>NC_134575.1:165825288-166130419 GCF_050947875.1 Dermacentor variabilis
TTATTGTACTTTCGTTACTTAATATTTAGGATATTTTTGAGGTACGCTTCTCGCGCCGTATGTTGTGAAGCAGTTAGTTAAAAGCTGCTTTTAAATTGCAGGAAAGCAAGTCTGGCGGGTCTTGAATCTTACTGAAAGAAGTTGCGGGCACATTCTCTGAACTCCACCATTATTGTACTTTCGTTACTTAATTTTTAGGATATTTTTGAGCTACGTTCCTCGCGCTGTATGTTGTGAAGCAGTTAGCTAAATGCTGCTTTGAAATTGTAGGAAAGCAAGTCTGGCGTGTCTTGAATCTTACTGGGAGAAGTTGCGGGCACATTGTCTGAACCACACCATTATTGTACTTTCGTTACTTAATATTTAGGATATTTTTGAGGTACGCTTCTCGCGCCGTATGTTGTGAAGCAGTTAGTTAAAAGCTGCTTTGAAATTGTTGGAAAGTAAGTCTGGCGTGTCTTGAATCATACTGGGAGAAGTTGCGGATACATTGTCTGAACCCCACCATTATTGTACTTTCGTTACTTAATATTCAGGATATTTTTGAGGTACGCTTTTCGCGCCGTATGTTGTGAAGCAGTTAGCTAAAAGCTGCTCGGAAATTATGGGAAAGCAAGTCTGGCGTGTCTTGAATCTTACTGGGAGAAGTTGCGAGCACATTCTCTGAACCCCACCATTATTGTACTTTCGTTACTTAATTTTTAGGATATTTTTGAGCTACGCTCCTCGCGCCGTATGTTGTGAAGCAGTTAGCTAAAAGCTGCTTTGAAATTGTATGAAAGCAAGTCTGGCGTGTCTTGAATCATACTGGGAGAAGTTGCGGGCACATTCTCTGAACCCCACCATTATTGTACTTTCTTTACTTAATATTTAGGATTTTTTTGAGGTACGCTTCTCGCGCCGTATGTTGTGAAGCAGTTAGCTAAAAGCTGCTCGGAAATTATGGGAAAGCAAGTCTGACGTGTCTTCAATCTCACTGGGAGAAGTTGGGAAGCCATTCTCTAAACCCCACCATTACTGTACTTTCGTTACATAATTTTTAGGATATTTTTGAGGTACGCTCCTCGCGTAGCACGTTGTGAAGCAGTTAGCTAAAACCTGCTTTGAAATTGTAGGAATGCAAATCTGGCGTGTCTTGAATCTTAATGGGGAGAAGTTGCGGGCACATTCTCTGAACCCCACCATTATTGTACTTTCGTTACTTAATTTTTAGGATATTCTTGAGGTACGCTCCTCGCGCCGAATGTTGTGAAGCAGTTTGCTAAAAACTGCTTTGAAATTGTTGGAAAGTAAGTCTGGCGTGTCTTGAATCATACTGGGAGAAGTTGCGGGCACATTGTCTGAACCCCACCATTATTGTACTTTCGCTACTTAATATTTAGGATATTTTTAAGGTACGCTTCTCGCGCCGTATGTTGTGAAGCAGTTAGCTAAAAGCTGCTTTGAAATTGTTGGAAAGTAAGTCTGGCGTGTCTTGAATCTTACTGGGAGAAGTTGTGGACACATTCTCGGAACCCCACCATTACCGTAGTTTCGTTACTTAATTTTTAGGATATTTTTGAGGTACGCTTCTCGCGCCGTATGTTGTGAAGCAGTTAGCTAAAGCTGCTTTGAAATTGTTGGAAAGTAAGTCTGGCGTGTCTTGAATCATACTGGGAGAAGTTGGTAACCCATTTTCTAAACTCCACCATTATTGTACTTTCGTTACTTAATTTTTAGGATATTTTTGAGGTACGCTCCTCGCGCCGAATGTTGTGAAGCAGTTTGGTAAAAACTGCTTTGAAATTGTAGGAAAGCAAGTCTGGCGTGTCTTGAATCTTACTGGGAGAAGTTGCGGGCGCATTCTCTGAACCCCACCATTATTGTGCTTTCGTTACTTAATATTTAGGATATTTTTGAGGTACGCTTCTCGCGCCGTATGTTGTGAAGCAGTTAGCTAAAAGCTGCTTTGAAATTGTTGGAAATAAGTCTGGCGTGTCTTGAATCATACTGGGAGAAGTTGCGGGCACATTCTCTGAACCCCACCATTATTGTACTTTTGTTACTTAATATTTAGGATATTTTTGAGGTACGCTTCTCGCGCCGTATGTTGTGAAGTAGTTAGCTAAAAGCTGCTCGGAAATTATGGGAAAGCAAGTCTGGCGTCTCTTGAATCTTACTGAAAGAAGTTGCGGGCACATTCTCTGAACCCCACCATTATTGTACTTTCGTTACTTAATTTTTAGGATATTTTTGAGCTACGTTCCTCGCGCCGTATGTTGTGAAGCAGTTAGTTAAAAGCTGCTTTGAAATTGTTGGAAAGTAAGTCTGGCGTGCCTTGAATCATACTGGGAGAAGTTGCGGATACATTCTCTGAACCGCACCATTAATGTACTTTCGTTACTTAATATTCAGGATAATTTTGAGGTACGCTTTTCGCGCCGTATGTTGTGAAGCAGTTAACTAAAAGCTGCTTTGAAATTGTTGGAAAGTAAGTCTGGCGTGTCTTGAATCATACTGGGAGAAGTTGCGGGCACATTCTCTGAACCCTACCATTATTGTACTTTCGTTACTTAATATTTAGGATATTTTTGAGGTACGCTTCTCGCGCCGTATGTTGTGAAGCAGTTAGCTAAAAGCTGCTTTGAAATTGCAGGTAAGCAAGTCTGGCGTGTCTTGAATCATACTGGGAGAAGTTGCGGGCACATTCTCTGAGCCCCACCATTATTGTACTTTCGTTATTTAATTTTTAGGATATTTTTGAGTTACGCTCCTCGCGCCGTATGTTGTGAAGCAGTTAGCTAAAAGCTGCTTTGAAATTGTAGGAAAGCAAGTCTGGCGTGTCCTGAATCTTACTGGGAGAAGTTGGGAACCCATTTTCTAAACCCCACCATTATTGTACTTTCGTTACTTAATTTTTAGGATATTCTTGAGGTACGCTAAAGCAAGTCTGGCGTGTCTTGAATCTCACTGGGAGAAGTTGGGAACTCATTCTCTAAACCCCACCATTACTGTACTTTCGTTACATAATTTTTAGGATATTTTTGAGGTACGCTTCTCGCGCCGTATGTTGTGAAGCAGTTAGCTAAAAGCGGCTTTGAAATTGTTGGAAAGTAAGTCTGGCGTGTCTTGAATCATACTGGGAGAAGTTGCGGGCACATTCTTTGAACCCCACCGTTATTGTACTTTCGTTACTTAACATTTAGGATGTTTTTGAGGTACGCTTCTCGCGCCGTATGTTGTGAAGCAGTTAGCTAAAAGCCGCTCGGAAATTATGGGAAAGGAAGTCTGGCGTGTCTTGAATCTTACTGGGAGAGGTTGCGGGCACATTCTCTGAACCCCACCGTTATTGTACTTTCGCTACTTAATATTTAGGATATTTTTAAGGTACGCTTCTCGCGCCGTATGTTGTGAAGCAGTTAGCTAAAAGCTGCTTTGAAAATGTTGGAAAGTAAGTCTGGCGTGTCTTGAATCATACTGGGAGAAGTTGGGAACCCATTTTCTAAACTCCACCATTATTGTACTTTCGTTACTTAATTTTTAGGATATTTTTGAGGTACGCTCCTCGCGCCGTATGTTGTGAAGCTGTTAGCAGTAAGCTGCTTTGAAATTGTAGGAAAGCAAGACTGGCGTGTCCTGAATCTTGCTGGGAGAAGTTGGGAACACATTTTCTAAACCCCACCATTATTGTACTTTCGTTACTTAATTTTTAGGATATTCTTGAGGTACGCTCCTCGCGCCGAATGTTGTGAAGATGTTAGCTGAAAGCTGCTTTGAAATTGTAGGAAAGCAAGACTGGCGTGTCGTGAATCTTACTGGGAGAAGTTGTGGACACCTTCTCTGAACCCTACCATTATTGTACTTTCGTTACTTAATTTTTAGGATATTTTTGAGGTACGCTCCTCGCGCCGAATGTTGTGAAGCAGTTTGCTAAAAACTGCTTTGAAATTGCAGGAAAGCAAGTCTGGCGTGTCCTGAATCTTGCTGGGAGAAGTTGGGAACCCATTTTCTAAACCCCACCATTATTGTACTTTCGTTACTTAATTTTTAGGATATTCTTGAGGTACGCTAAAGCAAGTCTGGCGTGTCTTGAATCTCACTGGGAGAAGTTGGGAACTCATTCTCTAAACCCCACCATTACTGTACTTTCGTTACATAATTTTTAGGATATTTTTGAGGTACGCTTCTCGCGCCGTATGTTGTGAAGCAGTTAGCTAAAAGCGGCTTTGAAATTGTTGGAAAGTAAGTCTGGCGTGTCTTGAATCATACTGGGAGAAGTTGCGGGCACATTCTTTGAACCCCACCGTTATTGTACTTTCGTTACTTAACATTTAGGATGTTTTTGAGGTACGCTTCTCGCGCCGTATGTTGTGAAGCAGTTAGCTAAAAGCCGCTCGGAAATTATGGGAAAGGAAGTCTGGCGTGTCTTGAATCTTACTGGGAGAGGTTGCGGGCACATTCTCTGAACCCCACCGTTATTGTACTTTCGCTACTTAATATTTAGGATATTTTTAAGGTACGCTTCTCGCGCCGTATGTTGTGAAGCAGTTAGCTAAAAGCTGCTTTGAAAATGTTGGAAAGTAAGTCTGGCGTGTCTTGAATCATACTGGGAGAAGTTGGGAACCCATTTTCTAAACTCCACCATTATTGTACTTTCGTTACTTAATTTTTAGGATATTTTTGAGGTACGCTCCTCGCGCCGTATGTTGTGAAGCTGTTAGCAGTAAGCTGCTTTGAAATTGTAGGAAAGCAAGACTGGCGTGTCCTGAATCTTGCTGGGAGAAGTTGGGAACACATTTTCTAAACCCCACCATTATTGTACTTTCGTTACTTAATTTTTAGGATATTCTTGAGGTACGCTCCTCGCGCCGAATGTTGTGAAGATGTTAGCTGAAAGCTGCTTTGAAATTGTAGGAAAGCAAGACTGGCGTGTCGTGAATCTTACTGGGAGAAGTTGTGGACACCTTCTCTGAACCCTACCATTATTGTACTTTCGTTACTTAATTTTTAGGATATTTTTGAGGTACGCTCCTCGCGCCGAATGTTGTGAAGCAGTTTGCTAAAAACTGCTTTGAAATTGCAGGAAAGCAAGTCTGGCGTGTCCTGAATCTTGCTGGGAGAAGTTGGGAACCCATTTTCTAAACCCCACCATTATTGTACTTTCGTTACTTAATTTTTAGGATATTCTTGAGGTACGCTCCTCGCGCCGAATGTTGTGAAGCAGTTAGCTAAAAGCTGCTTTGAAATTGTAGGAAAGCAAGACTGGCGTGTCGTGAATCTTACTGGGAGAAGTTGTGGACACCTTCTCTGAACCCCACCATTATTGTACTTTCGTTATTTAATTTTTAGGATATTTTTGAGTTACTCTCCTCGCGCCGTATGTTGTGAAGCAGTTAGCTAAAAGCTGCTTTAAAATTGCAGGAAAGCAAGTCTGGCGTGTCCTGAATCTTGCTGGGAGAAGTTGGGAACACATTTTCTAAACCCCACCATTATTGTACTTTCGTTACTTAATTTTTAGGATATTCTTGAGGTACGCTCCTCGCGCCGAATGTTGTGAAGATGTTAGCTGAAAGCTGCTTTGAAATTGTAGGAAAGCAAGACTGGCGTGTCGTGAATCTTACTGGGAGAAGTTGTGGACACCTTCTCTGAACCCCACCATTATTGTACTTTCGTTACTTAATTTTTAGGATATTTTTGAGGAACGCTTCTCGCGCCGTATGTTGTGAAGCAGTTAGCTAAAAGCTGCTTTGAAATTGTTGGAAAGTAAGTCTGGCGTGTCTTGAATAATACTGGGAGAAGTTGCGGGCACATTCTCTGAACCCCACCATTATTGTACTTGTGTTACTTAATATTTAGGATATTTTTGAGGTACGCTTCTCGCGCCGCATGTTGTGAAGCAGTTAGCTAAAAGCTGCTCGGAAATTATGGGAAAGCAAGTCTGGCGTGTCTTGAATCTTACTGAAAGAAGTTGCGGGCACATTCTCTGAACTCCACCATTATTGTACTTTCGTTACTTAATTTTTAGGATATTTTTGAGCTACGTTCCTCGCGCTGTATGTTGTGAAGCAGTTAGCTAAATGCTGCTTTGAAATTGTAGGAAAGCAAGTCTGGCGTGTCTTGAATCATACTGGGAGAAGTTGCGGATACATTGTCTGAACCCCACCATTATTGTACTTTCGTTACTTAATATTCAGGATATTTTTGTGGTACACTTTTCGCGCCGTATGTTGTGAAGCAGTTAGCTAAAAGCTGCTCGGAAATTATGGGAAAGCAAGTCTGGCGTGTCTTGAATCTTACTGGGAGAAGTTGCGAGCACATTCTCTGAACCCCACCATTATTGTACTTTCGTTACTTAATTTTTAGGATATTTTTGAGCTACGCTCCTCGCGCCGTATGTTGTGAAGCAGTTAGCTAAAAGCTGCTTTGAAATTGTATGAAAGCAAGTCTGACGTGTCTTGAATCATACTGGGAGAAGTTGCGGGCACATTCTCTGAACCCCACCATTATTGTACTTTCGTTACTTAATATTTAGGATATTTTTGAGGTACGCTTCTCGCGCCGTATGTTGTGAAGCAGTTAGCTAAAAGCTGCTTTGAAATTGTTGGAAAGTAAGTCTGGCGTGTCTTGAATCATACTGGGAGAAGTTGCGGGCACATTCTCTGAACCCCACCATTATTGTACTTTCTTTACTTAATATTTAGGATATTTTTGAGGTACGCTTCTCGCGCCGTATGTTGTGAAGCAGTTAGCTAAATGCTGCTCGGAAATTATGGGAAAGCAAGTCTGACGTGTCTTGAATCTCACTGGGAGAAGTTGGGAACCCATTCTCTAAACCCCACCATTACTGTACTTTCGTTACATAATTTTTAGGATATTTTTGAGGTACGCTCCTCGCGTAGCACGTTGTGAAGCAGTTAGCTAAAAGCTGCTTTGAAATTGTAGGAATGCAAATCTGGCATGTCTTGAATCTTAATGGGGAGAAGTTGCGGGCACATTCTCTGAACCCCACCATTATTGGACTTTCGTTACTTAATTTTTAGGATATTCTTGAGGTACGCTCCTCGCGCCGAATGTTGTGAAGCAGTTTGCTAAAAACTGCTTTGAAATTGTTGGAAAGTAAGTCTGGCGTGTCATGAATCATACTGGGAGAAGTTGCGGGCACATTGTCTGAACCCCACCATTATTGTACTTTCGCTACTTAATATTTAGGATATTTTTAAGGTACGCTTCTCGCGCCGTATGTTGTGAAGCAGTTAGCTAAAAGCTGCTTTGAAATTGTTGGAAAGTAAGTCTGGCGTGTCTTGAATCTTACTGGGAGAAGTTGTGGACACATTCTCGGAACCCCACCATTACCGTAGTTTCGTTACTTAATTTTTAGGATATTTTTGAGGTACGCTTCTCGCGCCGTATGTTGTGAAGCAGTTAGCTAAAGCTGCTTTGAAATTGTTGGAAAGTAAGTCTGGCGTGTCTTGAATCATACTGGGAGAAGTTGGTAACCCATTTTCTAAACTCCACCATTATTGTACTTTCGTTACTTAATTTTTAGGATATTTTTGAGGTACGCTCCTCGCGCCGAATGTTGTGAAGCAGTTTGGTAAAAACTGCTTTGAAATTGTAGGAAAGCAAGTCTGGCGTGTCTTGACTCTTACTGGGAGAAGTTGCGGGCGCATTCTCTGAACCCCACCATTATTGTGCTTTCGTTACTTAATATTTAGGATATTTTTGAGGTACGCTTCTCGCGCCGTATGTTGTGAAGCAGTTAGCTAAAAGCTGCTTTGAAATTGTTGGAAATAAGTCTGGCGTGTCTTGAATCATACTGGGAGAAGTTGCGGGCACATTCTCTGAACCCCACCATTATTGTACTTTTGTTACTTAATATTTAGGATATTTTTGAGGTACGCTTCTCGCGCCGTATGTTGTGAAGTAGTTAGCTAAAAGCTGCTCGGAAATTATGGGAAAGCAAGTCTGGCGTGTCTTGAATCTTACTGAAAGAAGTTGCGGGCACATTCTCTGAACCCCACCATTATTGTACTTTCGTTACTTAATTTTTAGGATATTTTTGAGCTACGTTCCTCGCGCCGTATGTTGTGAAGCAGTTAGTTAAAAGCTGCTTTGAAATTGTTGGAAAGTAAGTCTGGCGTGCCTTGAATCATACTGGGAGAAGTTGCGGATACATTCTCTGAACCTCACCGTTAATGTACTTTCGTTACTTAATATTCAGGATAATTTTGAGGTACGCTTTTCGCGCCGTATGTTGTGAAGCAGTTAGCTAAAAGCTGCTTGGAAATTATGGGAAAGCAAGTCTGGCGTGTCTTGAATCTTACTGGGAGAAGTTGCGGGCACATTCTCTGAACCCCACCATTATTGTACTTTCGTTACTTAATATTTAGGATATTTTTGAGGTACGCTTCTCGCGCCGTATTTTGTGAAGCAGTTAGCTAAAAGCTGCTTTGAAATTGTTGGAAAGTATGTCTGGCGTGTCTTGAATCATACTGGGAGAAGTTGCGGGCACATTCTCTGAACCCCACCATTGTTGTACTTTGGTTACTTAATTTTTAGGAGATTTTTGAGCTACGCTCCTGGCGCCGTATGTTGTGAAGGAGTTAGCTAAAGCTGCTTTGAAATTGTAGGAAAGCAAGTCTGGCGTGTCCTGAATCTTACTGGGAGAAGTTGGGAACCCATTTTCTAAACCCCACCATTATTGTACTTTCGTTACTTAATTTTTAGGATATTCTTGAGGTACGCTCCTCGCGCCGAATGTTGTGAAGCAGTTAGCTAAAAGCTGCTTTGAAATTGTAGGAAAGCAAGACTGGCGTGTCTTGAATCTTACTGGGAGAAGTTGTGGAGACCTTCTCTGAACTCTACCATTATTGTACTTTCGTTACTTAATTTTTAGGATATTTTTGAGGTACGCTCCTCGCGCCGAATGTTGTGAAGCAGTTTGCTAAAAACTGCTTTGAAATTGTAGGAAAGCAAGTCTGGCGTGTCTTGAATCTTACTGGGAGAGGTTCCGGGCACATTCTCTGAACCCCACCGTTATTGTACTTTCGCTACTTAATATTTAGGATATTTTTAAGGTACGCTTCTCGCGCCGTATGTTGTGAAGCAGTTAGCTAAAAGCTGCTTTGAAAATGTTGGAAAGTAAGTCTGGCGTGTCTTGAATCATACTGGGAGAAGTTGGGAACCCATTTTCTAAACTCCACCATTATTGTACTTTCGTTACTTAATTTTTAGGATATTTTTGAGGTACGCTCCTCGCGCCGAATGTTGTGAAGCAGTTTGGTAAAAACTGCTTTGAAATTGTAGGAAAGCAAGTCTGGCGTGTCTTGAATCTTACTGGAAGAAGTTGCGGGCACATTCTCTGAACCCCACCATTATTGTACTTTCGTTACTTAATATTTAGGATATTTTTGAGGTACGCTTCTCGCGCCGTATGTTGTGAAGCAGTTAGCTAAAAGCTGCTTTGAAATTGTAGGAAAGTAAGTCTGGCGTGTCTTGAATCATACTGGGAGAAGTTTCGGGCACATTCTCTGAACCCCACCATTATTGTACTTTCGTTACTTAATTTTTAGGATATTTTTGAGGTACACTCCTCGCGCCGTATGTTGTGAAGCTGTTAGCAATAAGCTGCTGGGAAATTATGGGAAAGCAAGTCTGGCGTGTCTAGAATCTTACTGGGAGAAGTTGCGGGCACATTCTCTGAACCCCACCATTATTGTACTTTCATTACTTAATTTTTATGATATTTTTGAGCTACGCTCCTCGCGCCGTATGTTGTGAAGCAGTTAGCTAAAAGCTGCTTTGAAATTGTAGGAAAGCAAGTCTGGCGTGTCCTGAATCTTAGTGGGAGAAGATGGGAACCCATTTTCTAAACTCCACCATTATTGTACTTTCGTTACTTAATTTTTAGGATATTTTGGAGGTACGCTCCTCGCGCCGAATGTTGTCAAGCAGTTTGCTAAAAACTGCTTTGAAATTGTAGGAAAGCAAGTCTGGCGTGTCTTGAATCTTACTGGGAGAAGTTGCGGGCACATTCTCTGAACCCCACCATTATTGTACTTTCGTTACTTAATTTTTAGGATATTTTTGAGGTACGCTTCTCGCGCCGTATGTTGTGAAGCAGTTAGCTAAAAGCTGCTTTGAAATTGCAGGAAAGCAAGTCTGGCGTGTCCTGAATCTTACTGGGAGAAGTTGGGAACCCATTTTCTAAACCCCACCATTATTGTACTTTCGTTACTTAATTTTTAGGATATTCTTGAGGTACGCTCCTCGCGCCGAATGTTGTGAAGCAGTTAGCTAAAAGCTGCTTTGAAATTGTAGGAAAGCAATACTGGCGTGTCTTGAATCTTACTGGGAGAAGTTGTGGACACCTTCTCTGAACCCTACCATTATTGTACTTTCGTTACTTAATTTTTAGGATATTTTTGAGGTACGCTCCTCGCGCCGAATGCTGTGAAGCAGTTTGCTAAAAACTGCTTTGAAATTGCAGGAAAGCAAGACTGGCGTGTCGTGAATCTTGCTGGGAGAAGTTGTGGACACCTTCTCTGAACCCTACCATTATTGTACTTTCGTTACTTAATTTTTAGGATATTTTTGAGGTACGCTCCTCGCGCAGAATGTTGTGAAGCAGTTAGCTAAAAGCTGCTTTGAAATTGTAGGAAAGTAAGTCTGGCGTGTCTTGAATCATACTGGGAGAAGTTGCGGGCACATTCTCTGAACCCCACCATTATTGTACTTTCGTTACTTAATTTTTAGGATATTTTTGAGGTACACTCCTCGCGCCGTATGTTGTGAACCAGTTAGCTAAAAGCTGCTCGGAAATTATGGGAAAGCAAGTCTGGCGTGTCTTGAATCTTACTGAAAGAAGTTGCGGGCACATTCTCTGAACTCCACCATTATTGAACTTTCGTTACTTAATTTTTAGGATATTTTTGAGCTACGTTCCTCGCGCTCTATTTTGTGAAGCAGTTAGCTAAATGCTGCTTTGAAATTGTAGGAAAGCAAGTCTGGCGTGTCTTGAATCTTACTGGGAGAAGTTGGGAACCCATTTTCTAAACTCCACCATTATTGTACTTTCGTTACTTAATTTTTAGGATATTTTTGAGGTACGCTCCTCGCGCCGAATGTTGTGAAACAGTTTGGTAAAAACTGCTTTGAAATTGTAGGAAAGCAAGTCTGGCGTGTCTTGAATCTTACTGGAAGAAGTTGCGGGCACATTCTCTGAACCCCACCATTATTGTACTTTCGTTACTTAATATTTAGGATATTTTTGAGGTACGCTTCTCGCGCCGTATGTTGTGAAGCAGTTAGCTAAAAGCTGCTTTGAAATTGTAGGAAAGTAAGTCTGGCGTGTCTTGAATCATACTGGGAGAAGTTGCGGGCACATTCTCTGAACCCCACCATTATTGTACTTTCGTTACTTAATTTTTAGGATATTTTTGAGGTACACTCCTCGCGCCGTATGTTGTGAAGCTGTTAGCAATAAGCTGCTGGGAAACTATGGGAAAGCAAGTCTGGCGTGTCTTGAATCTTACTGGGAGAAGTTGCGGGCACATTCTCTGAACCCCACCATTATTGTACTTTCATTACTTAATTTTTATGATATTTTTGAGCTACGCTCCTCGCGCCGTATGTTGTGAAGCAGTTAGCTAAAAGCTGCTTTGAAATTGTAGGAAAGCAAGTCTGGCGTGTCCTGAATCTTAGTGGGAGATGATGGGAACCCATTTTCTAAACTCCACCATTATTGTACTTTCGTTACTTAATTTTTAGGATATTTTGGAGGTACGCTCCTCGCGCCGAATGTTGTCAAGCAGTTTGCTAAAAACTGCTTTGAAATTGTAGGAAAGCAAGTCTGGCGTGTCTTGAATCTTACTGGCAGAAGTTGCGGGCACATTCTCTGAACCCCACCATTATTGTACTTTCGTTACTTAATTTTTAGGATATTTTTGAGCTACGTTCCTCGCGCTGTATGTTGTGAAGCAGTTAGTTAAAAGCTGCTTTGAAATTGCAGGAAAGCAAGTCTGGCGTGTCCTGAATCTTACTGGGAGATGTTGGGAACCCATTTTCTAAACCCCACCATTATTGTACTTTCGTTACTTAACTTTTAGGATATTCTTGAGGTACGCTCCTCGCGCCGTATGTTGTGAAGCAGTTAGCTAAAAGCTGCTCGGAAATTATGGGAAAGCAAGTCTGGCGTGTCTTGAATCTTACTGAAAGAAGTTGCGGGCACATTCTCTGAACTCCACCATTATTGTACTTTCGTTACTTAATTTTTAGGATATTTTTGAGCTACGTTCCTCGCGCTGTATGTTGTGAAGCAGTTAGCTAAATGCTGCTTTGAAATTGTAGGAAAGCAAGTCTGGCGTGTCTTGAATCATACTGGGAGAAGTTGCGGGCACATTGTCTGAACCCCACCATTATTGTACTTTCGTTACTTAATATTTAGGATATTTTTGAGGTACGCTTCTCGCGCCGTATGTTGTGAAGCAGTTAGTTAAAAGCTGCTTTGAAATTGTTGGAAAGTAAGTCTGGCGTGTCTTGAATCATACTGGGAGAAGTTGCGGATACATTGTCTGAACCCCACCATTATTGTACTTTCGTTACTTAATATTCAGGATATTTTTGAGGTACGCTTTTCGCGCCGTATGTTGTGAAGCAGTTAGCTAAAAGCTGCTCGGAAATTATGGGAAAGCAAGTCTGGCGTGTCTTGAATCTTACTGGGAGAAGTTGCGAGCACATTCTCTGAACCCCACCATTATTGTACTTTCGTTACTTAATTTTTAGGATATTTTTGAGCTACGCTCCTCGCGCCGTATGTTGTGAAGCAGTTAGCTAAAAGCTGCTTTGAAATTGTATAAAAGCAAGTCAGGCGTGTCTTGAATCATACTGGGAGAAGTTGCGGGCACATTCTCTGAACCCCACCATTATTGTACTTTCGTTACTTAATATTTAGGATATTTTTGAGGTACGCTTCTCGCGCCGTATGTTGTGAAGCAGTTAGCTAAAAGCTGCTTTGAAATTGTTGGAGAGTAAGTCTGGCGTGTCTTGAATCATACTGGGAGAAGTTGCGGGCACATTCTCTGAACCCCACCATTATTGTACTTTCTTTACTTAATATTTAGGATATTTTTGAGGTACGCTTCTCGCGCCGTATGTTGTGAAGCAGTTAGCTAAAAGCTGCTCGGAAATTATGGGAAAGCAAGTCTGACGTGTCTTGAATCTCACTGGGAGAAGTTGGGAACCCTTTCTCTAAACCCCACCATTACTGTACTTTCGTTACATAATTTTTAGGATATTTTTGAGGTACGCTCCTCGCGTAGCACGTTGTGAAGCAGTTAGCTAAAAGCTGCTTTGAAATTGTAGGAATGCAAATCTGGCGTGTCTTGAATCTTAATGGGGAGAAGTTGCGGGCACATTCTCTGAACCCCACCATTATTGTACTTTCGTTACTTAATTTTTAGGATATTCTTGAGGTACGCTCCTCGCGCCGAATGTTGTGAAGCAGTTTGCTAAAAACTGCTTTGAAATTGTTGGAAAGTAAGTCTGGCGTGTCTTGAATCATACTGGGAGAAGTTGCGGGCACATTGTCTGAACCCCACCATTATTGTACTTTCGCTACTTAATATTTAGGATATTTTTAAGGTACGCTTCTCGCGCCGTATGTTGTGAAGCAGTTAGCTAAAAGCTGCTTTGAAATTGTTGGAAAGTAAGTCTGGCGTGTCTTGAATCTTACTGGGAGAAGTTGTGGACACATTCTCGGAACCCCAATATTACCGTAGTTTCGTTACTTAATTTTTAGGATATTTTTGAGGTACGCTTCTCGCGCCGTATGTTGTGAAGCAGTTAGATAAAGCTGCTTTGAAATTGTTGGAAAGTAAGTCTGGCGTGTCTTGAATCATACTGGGAGAAGTTGGTAGCCCATTTTCTAAACTCCACCATTATTGTACTTTCGTTACTTAATTTTTAGGATATTTTTGAGGTACGCTCCTCGCGCCGTATGTTGTGAAGCAGTTAGTTAAAAGCTGCTTTGAAATTGTATGAAAGCAAGTCAGGCGTGTCTTGAATCATACTGGGAGAAGTTGCGGGCACATTCTCTGAACCCCACCATTATTGTACTTTCGTTACTTAATATTTAGGATATTTTTGAGGTACGCTTCTCGCGCCGTATGTTGTGAAGCAGTTAGCTAAAAGCTGCTTTGAAATTGTTGGAAAGTAAGTCTGGCGTGTCCTGAATCATACTGGGAGAAGTTGCGGGCACATTCTCTGAACCCCACCATTATTTTACTTTCTTTACTTAATATTTAGGATATTTTTGAGGTACGCTTCTCGCGCCGTATGTTGTGAAGCAGTTAGCTAAAAGCTGCTCGGAAATTATGGGAAAGCAAGTCTGACGTGTCTTGAATCTCACTGGGAGAAGTTGGGAACCCATTCTCTAAACCCCACCATTACTGTACTTTCGTTACATAATTTTTAGGATATTTTTGAGGTACGCTCCTCGCGTAGCACGTTGTGAAGCAGTTAGCTAAAAGCTGCTTTGAAATTGTAGGAATGCAAATCTGGCGTGTCTTGAATCTTAATGGGGAGAAGTTGCGGGCACATTCTCTGAACCCCACCATTATTGTACTTTCGTTACTTAATTTTTAGGATATTTTGGAGGTACGCTCCTCGTGCCGAATATTGTGAAGATGTTAGCTAAAAGTTGCTTTGAAATTGTAGGAAAGCAAGACTGGCGTGTCTTGAATCTTACTGGGAGAAGTTGTTGACACGTTCTCTGAACCCTACCATTATTGTACTTTCGTTACTTAATTTTTAGGATATTTTTGGGGTACGCTTCTCGCGCCGTATGTTGTGAAGCAGTTAGCTAAAAGCTGCTTTGAAATTGTAGGAAAGCAAGTCTGGCGTGTCCTGAATCTTAGTGGGAGAAGTTGGGAACACATTTCTAAGCCCCACCATCATTGTACTTTCGTTACTTAATTTTTAGGATATTCTTGAGGTACGCTCCTCGCGCCGAATGTTGTGAAGCAGTTAGCTAAAAGCTGCTTTGAAATTGTTGGAAAGTATGTCTGGCGTGTCTTGAATCATACTGGGAGAAGTTGCGGGCACATTCTCTGAACCCCACCATTGTTGTACTTTGGTTACTTAATTTTTAGGAGATTTTTGAGCTACGCTCCTGGCGCCGTATGTTGTGAAGCAGTTAGCTAAAGCTGCTTTGAAATTGTTGGAAAGTAAGTCTGGCGTGTCTTGAATCATACTGGGTGAAGTTGGGAACCCATTTTCTAAACTCCACCATTATTCTACTTTCGTTACTTAATTTTTAGGATATTCTTGAGGTACGCTCCTCGCGCCGAATGTTGTGAAGATGTTAGCTAAAAGCTGCTTTGAAATTGTAGGAAAGCAAGACTGGCGTGTCTTGAATCTTACTGGGAGAAGTTGTGGACACCTTCTCTGAACCCTACCATTATTGTACTTTCGTTACTTAATTTTTAGGATATTTTTGAGGTACGCTCCTCGCGCCGAATATTGTGAAGCAGTTTGCTAAAAACTGCTTTGAAATTGCAGGTAAGCAAGTCTGGCGTGTCTTGAATCATACTGGGAGAAGTTGCGGGCACATTCTCTGAGCCCCACCATTATTGTACTTTCGTTATTTAATTTTTAGGATATTTTTGAGTTACGCTCCTCGCGCCGTATGTTGTGAAGCAGTTTGCTAAAAGCTGCTTTGAAATTGTAGGAAAGCAAGTCTGGCGTGTCCTGAATCTTACTGGCAGAAGTTGGGAACCCATTTTCTAAACCCCACCATTATTGTACTTTCGTTACTTAATTTTTAGGATATTCTTGAGGTACGCTCCTCGCGCCGAATGTTGTGAAGCAGTTAGCTAAAAGCTGCTTTGAAATTGTAGGAAAGCAAGACTGGCGTGTCTTGAATCTTACTGGGAGAAGTTGTGGAGACCTTCTCTGAACTCTACCATTATTGTACTTTCGTTACTTAATTTTTAGGATATTTTTGAGGTACGCTCCTCGCGCCGAATGTTGTGAAGCAGTTTGCTAAAAACTGCTTTGAAATTGTAGGAAAGCAAGTCTGGCGTGTCTTGAATCTCACTGGGAGAAGTTGGGAACTCATTCTCTAAACCCCACCATTACTGTACTTTCGTTACATAATTTTTAGGATATTTTTGAGGTACGCTTCTCGCGCCGTATGTTGTGAAGCAGTTAGCTAAAAGCGGCTTTGAAATTGTTGGAAAGTAAGTCTGGCGTGTCTCGAATCATACTGGGAGAAGTTGCGGGCACATTCTTTGTACCCCACCGTTATTGTACTTTCGTTACTTAACATTTAGGATATTTTTGAGGTACGCTTCTCGCGCCGTATGTTGTGAAGCAGTTAGCTAAAAGCCGCTCGGAAATTATGGGAAAGCAAGTCTGGCGTGTCTTGAATCTTACTGGGAGAGGTTGCGGGCACATTCTCTGAACCCCACCGTTATTGTACTTTCGCTACTTAATATTTAGGATAGTTTTAAGGTACGCTTCTCGCGCCGTATGTTGTGAAGCAGTTAGCTAAAAGCTGCTTTGAAAATGTTGGAAAGTAAGTCTGGCGTGTCTTGAATCATACTGGGAGAAGTTGGGAACCCATTTTCTAAACTCCACCATTATTGTACTTTCGTTACTTAATTTTTAGGATATTTTTGAGGTACGCTCCTCGCGCCGAATGTTGTGAAGCAGTTTGGTAAAAACTGCTTTGAAATTGTAGGAAAGCAAGTCTGGCGTGTCTTGAATCTTACAGGAAGAAGTTGCGGGCACATTCTCTGAACCCCACCATTATTGTACTTTCGTTACTTAATTTTTAGGATATTTTTGAGGTACACTCCTCGCGCCGTATGTTGTCAAGCTGTTAGCAATAAGCTGCTGGGAAATTATGGGAAAGCAAGTCTGGCGTGTCTAGAATCTTACTGGGAGATGTTGGGAACCCATTTTCTAAACCCCACCATTATTGTACTTTCGTTACTTTATTTTTAGGATATTCTTAAGGTACGCTCCTCGCGCCGTATGTTGTGAAGCAGTTAGCTAAAAGCTGCTCGGAAATTATGGGAAAGCAAGTCTGGCGTGTCTTGAATCTTACTGAAAGAAGTTGCGGGTACATTCTCTGAACTCCACCATTATTGTACTTTCGTTACTTAATTTTTAGGATATTTTTGAGCTACGTTCCTCGCGCTGTATGTTGTGAAGCAGTTAGCTAAATGCTGCTTTGAAATTGCAGGAAAGCAAGTCTGGCGTGTCTTGAATCATACTGGGAGAAGTTGCGGGCACATTCTCTGAGCCCCACCATTATTGTACTTTCGTTATTTAATTTTTAGGATATTTTTGAGTTACGCTCCTCGCGCCGTATGTTGTGAAGCAGTTTGCTAAAAGCTGCTTTGAAATTGTAGGAAAGCAAGTCTGGCGTGTCCTGAATCTTACTGGCAGAAGTTGGGAACCCATTTTCTAAACCCCACCATTATTGTACTTTCGTTACTTAATTTTTAGGATATTCTTGAGGTACGCTCCTCGCGCCGAATGTTGTGAAGCAGTTAGCTAAAAGCTGCTTTGAAATTGTAGGAAAGCAAGACTGGCGTGTCTTGAATCTTACTGGGAGAAGTTGTGGAGACCTTCTCTGAACTCTACCATTATTGTACTTTCGTTACTTAATTTTTAGGATATTTTTGAGGTACGCTCCTCGCGCCGAATGTTGTGAAGCAGTTTGCTAAAAACTGCTTTGAAATTGTAGGAAAGCAAGTCTGGCGTGTCTTGAATCTCACTGGGAGAAGTTGGGAACTCATTCTCTAAACCCCACCATTACTGTACTTTCGTTACATAATTTTTAGGATATTTTTGAGGTACGCTTCTCGCGCCGTATGTTGTGAAGCAGTTAGCTAAAAGCGGCTTTGAAATTGTTGGAAAGTAAGTCTGGCGTGTCTCGAATCATACTGGGAGAAGTTGCGGGCACATTCTTTGTACCCCACCGTTATTGTACTTTCGTTACTTAACATTTAGGATATTTTTGAGGTACGCTTCTCGCGCCGTATGTTGTGAAGCAGTTAGCTAAAAGCCGCTCGGAAATTATGGGAAAGCAAGTCTGGCGTGTCTTGAATCTTACTGGGAGAGGTTGCGGGCACATTCTCTGAACCCCACCGTTATTGTACTTTCGCTACTTAATATTTAGGATAGTTTTAGGGTACGCTTCTCGCGCCGTATGTTGTGAAGCAGTTAGCTAAAAGCTGCTTTGAAAATGTTGGAAAGTAAGTCTGGCGTGTCTTGAATCATACTGGGAGAAGTTGGGAACCCATTTTCTAAACTCCACCATTATTGTACTTTCGTTACTTAATTTTTAGGATATTTTTGAGGTACGCTCCTCGCGCCGAATGTTGTGAAGCAGTTTGGTAAAAACTGCTTTGAAATTGTAGGAAAGCAAGTCTGGCGTGTCTTGAATCTTACAGGAAGAAGTTGCGGGCACATTCTCTGAACCCCACCATTATTGTACTTTCGTTACTTAATTTTTAGGATATTTTTGAGGTACACTCCTCGCGCCGTATGTTGTCAAGCTGTTAGCAATAAGCTGCTGGGAAATTATGGGAAAGCAAGTCTGGCGTGTCTAGAATCTTACTGGGAGATGTTGGGAACCCATTTTCTAAACCCCACCATTATTGTACTTTCGTTACTTTATTTTTAGGATATTCTTAAGGTACGCTCCTCGCGCCGTATGTTGTGAAGCAGTTAGCTAAAAGCTGCTCGGAAATTATGGGAAAGCAAGTCTGGCGTGTCTTGAATCTTACTGAAAGAAGTTGCGGGTACATTCTCTGAACTCCACCATTATTGTACTTTCGTTACTTAATTTTTAGGATATTTTTGAGCTACGTTCCTCGCGCTGTATGTTGTGAAGCAGTTAGCTAAATGCTGCTTTGAAATTGCAGGAAAGCAAGTCTGGCGTGTCTTGAATCATACTGGGAGAAGTTGCGGGCACATTGTCTGAACCCCACCATTATTGTACTTTCGTTACTTAATATTTAGGATATTTTTGAGGTACGCTTCTCGCGCCGTATGTTGTGAAGCAGTTAGTTAAAAGCTGCTTTGAAATTGTTGGAAAGTAAGTCTGGCGTGTCTTGAATCATACTGGGAGAAGTTGCGGATACATTCTCTGAACCCCACCATTATTGTACTTTCGTTACTTAATATTCAGGATATTTTTGAGGTACGCTTTTCGCGCCGTATGTTGTGAAGCAGTTAGCTAAAAGCTGCTTTGAAATTGTAGGAAAGCAAGTCTGGCGTGTCCTGAATCTTACTGGGAGAAGTTGTGGACACCTTCTCTGAACTCTACCATTATTGTACTTTCGTTACTTAATTTTTAGGATATTTTTGAGGTACGCTCCTCGCGCCGAATGTTATGAAGCAGTTTGCTAAAAACTGCTTTGAAATTGTAGGAAAGCAAGACTGGCGTGTCCTGAATCTTAGTGGGAGAAGATGGGAACCCATTTTCTAAACTCCACCATTATTGTACTTTCGTTACTTAATTTTTAGGATATTTTGGAGGTACGCTCCTCGCGCCGAATGTTGTCAAGCAGTTTGCTAAAAACTGCTTTGAAATTGTAGGAAAGCAAGTCTGGCGTGTCTTGAATCTTACTGGGAGAAGTTGCGGGCACATTCTCTGAACCCCAGCATTATTGTACTTTCGTTACTTAATTTTTAGGATATTTTTGAGGTACGCTTCTCGCGCCGTATGTTGTGAAGCAGTTAGCTAAAAGCTGCTTTGAAATTGCAGGAAAGCAAGTCTGGCGTGTCCTGAATCTTACTGGGAGAAGTTGGGAACCCATTTTCTAAACCCCACCATTATTGTACTTTCGTTACCTAATTTTTAGGATATTCTTGAGGTACGCTCCTCGCGCCGAATGTTGTGAAGCAGTTAGCTAAAAGCTGCTTTGAAATTGTAGGAAAGCAAGACTGGCGTGTCTTGAATCTTACTGGGAGAAGTTGTGGACACCTTCTCTGAACCCTACCATTATTGTACTTTCGTTACTTAATTTTTAGGATATTTTTGAGGTACGCTCCTCGCGCCGAATGTTGTGAAGCAGTTTGCTAAAAACTGCTTTGAAATTGCAGGAAAGCAAGTCTGGCGTGTCCTGAATCTTGTTGGGAGAAGTTGGGAACACATTTTCTAAACCCCACCATTATTGTACTTTCGTTACTTAATTTTTAGGATATTCTTGAGGTACGCTCCTCGCGCCGAATGTTGTGAAGATGTTAGCTGAAAGCTGCTTTGAAATTGTAGGAAAGCAAGGCTGGCGTGTCGTGAATCTTACAGGGAGAAGTTGTGGACACCTTCTCTGAACCCTACCGTTATTGTACTTTCGTTACTTAATTTTTAGGATATTTTTGAGGTACGCTCCTCGCGCCGAATGTTGTGAAGCAGTTTGCTAAAAACTGCTTTGAAATTGCAGGAAAGCAAGTCTGGCGTGTCTTGAATCATACTGGGAGAAGTTGCGGGCACATTCTCTGAACCCCACCATTATTGTACTTTCGTTATTTAATTTTTAGGATATTTTTGAGTTACTCTCCTCGCGCCGTATGTTGTGAAGCAGTTAGCTAAAAGCTGCTTTGAAATTGCAGGAAAGCAAGTCTGGCGTGTCCTGAATCTTGCCGGGAGAAGTTGGGAACCCATTTTCTAAACCCCACCATTATTGTACTTTCGTTACTTAATTTTTAGGATATTCTTGAGGTACGCTCCTCGCGCCGAATGTTGTGAAGCAGTTAGCTAAAAGCTGCTTTGAAATTGTAGGAAAGCAAGACTGGCGTGTCTTGAATCTTACTGGGAGAAGTTGTGGACACCTTCTCTGAACCCCACCATTATTGTACTTTCGTTACTTAATATTCAGGATATTTTTGAGGTACGCTTTTCGCGCCGTATGTTGTGAAGCAGTTAGCTAAAAGCTGCTTTGAAATTGTAGGAAAGCAAGTCTGGCGTGTCCTGAATCTTACTGGGAGAAGTTGTGGACACCTTCTCTGAACTCTACCATTATTGTACTTTCGTTACTTAATTTTTAGGATATTTTTGAGGTACGCTCCTCGCGCCGAATGTTATGAAGCAGTTTGCTAAAAACTGCTTTGAAATTGTAGGAAAGCAAGACTGGCGTGTCCTGAATCTTAGTGGGAGAAGATGGGAACCCATTTTCTAAACTCCACCATTATTGTACTTTCGTTACTTAATTTTTAGGATATTTTGGAGGTACGCTCCTCGCGCCGAATGTTGTCAAGCAGTTTGCTAAAAACTGCTTTGAAATTGTAGGAAAGCAAGTCTGGCGTGTCTTGAATCTTACTGGGAGAAGTTGCGGGCACATTCTCTGAACCCCAGCATTATTGTACTTTCGTTACTTAATTTTTAGGATATTTTTGAGGTACGCTTCTCGCGCCGTATGTTGTGAAGCAGTTAGCTAAAAGCTGCTTTGAAATTGCAGGAAAGCAAGTCTGGCGTGTCCTGAATCTTACTGGGAGAAGTTGGGAACCCATTTTCTAAACCCCACCATTATTGTACTTTCGTTACCTAATTTTTAGGATATTCTTGAGGTACGCTCCTCGCGCCGAATGTTGTGAAGCAGTTAGCTAAAAGCTGCTTTGAAATTGTAGGAAAGCAAGACTGGCGTGTCTTGAATCTTACTGGGAGAAGTTGTGGACACCTTCTCTGAACCCTA
Source organism: Dermacentor variabilis (assembly GCF_050947875.1). Lineage (NCBI taxonomy): Eukaryota > Metazoa > Arthropoda > Arachnida > Ixodida > Ixodidae > Dermacentor > Dermacentor variabilis. The sequence continues at coordinate 165,846,975 of NC_134575.1, forward strand.
CCATTATTGTACTTTCGTTACTTAATTTTTAGGATATTTTTGAGGTACGCTCCTCGCGCCGAATGTTGTGAAGCAGTTTGCTAAAAACTGCTTTGAAATTGCAGGAAAGCAAGTCTGGCGTGTCCTGAATCTTGTTGGGAGAAGTTGGGAACACATTTTCTAAACCCCACCATTATTGTACTTTCGTTACTTAATTTTTAGGATATTCTTGAGGTACGCTCCTCGCGCCGAATGTTGTGAAGATGTTAGCTGAAAGCTGCTTTGAAATTGTAGGAAAGCAAGGCTGGCGTGTCGTGAATCTTACAGGGAGAAGTTGTGGACACCTTCTCTGAACCCTACCGTTATTGTACTTTCGTTACTTAATTTTTAGGATATTTTTGAGGTACGCTCCTCGCGCCGAATGTTGTGAAGCAGTTTGCTAAAAACTGCTTTGAAATTGCAGGAAAGCAAGTCTGGCGTGTCTTGAATCATACTGGGAGAAGTTGCGGGCACATTCTCTGAACCCCACCATTATTGTACTTTCGTTATTTAATTTTTAGGATATTTTTGAGTTACTCTCCTCGCGCCGTATGTTGTGAAGCAGTTAGCTAAAAGCTGCTTTGAAATTGCAGGAAAGCAAGTCTGGCGTGTCCTGAATCTTGCCGGGAGAAGTTGGGAACCCATTTTCTAAACCCCACCATTATTGTACTTTCGTTACTTAATTTTTAGGATATTCTTGAGGTACGCTCCTCGCGCCGAATGTTGTGAAGCAGTTAGCTAAAAGCTGCTTTGAAATTGTAGGAAAGCAAGACTGGCGTGTCTTGAATCTTACTGGGAGAAGTTGTGGACACCTTCTCTGAACTCTACCATTATTGTACTTTCGTTACTTAATTTTTAGGATATTTTTGAGGAACGCTTCTCGCGCCGTATGTTGTGAAGCAGTTAGCTAAAAGCTGCTTTAAAATTGTTGGAAAGTAAGTCTGGCGTGTCTTGAATCATACTGGGAGAAGTTGCGGGCACATTCTCTGAACCCCACCATTATTGTACATTCTTTACTTAATATTTAGGATATTTTTGAGGTACGCTTCTCGCGCCGTATTTTGTGAAGCAGTTAGCTAAAAGCTGCTCGGAAATTATGGGAAAGCAAGTCTGACGTGTCTTGAATCTCACTGGGAGAAGTTGGGAACCCATTCTCTAAACCCCACCATTACTGTACTTTCGTTACATAATTTTCAGGATATTTTTGAGGTACGCTCCTCGCGCCGCACGTTGTGAAGCAGTTAGCTAAAAGCTGCTTTGAAATTGTAGGAATGCAAATCTGGCGTGTCTTGAATCTCACTGGGAGAAGTTGGGAACCCATTCTCTAAACCCCACCATTACTGTACTTTCGTTACATAATTTTTAGGATATTTTTGAGGTACGCTCCTCGCGCCGCACGTTGTGAAGCAGTTAGCTAAAAGCTGTTTTGAAATTGAAGGAATGCAAATCTGGCGTGTCTTGAATCTTAATGGGGAGAAGTTGCGGGCACATTCTCTGAACCCCACCATTATTGTACTTTCGTTACTTAATTTTTAGGATATTCGTGAGGTACGCTCCTCGCGCCGAATGTTGTGAAGCAGTTTGCTAAAAACTGCTTTGAAATTGTTGGAAAGTAAGTCTGGCGTGTCTTGAATCATACTGGGAGAAGTTGCGGGCACATTGTCTGAACCCCACCATTATTGTACTTTCGTTACTTAATTTTTAGGATATTTTTGAGCTACGTTCCTCGCGCCGTATGTTGTGAAGCAGTTAGTTAAAAGCTGCTTTGAAATTGTTGGAAAGTAAGTCTGGCGTGCTTTGAATCATACTGGGAGAAGTTGCGGATACATTCTCTGAACCTCACCATTAATGTACTTTCGTTACTTAATATTCAGGATATTTTTGAGGTAACGCTTTTCGCGCCGTATGTTGTGAAGCAGTTAGCTAAAAGCTGCTTGGAAATTATGGGAAAGCAAGTCTGGCGTGTCTTGAATCTTACTGGGAGAAGTTGCGGGCACATTCTCTGAACCCCACCATTATTGTACTTTCGTTACTTAATATTTCGGATATTTTTGAGGTACGCTTCTCGCGCCGTATTTTGTGAAGCAGTTAGCTAAAAGCTGCTTTGAAATTGTTGGAAAGTATGTCTGGCGTGTCTTGAATCATACTGGGAGAAGTTGCGGGCACATTCTCTGAACCCCACCATTGTTGTACTTTGGTTACTTAATTTTTAGGATATTTTTGAGTTACGCTCCTCGCGCCGTATGTTATGAAGCAGTTAGCTAAAAGCTGCTTTGAAATTGTAGGAAAGCAAGTCTGGCGTGTCCTGAATCTTACTGGGAGAAGTTGGGAACCCATTTTCTAAACCCCACCATTATTGTACTTTCGTTACTTAATTTTTAGGATATTCTGGAGGTGCGCTCCTCGCGCCGAATGTTGTGAAGCAGTTAGCTAAAAGCTGCTTTGAAATTGTAGGAAAGCAAGACTGGCGTGTCTTGAATCTTACTGGGAGAAGTTGTGGAGACCTTCTCTGAACTCTACCATTATTGTACTTTCGTTACTTAATTTTTACGATATTTTTGAGGTACGCTCCTCGCGCCGAATGTTGTGAAGCAGTTTGCTAAAAACTGCTTTGAAATTGTAGGAAAGCAAGTCTGGCGTGTCTTGAATCTTACTGGGAGAAGTTGCGGGCGCATTCTCTTAACCCCACCATTATTGTGCTTTCGTTACTTAATATTTAGGATATTTTTGAGGTACGCTTCTCGCGCCGTATGTTGTGAAGCAGTTAGCTAAAAGCTGCTTTGAAATTGTTGGAAAGTAAGTCTGGCGTGTCTTGAATCATACTGGGAGAAGTTGCGGGCACATTCTCTGAACCCCACCATTATTGTACTTTTGTTACTTAATATTTAGGATATTTTTGAGGTACGCTTCTCGCGCCGTATGTTGTGAAGCAGTTAGCTAAAAGCTGCTCGGAAATTATGGGAAAGCAAGTCTGGCGTGTCTTGAATCTTACTGAAAGAAGTTGCGGGCACATTCTCTGAACCCCACCATTATTGTACTTTCGTTACTTAATTTTTAGGATATTTTTGAGCTACGTTCCTCGCGCCGTATGTTGTGAAGGAGTTAGTTAAAAGCTGCTTTGAAATTGTTGGAAAGTAAGTCTGGCGTGTCTTGAATCATACTTGGAGAAGTTGCGGATACACTCTTTGAACCCCACCATTATTGTACTTTCGTTACTTATTATTCAGGATATTTTTGAGGTACGCTTTTCGCGCCGTATGTTGTGAAGCAGTTAGCTAAAAGCTGCTTGGAAATTATGGGAAAGCAAGTCTGGCTTGTCTTGAATCTTACTGGGAGAAGTTGCGGGCACATTCTCTGAACGCCACCATTATTGTGTTTTCGTTACTTAATTTTTAGGATATTTTTGAGGTACACTCCTCGCGCCGTATGTTGTGAAGCTGTTATCAATAAGCTGCTGGGAAATTATGGGAAAGCAAGTCTGGCGTGTCTTGAATCTTACTGGGAGAAGTTGCGGGCGCATTCTCTTAACCCCACCATTATTGTGCTTTCGTTACTTAATATTTAGGATATTTTTGAGGTACGCTTCTCGCGCCGTATGTTGTGAAGCAGTTAGCTAAAAGCTGCTTTGAAATTGTTGGAAAGTAAGTCTGGCGTGTCTTGAATCATACTGGGAGAAGTTGCGGGCACATTCTCTGAACCCCACCATTATTGTACTTTCGTTATTTCATTTTTAGGATATTTTTGAGTTCGCTCCTCGCGCCGTATGTTGTGAAGCAGTTAGCTAAAAGCTGCTTTGAAATTGTAGGAAAGCAAGTCTGGCGTGTCCTGAATCTTACTGGGAGAAGTTGCGGGCACATTCTCTGAACCCCACCATTATTGTACTTTTGTTACTTAATATTCAGGATATTTTTGAGGTACGCTTCTCGCGCCGTATGTTGTGAAGCAGTTAGCTAAAAGCTGCTCGGAAATTATGGGAAAGCAAGTCTGGCGTGTCTTGAATTTTACTGAAAGAAGTTGCGGGCACATTCTCTGAACCCCACCATTATTTTACTTTCGTTACTTAATTTTTAGGATATTTTTGAGCTACGTTCCTCGCGCCGTATGTTGTGAAGATGTTAGCTAAAAGCTGCTTTGAAATTGCAGGTAAGCAAGTCTGGCGTGTCTTGAATCACACTGGGAGAAGTTGCGGGCACATTCTCTGAACCCCACCATTATTGTACTTTTGTTACTTAATATTTAGGATATTTTTGAGGTACGCTTCTCGCTCCGTATGTTCTGAAGCAGTTAGCTAAAAGCTGCTCGCAAATTTTGGGAAAGCAAGTCTGGCATGTCTTGAATTTTCTGAAAGAAGTTGCGGGCACATTCTCTGAACCCCACCATTATTTTACTTTCGTTACTTAATTTTTAGCATATTTTTGAGCTACGTTCCTCGCGCCGTATGTTGTGAAGCAGTTAGTTAAAAGCTGCTTTGAAATTGTTGGAAAGTAAGTCTGGCGTGTCTTGAATCATACTGGGAGAAGTTGCAGATACATTCTCTGAACCCCACCATTATTGTACTTTCGTTACTTAATATTCAGGATATTTTTGAGGTACGCTTTTCGCGCCGTATGTTGTGAAGCAGTTAGCTAAAAGCTGCTTGGAAATTATGGGAAAGCAAGTCTGGCGTGTCTTGAATCTTACTGGGAGAAGTTGCGAGCACATTCTCTGAACCCCACCATTATTGTACTCTCGTTACTTAATTTTTAGGATATTTTTGAGCTACGCTCCTCGCGCCGTATGTTGTGAAGCAGTTAGCTAAAAGCTGCTTTGAAATTGTATGAAAGCAAGTCTGGCGTGTCCTGAATCTTACTGGGAGAAGTTGGGAACCCATTTTCTAAACCCTACCATTATTGTACTTTCGTTACTTAATTTTTAGGAAATTTTTGAGGTACGCTCCTCGCGCCGAATGTTGTGAAGCAGTTATCAATAAGCTGCTGGGAAATTATGGGAAAGCAAGTCTGGCGTGTCTTGAATCTTACTGGGAGAAGTTGCGGGCACATTCACTGAACCCCACCATTATTGTACTTTCGTTACTTAATATTTAGGATATTTTTGAGGTACGCTTCTCGCGCCGTATTTTGTGAAGCAGTTAGCTAAAAGCTGCTTTGAAATTGTTGGAAAGTATGTCTGGCGTGTCTTGAATCATACTGGGAGAAGTTGCGGGCACATTCTGTGAACCCCACCATTGTTGTACTTTGGTTACTTAATTTTTAGGAGATGTTTGAGCTACGCTCCTGGCGCCGTATGTTGTGAAGCAGTTAGCTAAAGCTGCTTTGAAATTGTTGAAAAGTAAGTCTGGCGTGTCTAGAATCATACTGGGAGAAGTTGGGAACCCATTTTCTAAACTCCACCATTATTGTACTTTCGTTACTTAATTTTTAGGATATTCTTGAGGTACGCTCCTCGCGCCGAATGTTGTGAAGATGTTAGATAAAAGCTGCTTTGAAATTTTAGGAAAGTAAGACTGGCGTGTCTTCAATCTTACTGGGAGAAGTTGTGGACACCTTCTCTGAACCCTACCATTATTGTACTTTCGTTACTTAATTTTTAGGATATTTTTCAGGTACGCTCCTCGCGCCGTATGTTGTGAAGCAGTTAGCTAAAAGCTGCTTTGAAATTGTTGGAAAGTAAGTCTGGCGTGTCTTGAATCATACTGGGAGAAGTTGCGGGCACATTCTCTGAACCCCACCCTTATTGTACTTTTGTTACTTAATATTTAGGATATTTTTGAGGTACGCTTCTCGCGCCGTATGTTGTGAAGCAGTTAGCTAAAAGCTGCTCGGAAATTATGGGAAAGCAAGTCTGGCGTGTCTTGAATCTTACTGAAAGAAGTTGCGGGCACATTCTCTGAACCCCACCATTATTGTACTTTCGTTACTTAATTTTTAGGATATTTTTGAGCTACGTTCCTCGCGCCGTATGTTGTGAAGGAGTTAGTTAAAAGCTGCTTTGAAATTGTTGGAAAGTAAGTCTGGCGTGTCTTGAATCATACTGGGAGAAGTTGCGGATACACACTCTGAACCCCACCATTATTGTACTTTCGTTACTTAATATTCAGGATATTTTTGAGGTACGCTTTTCGCGCCGTATGTTGTGAAGCAGTTAGCTAAAAGCTGCTTGGAAATTATGGGAAAGCAAGTCTGGCGTGTCTTGAATCTTACTGGGAGAAGTTGCGGGCACATTCTCTGAACGCCACCATTATTGTGTTTTCGTTACATAATTTTTAGGATATTTTTGAGGTACACTCCTCGCGCCGTATGTTGTGAAGCTGTTATCAATAAGCTGCTGGGAAATTATGGGAAAGCAAGTCTGGCGTGTCTTGAATCACACTGGGAGAAGTTGCGGGCACATTCTCTGAACCCCACCATTATTGTACTTTCGTTATTTCATTTTTAGGATATTTTTGAGTTACGCTCCTCGCGCCGTATGTTGTGAAGCAGTTAGCTAAAAGCTGCTTTGAAATTGTAGGAAAGCAAGTCTGGCGTGTCCTGAATCTTACTGGGAGAAGTTGCGGGCACATTCTCTGAACCCCACCATTATTGTACTTTTGTTACTTAATATTCAGGATATTTTTGAGGTACGCTTCTCGCGCCGTATGTTGTGAAGCAGTTAGCTAAAAGCTGCTCGGAAATTATGGGAAAGCAAGTCTGGCGTGTCTTGAATTTTACTGAAAGAAGTTGCGGGCACATTCTCTGAACCCCACCATTATTTTACTTTCGTTACTTAATTTTTAGGATATTTTTGAGCTACGTTCCTCGCGCCGTATGTTGTGAAGATGTTAGTTAAAAGCTGCTTTGAAATTGTTGGAAAGTAAGTCTGGCGTGTCTTGAATCATACTTGGAGAAGTTGCGGATACACTCTCTGAACCCCACCATTATTGTACTTTCGTTACTTAATATTCAGGATATTTTTGAGGTACGCTTTTCGCGCCGTATGTTGTGAAGCAGTTAGCTAAAAGCTGCTTGGAAATTATGGGAAAGCAAGTCTGGCTTGTCTTGAATCTTACTGGGAGAAGTTGCGGGCACATTCTCTGAACGCCACCATTATTGTGTTTTCGTTACTTAATTTTTAGGATATTTTTGAGGTACACTCCTCGCGCCGTATGTTGTGAAGCTGTTATCAATAAGCTGCTGGGAAATTATGGGAAAGCAAGTCTGGCGTGTCTTGAATCTTACTGGGAGAAGTTGCGGGCGCATTCTCTTAACCCCACCATTATTGTGCTTTCGTTACTTAATATTTAGGATATTTTTGAGGTACGCTTCTCGCGCCGTATGTTGTGAAGCAGTTAGCTAAAAGCTGCTTTGAAATTGTTGGAAAGTAAGTCTGGCGTGTCTTGAATCATACTGGGAGAAGTTGCGGGCACATTCTCTGAACCCCACCATTATTGTACTTTCGTTATTTCATTTTTAGGATATTTTTGAGTTCGCTCCTCGCGCCGTATGTTGTGAAGCAGTTAGCTAAAAGCTGCTTTGAAATTGTAGGAAAGCAAGTCTGGCGTGTCCTGAGTCTTACTGGGAGAAGTTGCGGGCACATTCTCTGAACCCCACCATTATTGTACTTTTGTTACTTAATATTCAGGATATTTTTGAGGTACGCTTCTCGCGCCGTATGTTGTGAAGCAGTTAGCTAAAAGCTGCTCGGAAATTATGGGAAAGCAAGTCTGGCGTGTCTTGAATTTTACTGAAAGAAGTTGCGGGCACATTCTCTGAACCCCACCATTATTTTACTTTCGTTACTTAATTTTTAGGATATTTTTGAGCTACGTTCCTCGCGCCGTATGTTGTGAAGATGTTAGCTAAAAGCTGCTTTGAAATTGCAGGTAAGCAAGTCTGGCGTGTCTTGAATCACACTGGGAGAAGTTGCGGGCACATTCTCTGAACCCCACCATTATTGTACTTTTGTTACTTAATATTTAGGATATTTTTGAGGTACGCTTCTCGCTCCGTATGTTCTGAAGCAGTTAGCTAAAAGCTGCTCGCAAATTTTGGGAAAGCAAGTCTGGCATGTCTTGAATTTTCTGAAAGAAGTTGCGGGCACATTCTCTGAACCCCACCATTATTTTACTGTCGTTACTTAATTTTTAGCATATTTTTGAGCTACGTTCCTCGCGCCGTATGTTGTGAAGCAGTTAGTTAAAAGCTGCTTTGAAATTGTTGGAAAGTAAGTCTGGCGTGTCTTGAATCATACTGGGAGAAGTTGCAGATACATTCTCTGAACCCCACCATTATTGTACTTTCGTTACTTAATATTCAGGATATTTTTGAGGTACGCTTTTCGCGCCGTATGTTGTGAAGCAGTTAGCTAAAAGCTGCTTGGAAATTATGGGAAAGCAAGTCTGGCGTGTCTTGAATCTTACTGGGAGAAGTTGCGAGCACATTCTCTGAACCCCACCATTATTGTACTCTCGTTACTTAATTTTTAGGATATTTTTGAGCTACGCTCCTCGCGCCGTATGTTGTGAAGCAGTTAGCTAAAAGCTGCTTTGAAATTGTATGAAAGCAAGTCTGGCGTGTCCTGAATCTTACTGGGAGAAGTTGGGAACCCATTTTCTAAACCCTACCATTATTGTACTTTCGTTACTTAATTTTTAGGAAATTTTTGAGGTACGCTCCTCGCGCCGAATGTTGTGAAGCAGTTATCAATAAGCTGCTGGGAAATTATGGGAAAGCAAGTCTGGCGTGTCTTGAATCTTACTGGGAGAAGTTGCGGGCACATTCTCTGAACCCCACCATTATTGTACTTTCGTTACTTAATATTTAGGATATTTTTGAGGTACGCTTCTCGCGCCGTATTTTGTGAAGCAGTTAGCTAAAAGCTGCTTTGAAATTGTTGGAAAGTATGTCTGGCGTGTCTTGAATCATACTGGGAGAAGTTGCGGGCACATTCTGTGAACCCCACCATTGTTGTACTTTGGTTACTTAATTTTTAGGAGATGTTTGAGCTACGCTCCTGGCGCCGTATGTTGTGAAGCAGTTAGCTAAAGCTGCTTTGAAATTGTTGAAAAGTAAGTCTGGCGTGTCTAGAATCATACTGGGAGAAGTTGGGAACCCATTTTCTAAACTCCACCATTATTGTACTTTCGTTACTTAATTTTTAGGATATTCTTGAGGTACGCTCCTCGCGCCGAATGTTGTGAAGATGTTAGATAAAAGCTGCTTTGAAATTTTAGGAAAGTAAGACTGGCGTGTCTTCAATCTTACTGGGAGAAGTTGTGGACACCTTCTCTGAACCCTACCATTATTGTACTTTCGTTACTTAATTTTTAGGATATTTTTCAGGTACGCTCCTCGCGCCGTATGTTGTGAAGCAGTTAGCTAAAAGCTGCTTTGAAATTGTTGGAAAGTAAGTCTGGCGTGTCTTGAATCATACTGGGAGAAGTTGCGGGCACATTCTCTGAACCCCACCCTTATTGTACTTTTGTTACTTAATATTTAGGATATTTTTGAGGTACGCTTCTCGCGCCGTATGTTGTGAAGCAGTTAGCTAAAAGCTGCTCGGAAATTATGGGAAAGCAAGTCTGGCGTGTCTTGAATCTTACTGAAAGAAGTTGCGGGCACATTCTCTGAACCCCACCATTATTGTACTTTCGTTACTTAATTTTTAGGATATTTTTGAGCTACGTTCCTCGCGCCGTATGTTGTGAAGGAGTTAGTTAAAAGCTGCTTTGAAATTGTTGGAAAGTAAGTCTGGCGTGTCTTGAATCATACTGGGAGAAGTTGCGGATACACACTCTGAACCACACCATTATTGTACTTTCGTTACTTAATATTCAGGATATTTTTGAGGTACGCTTTTCGCGCCGTATGTTGTGAAGCAGTTAGCTAAAAGCTGCTTGGAAATTATGGGAAAGCAAGTCTGGCGTGTCTTGAATCTTACTGGGAGAAGTTGCGGGCACATTCTCTGAACGCCACCATTATTGTGTTTTCGTTACATAATTTTTAGGATATTTTTGAGGTACACTCCTCGCGCCGTATGTTGTGAAGCTGTTATCAATAAGCTGCTGGGAAATTATGGGAAAGCAAGTCTGGCGTGTCTTGAATCACACTGGGAGAAGTTGCGGGCACATTCTCTGAACCCCACCATTATTGTACTTTCGTTATTTCATTTTTAGGATATTTTTGAGTTACGCTCCTCGCGCCGTATGTTGTGAAGCAGTTCGCTAAAAGCTGCTTTGAAATTGTAGGAAAGCAAGTCTGGCGTGTCCTGAATCTTACTGGGAGAAGTTGCGGGCACATTCTCTGAACCCCACCATTATTGTACTTTCGTTACTTAATTTTTAGGATATTTTTGAGGTACGCTTCTCGCGCCGTATGTTGTGAAGCAGTTAGCTAAAAGCTGCTCGGAAATTATGGGAAAGCAAGTCTGGCGTGTCTTGAATCTTACTGAAAGAAGTTGCGGGCACATTCTCTGAACCCCACCATTATTGTACTTTCGTTACTTAATTTTTAGGATATTTTTGAGCTACGTTCCTCGCGCCGTATGTTGTGAAGGAGTTAGTTAAAAGCTGCTTTGAAATTGTTGGAAAGTAAGTCTGGCGTGTCTTGAATCATACTGGGAGAAGTTGCGGATACACACTCTGAACCCCACCATTATTGTACTTTCGTTACTTAATATTCAGGATATTTTTGAGGTACGCTTTTCGCGCCGTATGTTGTGAAGCAGTTAGCTAAAAGCTGCTTGGAAATTATGGGAAAGCAAGTCTGGCGTGTCTTGAATCTTACTGGGAGAAGTTGCGGGCACATTCTCTGAACGCCACCATTATTGTGTTTTCGTTACATAATTTTTAGGATATTTTTGAGGTACACTCCTCGCGCCGTATGTTGTGAAGCTGTTATCAATAAGCTGCTGGGAAATTATGGGAAAGCAAGTCTGGCGTGTCTTGAATCACACTGGGAGAAGTTGCGGGCACATTCTCTGAACCCCACCATTATTGTACTTTCGTTATTTCATTTTTAGGATATTTTTGAGTTACGCTCCTCGCGCCGTATGTTGTGAAGCAGTTCGCTAAAAGCTGCTTTGAAATTGTAGGAAAGCAAGTCTGGCGTGTCCTGAATCTTACTGGGAGAAGTTGCGGGCACATTCTCTGAACCCCACCATTATTGTACTTTTGTTACTTAATATTCAGGATATTTTTGAGGTACGCTTCTCGCGCCGTATGTTGTGAAGCAGTTAGCTAAAAGCTGCTCGGAAATTATGGGAAAGCAAGTCTGGCGTGTCTTGAATTTTACTGAAAGAAGTTGCGGGCACATTCTCTGAACCCCACCATTATTTTACTTTCGTTACTTAATTTTTAGGATATTTTTGAGCTACGTTCCTCGCGCCGTATGTTGTGAAGATGTTAGCTAAAAGCTGCTTTGAAATTGTAGGAAAGCAAGTCTGGCGTGTCCTGAATCTTACTGGGAGAAGTTGCGGGCACATTCTCTGAACCCCACCATTATTGTACTTTCGTTACTTAATTTTTAGGATATTTTTGAGGTACGCTCCTCGCGCCGAATGTTGTGAAGCAGTTTGCTAAAAACTGCTTTGAAATTGCAGGTAAGCAAGTCTGGCGTGTCTTGAATCACACTGGGAGAAGTTGCGGGCACATTCTCTGAACCCCACCATTATTGTACTTTTGTTACTTAATATTTAGGATATTTTTGAGGTACGCTTCTCGCTCCGTATGTTATGAAGCAGTTAGCTAAAAGCTGCTCGCAAATTATGGGAAAGCAAGTCTGGCGTGTCCTGAATCTTACTGGGAGAAGTTGGGAACCCATTTTCTAAACCCTACCATTATTGTACTTTCGTTACTTAATTTTTAGGAAATTTTTGAGGCACGCTCCTCGCGCCGAATGTTGTGAAGCAGTTATCAATAAGCTGCTGGGAAATTATGGGAAAGCAAGTCTGGCGTGTCTTGAATCTTACTGGGAGAAGTTGCGGGCACATTCTCTGAACCCCACCATTATTGTACTTTCGTTACTTAATATTTAGGATATTTTTGAGGTACGCTTCTCGCGCCGTATTTTGTGAAGCAGTTAGCTAAAAGCTGCTTTGAAATTGTTGGAAAGTATGTCTGGCGTGTCTTGAATCATACTGGGAGAAGTTGCGGGCACATTCTGTGAACCCCACCATTGTTGTACTTTGGTTACTTAATTTTTAGGAGATGTTTGAGCTACGCTCCTGGCGCCGTATGTTGTGAAGCAGTTAGCTAAAGCTGCTTTGAAATTGTTGGAAAGTAAGTCTGGCGTGTCTAGAATCATACTGGGAGAAGTTGGGAACCCATTTTCTAAACTCCACCATTATTGTACTTTCGTTACTTAATTTTTAGGATATTCTTGAGGTACGCTCCTCGCGCCGAATGTTGTGAAGATGTTAGCTAAAAGCTGCTTTGAAATTTTAGCAAAGCAAGACCGGCGTGTCTTCAATCTTACTGGGAGAAGTTGTGGACACCTTCTGTGAACCCTACCATTATTGTACTTTCGTTACTTAATTTTTAGGATATTTTTCAGGTACGCTCCTCGCGCCGAATGTTGTGAAGCAGTTTGCTAAAAACTGCTTTGAAATTGCAGGTAAGCAAGTCTGGCGTGTCTTGAATCTTACTGGGAGAAGTTGCGGGCACATTCTCTGAACCCCACCATTATTGTACTTTCGTTACTTAATATTTAGGATATTTTTGAGGTACGCTTCTCGCGCCGTATTTTGTGAAGCAGTTAGCTAAAAGCTGCTTTGAAATTGTTGGAAAGTATGTCTGGCGTGTCTTGAATCATACTGGGAGAAGTTGCGGGCACATTCTGTGAACCCCACCATTGTTGTACTTTGGTTACTTAATTTTTAGGAGATGTTTGAGCTACGCTCCTGGCGCCGTATGTTGTGAAGCAGTTAGCTAAAGCTGCTTTGAAATTGTTGGAAAGTAAGTCTGGCGTGTCTAGAATCATACTGGGAGAAGTTGGGAACCCATTTTCTAAACTCCACCATTATTGTACTTTCGTTACTTAATTTTTAGGATATTCTTGAGGTACGCTCCTCGCGCCGAATGTTGTGAAGATGTTAGCTAAAAGCTGCTTTGAAATTTTAGGAAAGCAAGACTGGCGTGTCTTCAATCTTACTGGGAGAAGTTGTGGACACCTTCTCTGAACCCTACCATTATTGTACTTTCGTTACTTAATTTTTAGGATATTTTTCAGGTACGCTCCTCGCGCCGAATGTTGTGAAGCAGTTTGCTAAAAACTGCTTTGAAATTGCAGGTAAGCAAGTCTGGCGTGTCTTGAATCACACTGGGAGAAGTTGCGGGCACATTCTCTGAACCCCACCATTATTGTACTTTCGTTATTTAATTTTTAGGATATTTTTGAGTTGCGCTTCTCGCGCCGTATGTTGTGAAGCAGTTAGCTAAAAGCTGCTTTGAAATTGTAGGAAAGCAAGTCTGGCGTGTCCTGAATCTTACTGGGAGAAGTTGCGGGCACATTCTCTGAACCCCACCATTATTTTACTTTCGTTACTTAATTTTTAGGATATTTTTGAGCTACGTTCCTCGCGCCGTATGTTGTGAAGATGTTAGCTAAAAGCTGCTTTGAAATTGTAGGAAAGCAAGTCTGGCGTGTCCTGAATCTTACTGGGAGAAGTTGCGGGCACAATCTCTGAACCCCACCATTATTGTACTTTTGTTACTTAATATTCAGGATATTTTTGAGGTACGCTTCTCGCGCCGTATGTTGTGAAGCAGTTAGCTAAAAGCTGCTCGGAAATTATGGGAAAGCAAGTCTGGCGTGTCTTGAATTTTACTGAAAGAAGTTGCGGGCACATTCTCTGAACCCCACCATTATTTTACTTTCGTTACTTAATTTTTAGGATATTTTTGAGCTACGTTCCTCGCGCCGTATGTTGTGAAGATGTTAGCTAAAAGCTGCTTTGAAATTGTAGGAAAGCAAGTCTGGCGTGTCCTGAATCTTACTGGTAGAAGTTGCGGGCACATTCTCTGAACCCCACCATTATTGTATTTTCGTTACTTAATTTTCAGGATATTTATGAGGTACGCTCCTCGCGCCGAATGTTGTGAAGCAGTTTGCTAAAAACTGCTTTGAAATTGCAGGTAAGCAAGTCTGGCGTGTCTTGAATCACACTGGGAGAAGTTGCGGGCACATTCTCTGAACCCCACCATTATTGTACTTTTGTTACTTAATATTTAGGATATTTTTGAGGTAGGCTTCTCGCTCCGTATGTTATGAAGCAGTTAGCTAAAAGCTGCTCGCAAATTATGGGAAAGCAAGTCTGGCGTGTCTTGAATTTTCTGAAAGAAGTTGCGGGCACATTCTGTGAACCCCACCATTATTTTACTTTCGTTACTTAATTTTTAGGATATTTTTGAGCTACGTTCCTCGCGCCGTATGTTGTGAAGCAGTTAGTTAAAAGCTGCCTTGAAATTGTTGGAAAGTAAGTCTGGCGTGTCTTGAATCATACTGGGAGAAGTTGCGGATACATTCTCTGAACCCCACCATTATTGTACTTTCGTTACTTAATATTCAGGATATTTTTGAGGTACGCTTTTCGCGCCGTATGTTGTGAAGCAGTTAGCTAAAAGCTGCTTGGAAATTATGGGAAAGCAAGTCTTGCGTGTCTTGAATCTTACTGGGAGAAGTTGCGGGCACATTCTCTGAACCCCACCATTATTGTACTCTCGTTACTTAATTTTTAGGATATTTTTGAGCTACGCTCCTCGCGCCGTATGTTGTGAAGCAGTTAGCTAAAAGCAGCTTTGAAATTGTAGGAAAGCAAGTCTGGCGTGTCTTGAATCTTACTGGGAGAAGTTGGGAACCCATTTTCTAAACCCCACCATTATTGTACTTTCGTTACTTAATTTTTAGGAAATTTTTGAGGAACGCTCCTCGCGCCGAATGTTGTGAAGCAGTTAGCTAAAAACTGCTTTGAAATTGTAGGAAAGCAAGTCTGGCGTGTCTTGAATCTTACTGGGAGAAGTTGCGGGCATATTCTCTGAACCCCACCATTACTGTACTTTCGTTACATAATATTTAGGATATTTTTGAGGTACGCTTCTCGCGCCGTATGTTGTGAAGCAGTTAGCTAAAAGCTGCTTTGAAATTGTTGGAACGTAAGTCTGGCGTGTCTTGAATTATACTGGGAGAAGTTGCGGGCACATTCTCTGTACCCCACCATTATTGTACTTTCGTTACTTAATATTTAGGATATTTTTGAGGTACGCTTCTCGCGCCGTATGTTGTGAAGCAGTTAGCTAAAAGCTGCTCGGAAATTATAGGAAAGCAAGTCTGACATGTCTTGAATCTCACTGGGAGAAGTTAGGAACCCATTCTCTAAACCCCACCATTACTGTACTTTCGTTACATAATTTTTAGGATATTTGTGAGGTACGCTCCTCGCGCCGCACGTTGTGAAGCAGTTAGCTAAAAGCAGCTTTGAAATTGTAGGAAAGCAAGTCAGGCGTGTCTTGAATCTTACTGGGAGAAGTTGGGAACCCATTTTCTAAACCCCACCATTATTGTACTTTCGTTACTTAATTTTTAGGATATTCTTGAGGTACGCTCCTCGCGCCGAATGTTGTGAAGCAGTTAGCTAAAAGCTGCTTTGAAATTGTAGGAAAGCAAGACTGGCGTGTCTTGAATCTTACTGGGAGAAGTTGTGGAGACCTTCTCTGAACTCTACCATTATTGTACTTTCGTTACTTAATATTTAGGATATTTTTGAGGTACGCTTCTCGCGCCGTATGTTGTGAAGCAGTTAGCTAAAAGCTGCTTTGAAATTGTTGGAATGTAAGTCTGGCGTGTCTTGAATCATACTGGGAGAAGTTGCGGGCACATTCTCTGAACCCCACCATTATCGTACTTTCGTTACCTAATTTTTAGGATATTTTTGAGGTACGCTCCTCGCGCCGTATGTTGTGAAGCTGTTAGCTAAAGCTGCTTTGAAATTGTTGGAAAGCAAGTCTGGCGTGTCTTGAATCTCACTGGGAGAAGTTGGGAACTCATTCTCTAAACCCCACCATTACTGTACTTTCGTTACATAATTTTTAGGATATTTTTGAGGTACGCTTCTCGTGCCGTATGTTGTGAAGCAGTTAGCTAAAAGCTGCTTTGAAATTGTAGGAAAGTAAGTCTGGCGTGTCTTGAATCATACTGGCAGAAGTTGCGGGCACATTCTGTGAACCCCACCATTATTGTACTTTCGTTACTTAATTTTTAGGATATTTTTGAGGTACACTCCTCGCGCCGTATGTTGTGAAGCTGTTAGCAATAAGCTGCTGGGAAATTATGGGAAAGCAAGTCTGGCGTGTCTAGAATCTTACTGGGAGAAGTTGCGGGCACATTCTCTGAACCCCACCATTATTGTACTTTCATTACTTAATTTTTATGATATTTTTGAGCTACGTTCCTCGCGCTGTATGTTGTGAAGCAGTTAGTTAAAAGCTGCTTTGAAATTGCAGGAAAGCAAGTCTGGCGTGTCCTGAATCTTACTGGGAGATGTTGGGAAACCATTTTCTAAACCCCACCATTATTGTTCTATCGTTACTTAATTTTTAGGAAATTTTTGAGGAACGCTCCTCGCGCCGAATGTTGTGAAGCAGTTAGCTAAAAACTGCTTTGAAATTGTAGGAAAGCAAGTCTGGCGTGTCTTGAATCTTACTGGGAGAAGTTGCGGGCATATTCTCTGAACCCCACCATTATTGTACTTTCGTTACATAATATTTAGGATATTTTTGAGGTACGCTTCTCGCGCCGTATGTTGTGAAGCAGTTAGCTAAAAGCTGCTTTGAAATTGTTGGAACGTAAGTCTGGCGTGTCTTGAATTATACTGGGAGAAGTTGCGGGCACATTCTCTGTACCCCACCATTATTGTACTTTCGTTACTTAATATTTAGGATATTTTTGAGGTACGCTTCTCGCGCCGTATGTTGTGAAGCAGTTAGCTAAAAGCTGCTCGGAAATTATAGGAAAGCAAGTCTGACGTGTCTTGAATCTCACTGGGAGAAGTTGGGAACCCATTCTCTAAACCCCACCATTACTGTACTTTCGTTACATAATTTTTAGGATATTTGTGAGGTACGCTCCTCGCGCCGCACGTTGTGAAGCAGTTAGCTAAAAGCAGCTTTGAAATTGTAGGAAAGCAAGTCTGGCGTGTCTTGAATCTTACTGGGAGAAGTTGGGAACCCATTTTCTAAACCCCACCATTATTGTACTTTCGTTACTTAATTTTTAGGATATTCTTGAGGTACGCTCCTCGCGCCGAATGTTGTGAAGCAGTTAGCTAAAAGCTGCTTTGAAATTGTAGGAAAGCAAGACTGGCGTGTCTTGAATCTTACTGGGAGAAGTTGTGGAGACCTTCTCTGAACTCTACCATTATTGTACTTTCGTTACTTAATTTTTAGGATATTTTTGAGGTACGCTCCTCGCGCCGAATGTTGTGAAGCAGTTTGCTAAAAACTGCTTTGAAATTGTAGGAAAGCAAGTCTGGCGTGTCTTGAATCTTACTGGGAGAAGTTGCGGGCGCATTCTCTTAACCCCACCATTATTGTGCTTTCGTTACTTAATATTTAGGATATTTTTGAGGTACGCTTCTCGCGCCGTATGTTGTGAAGCAGTTAGCTAAAAGCTGCTTTGAAATTGTTGGAATGTAAGTCTGGCGTGTCTTGAATCATACTGGGAGAAGTTGCGGGCACATTCTCTGAACCCCACCATTATCGTACTTTCGTTACCTAATTTTTAGGATATTTTTGAGGTACGCTCCTCGCGCCGTATGTTGTGAAGCTGTTAGCTAAAGCTGCTTTGAAATTGTTGGAAAGCAAGTCTGGCGTGTCTTGAATCTCACTGGGAGAAGTTGGGAACTCATTCTCTAAACCCCACCATTACTGTACTTTCGTTACATAATTTTTAGGATATTTTTGAGGTACGCTTCTCGCGCCGTATGTTGTGAAGCAGTTAGCTAAAAGCTGCTTTGAAATTGTAGAAAGTAAGTCTGGCGTGTCTTGAATCATACTGGGAGAAGTTGCGGGCACATTCTGTGAACCCCACCATTATTGTACTTTCGTTACTTAATTTTTAGGATATTTTTGAGGTACACTCCTCGCGCCGTGTGTTGTGAAGCTGTTAGCAATAAGCTGCTGGGAAATTATGGGAAAGCAAGTCTGGCGTGTCTAGAATCTTACTGGGAGAAGTTGCGGGCACATTCTCTGAACCCCACCATTATTGTACTTTCATTACTTAATTTTTATGATATTTTTGAGCTACGTTCCTCGCGCTGTATGTTGTGAAGCAGTTAGTTAAAAGCTGCTTTGAAATTGCAGGAAAGCAAGTCTGGCGTGTCCTGAATCTTACTGGGAGATGTTGGGAACCCATTTTCTAAACCCCACCATTATTGTACTTTCGTTACTTAATTTTTAGGATATTCTTGAGGTACGCTCCTCGCGCCGTATGTTGTGAAGCAGTTAGCTAAAAGCTGCTCGGAAATTATGGGAAAGCAAGTCTGGCGTGTCTTGAATCTTACTGAAAGAAGTTGCGGGCACATTCTCTGAACTCCACCATTATTGTACTTTCGTTACTTAATTTTTAGGATATTTTTGAGCTACGTTCCTCGCGCTGTATGTTGTGAAGCAGTTAGCTAAATGCTGCTTTGAAATTGTAGGAAAGCAAGTCTGGCGTGTCTTGAATCATACTGGGAGAAGTTGCGGGCACATTGTCTGAACCCCACCATTATTGTACTTTCGTTACTTAATATTTAGGATATTTTTGAGGTACGCTTCTCGCGCCGTATGTTGTGAAGCAGTTAGTTAAAAGCTGCTTTGAAATTGTTGGAAAGTAAGTCTGACGTGTCTTGAATCATACTGGGAGAAGGTGCGGATACATTGTATGAACCCCACCATTATTGTACTTTCGTTACTTAATATTCAGGATATTTTTGAGGTACGCTTTTCGCGCCGTATGTTGTGAAGCAGTTAGCTAAAAGCTGCTCGGAAATTATGGGAAAGCAAGTCTGGCGTGTCTTGAATCTTACTGGGAGAAGTTGCGAGCACATTCTCTGAACCCCACCATTATTGTACTTTCGTTACTTAATTTTTAGGATATTTTTGAGCTACGCTCCTCGCGCCGTATGTTGTGAAGCAGTAAGCTAAAAGCTGCTTTGAAATTGTATGAAAGCAAGTCAGGCGTGTCTTGAATCATACTGGGAGAAGTTGCGGGCACATTCTCTGAACCCCACCATTATTGTACTTTGGTTACTTAATATTTAGGATATTTTTGAGGTACGCTTCTCGCGCCGTATGTTGTGAAGCAGTTAGCTAAAAGCTGCTTTGAAATTGTTGGAAAGTAAGTCTGGCGTGTCTTGAATCATACTGGGAGAAGTTGCGGGCACATTCTCTGAACCCCACCATTATTGTACTTTCTTTACTTAATATTTAGGATATTTTTGAGGTACGCTTCTCGCGCCGTATGTTGTGAAGCAGTTAGCTAAAAGCTGCTCGGAAATTATGGGAAAGCAAGTCTGACGTGTCTTGAATCTCACTGGGAGAAGTTGGGAACCCATTCTCTAAACCCCACCATTACTGTACTTTCGTTACATAATTTTTAGGATATTTTTGAGGTACGCTCCTCGCGTAGCACGTTGTGAAGCAGTTAGCTAAAAGCAGCTTTGAAATTGTAGGAAAGCAAGTCTGGCGTGTCTTGAATCATACTGGGAGAAGTTGGGAACCCATTTTCTAAACCCCACCATTATTGTACTTTCGTTACTTAATTTTTAGGATATTCTTGAGGTACGCTCCTCGCGCCGAATGTTGTGAAGCAGTTAGCTAAAAGCTGCTTTGAAATTGTAGGAAAGCAAGACTGGCGTGTCTTGAATCTTACTGGGAGAAGTTGTGGAGACCTTCTCTGAACTCTACCAGTATTGTACTTTCGTTACTTAATTTTTAGGATATTTTTGAGGTACGCTCCTCGCGCCGAATGTTGTGAAGCAGTTTGCTAAAAACTGCTTTGAAATTGTAGGAAAGCAAGTCTGGCGTGTCTTGAATCTTACTGGGAGAAGTTGCGGGCGCATTCTCTTAACCCCACCATTATTGTGCTTTCGTTACTTAATATTTAGGATATTTTTGAGGTACGCTTCTCGCGCCGTATGTTGTGAAGCAGTTAGCTAAAAGCTGCTTTGAAATTGTTGGAATGTAAGTCTGGCGTGTCTTGAATCATACTGGGAGAAGTTGCGGGCACATTCTCTGAACCCCACCATTATCGTACTTTCGTTACTTAATTTTTAGGATATTTTTGAGGTACGCTCCTCGCGCCGTATGTTGTGAAGCTGTTAGCTAAAGCTGCTTTGAAATTGTTGGAAAGCAAGTCTGGCGTGTCTTGAATCTCACTGGGAGAAGTTGGGAACTCATTCTCTAAACCCCACCATTACTGTACTTTCGTTACATAATTTTTAGGATATTTTTGAGGTACGCTTCTCGCGCCGTATGTTGTGAAGCAGTTAGCTAAAAGCTGCTTTGAAATTGTAGGAAAGTAAGTCTGGCGTGTCTTGAATCATACTGGGAGAAGTTGCGGGCACATTCTCTGAACCCCACCATTATTGTACTTTCGTTACTTAATTTTTAGGATATTTTTGAGGTACACTCCTCGCGCCGTATGTTGTGAAGCTGTTAGCAATAAGCTGCTGGGAAATTATGGGAAAGCAAGTCTGGCGTGTCTTGAATCATACTGGGAGAAGTTGGGAACCCATTTTCTAAACCCCACCATTATTGTACTTTCGTTACTTAATTTTTAGGATATTCTTGAGGTACGCTCCTCGCGCCGAATGTTGTGAAGCAGTTAGCTAAAAGCTGCTTTGAAATTGTAGGAAAGCAAGACTGGCGTGTCTTGAATCTTACTGTGAGAAGTTGTGGAGACCTTCTCTGAACTCTACCATTATTGTACTTTCGTTACTTAATTTTTAGGATATTTTTGAGGTACGCTCCTCGCGCCGAATGTTGTGAAGCAGTTTGCTAAAAACTGCTTTGAAATTGCAGGAAAGCAAGTCTGGCGTGTCTTGAATCTTACTGGGAGAAGTTGCGGGCGCATTCTCTTAACCCCACCATTATTGTACTTTCGTTACTTAATTTTTAGGATATTTTTGAGCTACGTTCCTCGCGCTGTATGTTGTGAAGCAGTTAGTTAAAAGCTGCTTTGAAATTGCAGGAAAGCAAGTCTGGCGTGTCCTGAATCTTACTGGGAGATGTTGGGAACCCATTTTCTAAACCCCACCATTATTGTACTTTCGTTACTTAATTTTTAGGATATTCTTGAGGTACGCTCCTCGCGCCGTATGTTGTGAAGCAGTTAGCTAAAAGCTGCTCGGAAATTATGGGAAAGCAAGTCTGGCGTGTCTTGAATCTTACTGAAAGAAGTTGCGGGCACATTCTCTGAACTCCACCATTATTGTACTTTCGTTACTTAATTTTTAGGATATTTTTGAGCTACGTTCCTCGCGCTGTATGTTGTGAAGCAGTTAGCTAAATGCTGCTTTGAAATTGTAGGAAAGCAAGTCTGGCGTGCCTTGAATCATACTGGGAGAAGTTGCGGGCACATTGTCTGAACCCCACCATTATTGTACTTTCGTTACTTAATATTTAGGATATTTTTAAAGTACGCTTCTCGCGCCGTATGTTGTGAAGCAGTTAGTTAAAAGCTGCTTTGAAATTGTTGGAAAGTAAGTCTGGCGTGTCTTGAATCATACTGGGAGAAGTTGCGGATACATTGTCTGAACCCCACCATTATTGTAATTTCGTTACTTAATATTCAGGATATTTTTGAGGTACGCTTTTCGCGCCGTATGTTGTGAAGCAGTTAGCTAAAAGCTGCTCGGAAATTATGGGAAAGCAAGTCTGGCGTGTCTTGAATCTTACTGGGAGAAGTTGCGAGCACATTCTCTGAACCCCACCATTACTGTACTTTCGTTACATAATTTTTAGGAAATTTTTGAGGTACGCTCCTCGCGCCGAATGTTGTGAAGCAGTTATCAATAAGCTGCTGGGAAATTATGGGAAAGCAAGTCTGGCGTGTCTTGAATCTTACTGGGAGAAGTTGCGGGCACATTCTCTGAACCCCACCATTATTGTACTTTCGTTACTTAATATTTAGGATATTTTTGAGGTACGCTTCTCGCGCCGTATTTTGTGAAGCAGTTAGCTAAAAGCTGCTTTGAAATTGTTGGAAAGTATGTCTGGCGTGTCTTGAATCATACTGGGAGAAGTTGCGGGCACATTCTGTGAACCCCACCATTGTTGTACTTTGGTTACTTAATTTTTAGGAGATGTTTGAGCTACGCTCCTGGCGCCGTATGTTGTGAAGCAGTTAGCTAAAGCTGCTTTGAAATTGTTGGAAAGTAAGTCTGGCGTGTCTAGAATCATACTGGGAGAAGTTGGGAACCCATTTTCTAAACTCCACCATTATAGTACTTTCGTTACTTAATTTTTAGGATATTCTTGAGGTACGCTCCTCGCGCCGAATGTTGTGAAGATGTTAGCTAAAAGCTGCTTTGAAATTTTAGGAAAGCAAGACCGGCGTGTCTTCAATCTTACTGGGAGAAGTTGTGGACACCTTCTCTGAACCCTACCATTATTGTACTTTCGTTACTTAATTTTTAGGATATTTTTCAGGTACGCTCCTCGCGCCGAATGTTGTGAAGCAGTTTGCTAAAAACTGCTTTGAAATTGCAGGTAAGCAAGTCTGGCGTGTCTTGAATCTTACTGGGAGAAGTTGCGGGCACATTCTCTGAACCCCACCATTATTGTACTTTCGTTACTTAATATTTAGGATATTTTTGAGGTACGCTTCTCGCGCCGTATTCTGTGAAGCAGTTAGCTAAAAGCTGCTTTGAAATTGTTGGAAAGTATGTCTGGCGTGTCTTGAATCATACTGGGAGAAGTTGCGGGCACATTCTGTGAACCCCACCATTGTTGTACTTTGGTTACTTAATTTTTAGGAGATGTTTGAGCTACGCTCCTGGCGCCGTATGTTGTGAAGCAGTTAGCTAAAGCTGCTTTGAAATTGTTGGAAAGTAAGTCTGGCGTGTCTAGAATCATACTGGGAGAAGTTGGGAACCCATTTTCTAAACTCCACCATTATTGTACTTTCGTTACTTAATTTTTAGGATATTCTTGAGGTACGCTCCTCGCGCCGAATGTTGTGAAGATGTTAGCTAAAAGCTGCTTTGAAATTTTAGGAAAGCAAGACTGGCGTGTCTTCAATCTTACTGGGAGAAGTTGTGGACACCTTCTGTGAACCCTACCATTATTGTACTTTCGTTACTTAATTTTTAGGATATTTTTCAGGTACGCTCCTCGCGCCGAATGTTGTGAAGCAGTTTGCTAAAAACTGCTTTGAAATTGCAGGTAAGCAAGTCTGGCGTGTCTTGAATCACACTGGGAGAAGTTGCGGGTATTCTCTGAACCCCACCATTATTGTACTTTCGTTATTTAATTTTTAGGATATTTTTGAGTTACGCTCCTCGCGCCGTATGTTGTGAAGCAGTTAGCTAAAAGCTGCTTTGAAATTGTAGGAAAGCAAGTCTGGCGTGTCCTGAATCTTACTGGGAGAAGTTGCGGGCACATTCTCTGAACCCCACCATTATTTTACTTTCGTTACTTAATTTTTAGGATATTTTTGAGCTACGTTCCTCGCGCCGTATGTTGTGAAGATGTTAGCTAAAAGCTGCTTTGAAATTGTAGGAAAGCAAGTCTGGCGTGTCCTGAATCTTACTGGGAGAAGTTGCGGGCACAATCTCTGAACCCCACCAATATTGGTCTTTTGTTACTTAATATTCAGGATATTTTTGAGGTACGCTTCTCGCGCCGTATGTTGTGAAGCAGTTAGCTAAAAGCTGCTCGGAAATTATGGGAAAGCAAGTCTGGCGTGTCTTGAATTTTACTGAAAGAAGTTGCGGGCACATTCTCTGAACCCCACCATTATTTTACTTTCGTTACTTAATTTTTAGGATGTTTTTGAGCTACGTTCCTCGCGCCGTATGTTGTGAAGATGTTAGCTAAAAGCTGCTTTGAAATTGTAGGAAAGCAAGTCTGGCGTGTCCTGAATCTTACTGGGAGAAGTTGCGGGCACATTCTCTGAACCCCACCATTATTGTACTTTCTTTACTTAATTTTCAGGATATTTTTGAGGTACGCTCCTCGCGCCGAATGTTGTGAAGCAGTTTGCTAAAAACTGCTTTGAAATTGCAGGTAAGCAAGTCTGGCGTGTCTTGAATCACACTGGGAGAAGTTGCGGGCACATTCTCTGAACCCCACCATTATTGTACTTTTGTTACTTAATATTTAGGATATTTTTGAGGTAGGCTTCTCGCTCCGTATGTTATGAAGCAGTTAGCTAAAAGCTGCTCGCAAATTATGGGAAAGCAAGTCTGGCGTGTCTTGAATTTTCTGAAAGAAGTTGCGGGCACATTCTGCGAACCCCACCATTATTTTACTTTCGTTACTTAATTTTTAGGATATTTTTGAGCTACGTTCCTCGCGCCGTATGTTGTGAAGCAGTTAGTTAAAAGCTGCCTTGAAATTGTTGGAAAGTAAGTCTGGCGTGTCTTGAATCATACTGGGAGAAGTTGCGGATACATTCTCTGAACCCCACCATTATTGTACTTTCGTTACTTAATATTCAGGATATTTTTGAGGTACGCTTTTCGCGCCGTATGTTGTGAAGCAGTTAGCTAAAAGCTGCTTGGAAATTATGGGAAAGCAAGTCTGGCGTGTCTTGAATCTTACTGGGAGAAGTTGCGAGCACATTCTCTGAACCTTACCATTATTGTACTCTCGTTACATAATTTTTAGGATATTTTTGAGCTACGCTCCTCGCGCCGTATGTTGTGAAGCAGTTAGCTAAAAGCTGCTTTGAAATTGTATGAAAGCAAGTCTGGCGTGTCCTGAATCTTACTGGGAGAAGTTGGGAACCCATTTTCTAAACCCTACCATTATTGTACTTTCGTTACTTAATTTTTAGGAAATTTTTGAGGTACGCTCCTCGCGCCGAATGTTGTGAAGCAGTTAGCTAAAAACTGCTTTGAAATTGTAGGAAAGCAAGTCTGGCGTGTCTTGAATCTTACTGGGAGAAGTTGCGGGCATATTCTCTGAACCCCACCATTATTGTACTTTCGTTACATAATATTTAGGATATTTTTGAGGTACGCTTCTCGCGCCGTATGTTGTGAAGCAGTTAGCTAAAAGCTGCTTTGAAATTGTTGGAACGTAAGTCTGGCGTGTCTTGAATTATACTGGGAGAAGTTGCGGGCACATTCTCTGTACCCCACCATTATTGTACTTTCGTTACTTAATATTTAGGATATTTTTGAGGTACGCTTCTCGCGCCGTATGTTGTGAAGCAGTTAGCGAAAAGCTGCTCGGAAATTATAGGAAAGCAAGTCTGACGTGTCTTGAATCTCACTGGGAGAAGTTGGGAACCCATTCTCTAAACCCCACCATTACTGTACTTTCGTTACATAATTTTTAGGATATTTGTGAGGTACGCTCCTCGCGCCGCACGTTGTGAAGCAGTTAGCTAAAAGCAGCTTTGAAATTGTAGGAAAGCAAGTCTGGCGTGTCTTGAATCTTACTGGGAGAAGTTGGGAACCCATTTTCTAAACCCCACCATTATTGTACTTTCGTTACTTAATTTTTAGGATATTCTTGAGGTACGCTCCTCGCGCCGAATGTTGTGAAGCAGTTAGCTAAAAGCTGCTTTGAAATTGTAGGAAAGCATGACTGGCGTGTCTTGAATCTTACTGGGAGAAGTTGTGGAGACCTTCTCTGAACTCTACCATTATTGTACTTTCGTTACTTAATTTTTAGGATATTTTTGAGGTACGCTCCTCGCGCCGAATGTTGTGAAGCAGTTAGCTAAAAGCTGCTTTGAAATTGTAGGAAAGCATGACTGGCGTGTCTTGAATCTTACTGGGAGAAGTTGTGGAGACCTTCTCTGAACTCTACCATTATTGTACTTTCGTTACTTAATTTTTAGGATATTTTTGAGGTACGCTCCTCGCGCCGAATGTTGTGAAGCAGTTAGCTAAAAGCTGCTTTGAAATTGTAGGAAAGCAAGTCTGGCGTGTCTTGAATCTTACTGGGAGAAGTTGCGGGCGCATTCTCTTAACCCCACCATTATTGTGCTTTCGTTACTTAATATTTAGGATATTTTTGAGGTACGCTTCTCGCGCCGTATGTTGTGAAGCAGTTAGCTAAAAGCTGCTTTGAAATTGTTGGAATGTAAGTCTGGCGTGTCTTGAATCATACTGGGAGAAGTTGCGGGCACATTCTCTGAACCCCACCATTATCGTACTTTCGTTACTTAATTTTTAGGATATTTTTGAGGTACGCTCCTCGCGCCGTATGTTGTGAAGCTGTTAGCTAAAGCTGCTTTGAAATTGTTGGAAAGCAAGTCTGGCGTGTCTTGAATCTCACTGGGAGAAGTTGGGAACTCATTCTCTAAACCCCACCATTACTGTACTTTCGTTACATAATTTTTAGGATATTTTTGAGGTACGCTTCTCGCGCCGTATGTTGTGAAGCAGTTAGCTAAAAGCTGCTTTAAAATTGTAGGAAAGTAAGTCTGGCGTGTCTTGAATCATACTGGGAGAAGTTGCGGGCACATTCTCTGAACCCCACCATTATTGTACTTTCGTTACTTAATTTTTAGGATATTTTTGAGGTACACTCCTCGCGCCGTATGTTGTGAAGCTGTTAGCAATAAGCTGCTGGGAAATTATGGGAAAGCAAGTCTGGCGTGTCTAGAATCTTACTGGGAGAAGTTGCGGGCACATTCTCTGAACCCCACCATTATTGTACTTTCATTACCTAATTTTTATGATATTTTTGAGCTACGCTCCTCGCGCCGTATGTTGTGAAGCAGTTAGCTAAAAGCTGCTTTGAAATTGTAGGAAAGCAAGTCTGGCGGTGTCCTGAATCTTAGTGGGAGAAGATGGGAACCCATTTTCTAAACTCCACCATTATTGTACTTTCGTTACTTAATTTTTAGGATATTTTGGAGGTACGCTCCTCGCGCCGAATGTTGTCAAGCAGTTTGCTAAAAACTGCTTTGAAATTGTAGGAAAGCAAGTCTGGCGTGTCTTGAATCTTACTGGCAGAAGTTGCGGGCACATTCTCTGAACTCCACCATTATTGTACTTTCGTTACTTAATTTTTAGGATATTTTTGAGCTACGTTCCTCGCGCTGTATGTTGTGAAGCAGTTAGTTAAAAGCTGCTTTGAAATTGCAGGAAAGCAAGTCTGGCGTGTCCTGAATCTTACTGGGAGATGTTGGGAACCCATTTTCTAAACCCCACCATTATTGTACTTTCGTTACTTAATTTTTAGGATATTCTTGAGGTACGCTCCTCGCGCCGTATGTTGTGAAGCAGTTAGCTAAAAGCTGCTCGGAAATTATGGGAAAGCAAGTCTGGCGTGTCTTGAATCTTACTGAAAGAAGTTGCGGGCACATTCTCTGAACTCCACCATTATTGTACTTTCGTTACTTAATTTTTAGGATATTTTTGAGCTACGTTCCTCGCGCTGTATGTTGTGAAGCAGTTAGCTAAATGCTGCTTTGAAATTATAGGAAAGCAAGTCTGGCGTATCTTGAATCTTACTGAAAGAAGTTGCGGGCACATTGTCTGAACTCCACCATTATTGTACTTTCGTTACTTAATTTTTAGGATATTTTTGAGCTACGTTCCTCGCGCCGTATGTTGTGAAGCAGTTAGTTAAAAGCTGCTTTGAAATTGTTGGAAAGTAAGTCTGGCGTGTCTTGAATCATACTGGGAGAAGTTGCGGATACATTGTCTGAACCCC
The DNA here is from genome assembly GCF_050947875.1 of Dermacentor variabilis. Classification (NCBI taxonomy): domain Eukaryota; kingdom Metazoa; phylum Arthropoda; class Arachnida; order Ixodida; family Ixodidae; genus Dermacentor; species Dermacentor variabilis. The sequence goes on from NC_134575.1 coordinate 165,874,843, forward strand.
ACCATTATTGTACTTTCGTTACTTAATATTCAGGATATTTTTGAGGTACGCTTTTCGCGCCGTATGTTGTGAAGCAGTTAGCTAAAAGCTGCTCGGAAATTATGGGAAAGCAAGTCTGGCGTGTCTTGAATCTTACTGGGAGAAGTTGCGAGCACATTCTCTGAACCCCACCATTATTGTACTTTCGTTACTGAATTTTTAGGATATTTTTGAGCTACGCTCCTCGCGCCGTATGTTGTGAAGCAGTAAGCTAAAAGCTGCTTTGAAATTGTATGAAAACAAGTCAGGCGTGTCTTGAATCATACTGGGAGAAGTTGCGGGCACATTCTCTGAACCCCACCATTATTGTACTTTCGTTACTTAATATTTAGGATATTTTTGAGGTACGCTTCTCGCGCCGTATGTTGTGAAGCAGTTAGCTAAAAGCTGCTTTGAAATTGTTGGAAAGTAAGTCTGGCATGTCTTGAATCATACTGGGAGAAGTTGCGGGCACATTCTCTGAACCCCACCATTATTGTACTTTCTTTACTTAATATTTAGGATATTTTTGAGGTACGCTTCTCGCGCCGTATGTTGTGAAGCAGTTAGCTAAAAGCTGCTCGGAAATTATGGGAAAGCAAGTCTGACGTGTCTTGAATCTCACTGGGAGAAGTTGGGAACCCATTCTCTAAACCCCACCATTACTGTACTTTCGTTACATAATTTTTAGGATATTTTTGAGGTACGCTCCTCGCGTAGCACGTTGTGAAGCAGTTAGCTAAAAGCTGCTTTGAAATTGTAGGAATGCAAATCTGGCGTGTCTTGAATCTTAATGGGGAGAAGTTGCGGGCACATTCTCTGAACCCCACCATTATTGTACTTTCGTTACTTAATTTTTAGGATATTCTTGAGGTACGCTCCTCGCGCCGTATGTTGTGAAGCAGTTAGCTAAAAGCTGCTTTGAAATTGTAGGAAAGCAAGTCTGGCGTGTCCTGAATCACACTGGGAGAAGTTGCGGGCACATTTTCTAAACTCCACCATTATTGTACTTTCGTTACTTAACTTTTAGGATATTTTGGAGGTACGCTCCTCGCGCCGAATGTTGTCAAGCAGTTTGCTAAAAACTGCTTTGAAATTGTAGGAAAGCAAGTCTGGCGTGTCTTGAATCTTACTGGCAGAAGTTGCGGGCACATTCTCTGAACCCCACCATTATTGTACTTTCGTTACTTAATTTTTAGGATATTTTTGAGCTACGTTCCTCGCGCTGTATGTTGTGAAGCAGTTAGTTAAAAGCTGCTTTGAAATTGCAGGAAAGCAAGTCTGGCGTGTCCTGAATCTTACTGGGAGATGTTGGGAACCCATTTTCTAAACCCCACCATTATTGTACTTTCGTTACTTAATTTTTAGGATATTCTTGAGGTACGCTCCTCGCGCCGTATGTTGTGAAGCAGTTAGCTAAAAGCTGCTCGGAAATTATGGGAAAGCAAGTCTGGCGTGTCTTGAATCTTACTGAAAGAAGTTGCGGGTACATTCTCTGAACTCCACCATTATTGTACTTTCGTTACTTAATTTTTAGGATATTTTTGAGCTACGTTCCTCGCGCTGTATGTTGTGAAGCAGTTAGCTAAATGCTGCTTTGAAATTGCAGGAAAGCAAGTCTGGCGTGTCTTGAATCATACTGGGAGAAGTTGCGGGCACATTGTCTGAACCCCACCATTATTGTACTTTCGTTACTTAATATTTAGGATATTTTTGAGGTACGCTTCTCGCGCCGTATGTTGTGAAGCAGTTAGTTAAAAGCTGCTTTGAAATTGTTGGAAAGTAAGTCTGGCGTGTCTTGAATCTTACTGGGAGAAGTTGCGAGCACATTCTCTGAACCCCACCATTATTGTACTTTCGTTACTTAATTTTTAGGATATTTTTGAGCTACGCTCCTCGCGCCGTATGTTGTGAAGCAGTTAGCTAAAAGCTGCTTTGAAATTGTATGAAAGCAAGTCAGGCGTGTCTTGAATCATACTGGGAGAAGTTGCGGGCACATTCTCTGAACCCCACCATTATTGTACTTTCGTTACTTAATATTTAGGATATTTTTGAGGTACGCTTCTCGCGCCGTATGTTGTGAAGCAGTTAGCTAAAAGCTGCTTTGAAATTGTTGGAAAGTAAGTCTGGCGTGTCTTGAATCATACTGGGAGAAGTTGCGGGCACATTCTCTGAACCCCACCATTATTGTACTTTCTTTACTTAATATTTAGGATATTTTTGAGGTACGCTTCTCGCGCCGTATGTTGTGAAGCAGTTAGCTAAAAGCTGCTCGGAAATTATGGGAAAGCAAGTCTGACGTGTCTTGAATCTCACTGGGAGAAGTTGGGAACCCATTCTCTAAACCCCACCATTACTGTACTTTCGTTACATAATTTTTAGGATATTTTTGAGGTACGCTCCTCGCGTAGCACGTTGTGAAGCAGTTAGCTAAAAGCTGCTTTGAAATTGTAGGAATGCAAATCTGGCGTGTCTTGAATCTTAATGGGGAGAAGTTGCGGGCACATTCTCTGAACCCCACCATTATTGTACTTTCGTTACTTAATTTTTAGGATATTCTTGAGGTACGCTCCTCGCGCCGAATGTTGTGAAGCAGTTTCCTAAAAACTGCTTTGAAATTGTTGGAAAGTAAGTCTGGCGTGTCTTGAATCATACTGGGAGAAGTTGCGGGCACATTGCCGGAACCCCACCATTATTGTACTTTCGCTACTTAATATTTAGGATATTTTTAAGGTTCGCTTCTCGCGCCGTATGTTGTGAAGCAGTTAGCTAAAAGCTGCTTTGAAATTGTTGGAAAGTAAGTCTGGCGTGTCTTGAATCTTACTGGGAGAAGTTGTGGACACATTCTCGGAACCCCACCATTACCGTAGTTTCGTTACTTAATTTTTAGGATATTTTTGAGGTACGCTTCTCGCGCCGTATGTTGTGAAGCAGTTAGCTAAAGCTGCTTTGAAATTGTTGGAAAGTAAGTCTGGCGTGTCTTGAATCATACTGGGAGAAGTTGGTAACCCATTTTCTAAACTCCACCATTATTGTACTTTCGTTACTTAATTTTTAGGATATTTTTGAGGTACGCTCCTCGCGCCGAATGTTGTGAAGCAGTTTGGTAAAAACTGCTTTGAAATTGTAGGAAAGCAAGTCTGGCGTGTCTTGAATCTTACTGGGAGAAGTTGCGGGCGCATTCTCTGAACCCCACCATTATTGTGCTTTCGTTACTTAATATTTAGGATATTTTTGAGGTACGCTTCTCGCGCCGTATGTTGTGAAGCAGTTAGCTAAAAGCTGCTTTGAAATTGTTGGAAATAAGTCTGGCGTGTCTTGAATCATACTGGGAGAAGTTGCGGGCACATTCTCTGAACCCCACCATTATTGTACTTTTGTTACTTAATATTTAGGATATTTTTGAGGTACGCTTCTCGCGCCGTATGTTGGGAAGTAGTTAGCTAAAAGCTGCTCGGAAATTATGGGAAAGCAAGTCTGGCGTGTCTTGAATCTTACTGAAAGAAGTTGCGGGCACATTCTCTGAACCCCACCATTATTGTACTTTCGTTACTTAATTTTTAGGATATTTTTGAGCTACGTTCCTCGCGCCGTATGTTGTGAAGCAGTTAGTTAAAAGCTGCTTTGAAATTGTTGGAAAGTAAGTCTGGCGTGCCTTGAATCATACTGGGAGAAGTTGCGGATACATTCTCTGAACCTCACCATTAATGTACTTTCGTTACTTAATATTCAGGATAATTTTGAGGTACGCTTTTCGCGCCGTATGTTGTGAAGCAGTTAGCTAAAAGCTGCTTGGAAATTATGGGAAAGCAAGTCTGGCGTGTCTTGAATCTTACTGGGAGAAGTTGCGGGCACATTCTCTGAACCCCACCATTATTGTACTTTCGTTACTTAATATTTAGGATATTTTTGAGGTACGCTTCTCGCGCCGTATTTTGTGAAGCAGTTAGCTAAAAGCTGCTTTGAAATTGTTGGAAAGTATGTCTGGCGTGTCTTGAATCATACTGGGAGAAGTTGCGGGCACATTCTCTGAACCCCACCATTGTTGTACTTTGGTTACTTAATTTTTAGGAGATTTTTGAGCTACGCTCCTGGCGCCGTATGTTGTGAAGCAGTTAGCTAAAGCTGCTTTGAAATTGTTGGAAAGTAAGTCTGGCGTGTCTTGAATCATACTGGGTGAAGTTGGGAACCCATTTTCTAAACTCCACCATTATTGTACTTTCGTTACTTAATTTTTAGGATATTCTTGAGGTACGCTCCTCGCGCCGAATGTTGTGAAAATGTTAGCTAAAAGCTGCTTTGAAATTGTAGGAAAGCAAGACTGGCGTCTCTTGAATCTTACTGGGAGAAGTTGTGGACACCTTCTCTGAACCCTACCATTATTGTACTTTCGTTACTTAATTTTTAGGATATTTTTGAGGTACGCTCCTCGCGCCGAATGTTGTGAAGCAGTTTGCTAAAAACTGCTTTGAAATTGCAGGTAAGCATGTCTGGCGTGTCTTGAATCATACTGGGAGAAGTTGCGGGCACATTCTCTGAGCCCCACCATTATTGTACTTTCGTTATTTAATTTTTAGGATATTTTTGAGTTACGCTCCTCGCGCCGTATGTTGTGAAGCAGTTTGCTAAAAGCTGCTTTGAAATTGTAGGAAAGCAAGTCTGGCGTGTCCTGAATCTTACTGGGAGAAGTTGGGAACCCATTTTCTAAACCCCACCATTATTGTACTTTCGTTACTTAATTTTTAGGATATTCTTGAGGTACGCTCCTCGCGCCGAATGTTGTGAAGCAGTTAGCTAAAAGCTGCTTTGAAATTGTAGGAAAGCAAGACTGGCGTGTCTTGAATCTTACTGGGAGAAGTTGTGGAGACCTTCTCTGAACTCTACCATTATTGTACTTTCGTTACTTAATTTTTAGGATATTTTTGAGGTACGCTCCTCGCGCCGAATGTTGTGAAGCAGTTTGCTAAAAACTGCTTTGAAATTGTAGGAAAGCAAGTCTGGCGTGTCTTGAATCTCACTGGGAGAAGTTGGGAACTCATTCTCTAAACCCCACCATTACTGTACTTTCGTTACATAATTTTTAGGATATTTTTGAGGTACGCTTCTCGCGCCGTATGTTGTGAAGCAGTTAGCTAAAAGCGGCTTTGAAATTGTTGGAAAGTAAGTCTGGCGTGTCTTGAATCATACTGGGAGAAGTTGCGGGCACATTCTTTGAACCCCACCGTTATTGTACTTTCGTTACTTAACATTTAGGATATTTTTGAGGTACGCTTCTCGCGCCGTATGTTGTGAAGCAGTTAGCTAAAAGCCGCTCGGAAATTATGGGAAAGCAAGTCTGGCGTGTCTTGAATCTTACTGGGAGAGGTTGCGGGCACATTCTCTGAACCCCACCGTTATTGTACTTTCGCTACTTAATATTTAGGATATTTTTAAGGTACGCTTCTCGCGCCGTATGTTGTGAAGAAGTTAGCTAAAAGCTGCTTTGAAAATGTTGGAAAGTAAGTCTGGCGTGTCTTGAATCATACTGGGAGAAGTTGGGAACCCATTTTCTAAACTCCACCATTATTGTACTTTCGTTACTTAATTTTTAGGATATTTTTGAGGTACGCTCCTCGCGCCGAATGTTGTGAAGCAGTTTGGTAAAAACTGCTTTGAAATTGTAGGAAAGCAAGTCTGGCTTGTCTTGAATCTTACTGGAAGAAGTTGCGGGCACATTCTCTGAACCCCACCATTATTGTACTTTCGTTACTTAATATTTAGGATATTTTTGAGGTACGCTTCTCGCGCCGTATGGTGTGAAGCAGTTAGCTAAAAGCTGCTTTGAAATTGTAGGAAAGTAAGCCTGGCGTGTCTTGAATCATACTGGGAGAAGTTGCGGGCACATTCTCTGAACCCCACCATTATTGTACTTTCGTTACTTAATTTTTAGGATATTTTTGAGGTACACTCCTCGCGCCGTATGTTGTGAAGCTGTTAGCAATAAGCTGCTGGGAAATTATGGGAAAGCAAGTCTGGCGTGTCTAGAATCTTACTGGGAAAAGTTGCGGGCACATTCTCTGAACCCCACCATTATTGTACTTTCATTACTTAATTTTTATGATATTTTTGAGCTACGCTCATCGCGCCGTATGTTGTGAAGCAGTTAGCTAAAAGCTGCTTTGAAATTGTAGGAAAGCAAGTCTGGCGTGTCCTGAATCTTAGTGGGAGAAGATGGGAACCCATTTTCTAAACTCCACCATTATTGTACTTTCGTTACTTAATTTTTAGGATATTTTGGAGGTACGCTCCTCGCGCCGAATGTTGTCAAGCAGTTTGCTAAAAACTGCTTTGAAATTGTAGGAAAGCAAGTCTGGCGTGTCTTGAATCTTACTGGGAGAAGTTGCGGGCACATTCTCTGAACCCCACCATTATTGTACTTTCGTTACTTAATTTTTAGGATATTTTTGAGGTACGCTTCTCGCGCCGTATGTTGTGAAGCAGTTAGCTAAAAGCTGCTTTGAAATTGCAGGAAAGCAAGTCTGGCGTGTCCTGAATCTTACTGGGAGAAGTTGGGAACCCATTTTCTAAACCCCACCATTATTGTACTTTCGTTACCTAATTTTTAGGATATTCTTGAGGTACGCTCCTCGCGCCGAATGTTGTGAAGCAGTTAGCTAAAAGCTGCTTTGAAATTGTAGGAAAGCAAGACTGGCGTGTCTTGAATCTTACTGGGAGAAGTTGTGGACACCTTCTCTGAACCCTACCATTATTGTACTTTCGTTACTTAATTTTTAGGATATTTTTGAGGTACGCTCCTCGCGCCGAATGTTGTGAAGCAGTTTGCTAAAAAGTGCTTTGAAATTGCAGGAAAGCAACTCTGGTGTGTCCTGAATCTTGCTGGGAGAAGTTGGGAACACATTTTCTAAACCCCACCATTATTGTACTTTCGTTACTTAATTTTTAGGATATTCTTGAGGTACGCTCCTCGCGCCGAATGTTGTGAAGATGTTAGCTGAAAGCTGCTTTGAAATTGTAGGAAAGCAAGACTGGCGTGTCGTGAATCTTACTGGGAGAAGTTGTGGACACCTTCTCTGAACCCTACCATTATTGTACTTTCGTTACTTAATTTTTAGGATATTTTTGAGGTACGCACCTCGCGCCGAATGTTGTGAAGCAGTTTGCTAAAAACTGCTTTGAAATTGCAGGAAAGCAAGTCTGGCGTGTCTTGAATCATACTGGGAGAAGTTGCGGGCACATTCTCTGAACCCCACCATTATTGTACTTTTGTAATTTAATTTTTAGGATATTTTTGAGTTACTCTCCTCGCGCCGTATGTTGTGAAGCAGTTAGCTAAAAGCTGCTTTGAAATTGCAGGAAAGCAAGTCTGGCGTGTCCTGAATCTTGCTGGGAGAAGTTGGGAACCCATTTTCTAAACCCCACCATTATTGTACTTTCGTTACTTAATTTTTAGGATATTCTTGAGGTACGCTCCTCGCGCCGAATGTTGTGAAGCAGTTAGCTAAAAGCTGCTTTGAAATTGTAGGAAAGCAAGACTGGCGTGTCTTGAATCTTACTGGGAGAAGTTGTGGACACCTTCTCTGAACTCTACCATTATTGTACTTTCGTTACTTAATTTTTAGGATATTTTTGAGGAACGCTTCTCGCGCCGTATGTTGTGAAGCAGTTAGCTAAAAGCTGCTTTGAAATTGTTGGAAAGTAAGTCTGGCGTGTCTTGAATAATACTGGGAGAAGTTGCGGGCACATTCTCTGAACCCCACCATTATTGTACTTTTGTTACTTAATATTTAGGATATTTTTAAGGTACGCTTCTCGCGCCGTATGTTGTGAAGAAGTTAGCTAAAAGCTGCTTTGAAAATGTTGGAAAGTAAGTCTGGCGTGTCTTGAATCATACTGGGAGAAGTTGGGAACCCATTTTCTAAACTCCACCATTATTGTACTTTCGTTACTTAATTTTTAGGATATTTTTGAGGTACGCTCCTCGCGCCGAATGTTGTGAAGCAGTTTGGTAAAAACTGCTTTGAAATTGTAGGAAAGCAAGTCTGGCGTGTCTTGAATCTTACTGGAAGAAGTTGCGGGCACATTCTCTGAACCCCACCATTATTGTACTTTCGTTACTTAATATTTAGGATATTTTTGAGGTACGCTTCTCGCGCCGTATGGTGTGAAGCAGTTAGCTAAAAGCTGCTTTGAAATTGTAGGAAAGTAAGCCTGGCGTGTCTTGAATCATACTGGGAGAAGTTGCGGGCACATTCTCTGAACCCCACCATTATTGTACTTTCGTTACTTAATTTTTAGGATATTTTTGAGGTACACTCCTCGCGCCGTATGTTGTGAAGCTGTTAGCAATAAGCTGCTGGGAAATTATGGGAAAGCAAGTCTGGCGTGTCTAGAATCTTACTGGGAAAAGTTGCGGGCACATTCTCTGAACCCCACCATTATTGTACTTTCATTACTTAATTTTTATGATATTTTTGAGCTACGCTCCTCGCGCCGTATGTTGTGAAGCAGTTAGCTAAAAGCTGCTTTGAAATTGTAGGAAAGCAAGTCTGGCGTGTCCTGAATCTTAGTGGGAGAAGATGGGAACCCATTTTCTAAACTCCACCATTATTGTACTTTCGTTACTTAATTTTTAGGATATTTTGGAGGTACGCTCCTCGCGCCGAATGTTGTCAAGCAGTTTGCTAAAAACTGCTTTGAAATTGTAGGAAAGCAAGTCTGGCGTGTCTTGAATCTTACTGGGAGAAGTTGCGGGCACATTCTCTGAACCCCACCATTATTGTACTTTCGTTACTTAATTTTTAGGATATTTTTGAGGTACGCTTCTCGCGCCGTATGTTGCGAAGCAGTTAGCTAAAAGCTGCTTTGAAATTGCAGGAAAGCAAGTCTGGCGTGTCCTGAATCTTACTGGGAGAAGTTGGGAACCCATTTTCTAAACCCCACCATTATTGTACTTTCGTTACCTAATTTTTAGGATATTCTTGAGGTACGCTCCTCGCGCCGAATGTTGTGGAGCAGTTAGCTAAAAGCTGCTTTGAAATTGTAGGAAAGCAAGACTGGCGTGTCTTGAATCTTACTGGGAGAAGTTGTGGACACCTTCTCTGAACCCCACCATTATTGTACTTTCGTTACTTAATTTTTAGGATATTCTTGAGGTACGCTCCTCGCGCCGAATGTTGTGAAGCAGTTAGCTAAAAGCTGCTTTGAAATTGTAGGAAAGCAAGACTGGCGTGTCTTGAATCTTACTGGGAGAAGTTGTGGACACCTTCTCTGAACTCTACCATTATTGTACTTTCGTTACTTATTTTTAGGATATTTTTGAGGAACGCTTCTCGCGCCGTATGTTGTGAAGCAGTTAGCTAAAAGCTGCTTTGAAATTGTTGGAAAGTAAGTCTGGCGTGTCTTGAATAATACTGGGAGAAGTTGCGGGCACATTCTCTGAACCCCACCATTATTGTACTTTTGTTACTTAATATTTAGGATATTTTTGAGGTACGCTTCTCGCGCCGTATGTTGTGAAGCAGTTAGCTAAAAGCTGCTCGGAATTTATGGGAAAGCAAGTCTGGCGTGTCTTGAATCTTACTGAAAGAAGTTGCGGGCACATTCTCTGAACTCCACCATTATTGTACTTTCGTTACTTAATTTTTAGGATATTTTTGAGCTACGTTCCTCGCGCTCTATTTTGTGAAGCAGTTAGCTAAAAGCTGCTTTGAAATTGTTGGAAAGTAAGTCTGGCGTGTCTTGAATCATACTGGGAGAAGTTGCGGGCACATTCTCTGAACCCCACCATTATTGTACATTCTTTACTTAATATTTAGGATATTTTTGAGGTACGCTTCTCGCGCCGTATGTTGTGAAGCAGTTAGCTAAAAGCTGCTCGGAAATTATGGGAAGGCAAGTCTGACGTGTCTTGAATCTCACTGGGAGAAGTTGGGAACCCATTCTCTAAACCCCACCATTACTGTACTTTCGTTACATAATTTTCAGGATATTTTTGAGGTACGCTCCTCGCGCCGCACGTTGTGAAGCAGTTAGCTAAAAGCTGCTTTGAAATTGTAGGAATGCAAATCTGGCGTGTCTTGAATCTCACTGGGAGAAGTTGGGAACCCATTCTCTAAACCCCACCATTACTGTACTTTCGTTACATAATTTTTAGGATATTTTTGAGGTACGCTCCTCGCGCCGCACGTTGTGAAGCAGTTAGCTAAAAGCTGCTTTGATATTGTAGGAATGCAAATCTGGCGTGTCTTGAATCTTAATGGGGAGAAGTTGCGGGCACATTCTCTGAACCCCACCATTATTGTACTTTCGTTACTTAATTTTTAGGATATTCTTGAGGTACGCTCCTCGCGCCGAATGTTGTGAAGCAGTTTGCTAAAAACTGCTTTGAAATTGTTGGAAAGTAAGTCTGGCGTGTCTTGAATCATACTGGGAGAAGTTGCGGGCACATATTCTGAACCCCACCATTATTGTACTTTCGTTACTTAATTTTTAGGATATTTTTGAGCTACGTTCCTCGCGCCGTATGTTGTGAAGCAGTTAGTTAAAAGCTGCTTTGAAATTGTTGGAAAGTAAGTCTGGCGTGCTTTGAATCATACTGGGAGAAGTTGCGGATACATTCTCTGAACTTCACCATTAATGTACTTTCGTTACTTAATATTCAGGATATTTTTGAGGTACGCTTTTCGCGCCGTATGTTGTGAAGCAGTTAGCTAAAAGCTGCTTGGAAATTATGGGAAAGCAAGTCTGGCGTGTCTTGAATCTTACTGGGAGAAGTTGCGGGCACATTCTCTGAACCCCACCATTATTGTACTTTCGTTACTTAATATTTAGGATATTTTTGAGGTACGCTTCTCGCGCCGTATTTTGTGAAGCAGTTAGCTAAAAGCTGCTTTGAAATTGTTGGAAAGTATGTCTGGCGTGTCTTGAATCATACTGGGAGAAGTTGCGGGCACATTCTCTGAACCCCACCATTGTTGTACTTTGGTTACTTAGTTTTTAGGATATTTTTGAGTTACGCTCCTCGCGCCGTATGTTATGAAGCAGTTAGCTAAAAGCTGCTTTGAAATTGTAGGAAAGCAAGTCTGGCGTGTCCTGAATCTTACTGGGAGAAGTTGGGAACCCATTTTCTAAACCCCACCATTATTGTAATTTCGTTACTTAATTTTTAGGATATTCTTGAGGTGCGCTCCTCGCGCCGAATGTTGTGAAGCAGTTAGCTAAAAGCTGCTTTGAAATTGTAGGAAAGCAAGACTGGCGTGTCTTGAATCTTACTGGGAGAAGTTGTGGAGACCTTCTCTGAACTCTACCATTATTGTACTTTCGTTACTTAATTTTTACGATATTTTTGAGGTACGCTCCTCGCGCCGAATGTTGTGAAGCAGTTTGCTAAAAACTGCTTTGAAATTGTAGGAAAGCAAGTCTGGCGTGTCTTTAATCTTACTGGGAGAAGTTGCGGGCGCATTCTCTTAACCCCACCATTATTGTGCTTTCGTTACTTAATATTTAGGATATTTTTGAGGTACGCTTCTCGCGCCGTATGTTGTGAAGCAGTTAGCTAAAAGCTGCTTTGAAATTGTTGGAAAGTAAGTCTGGCGTGTCTTGAATCATACTGGGAGAAGTTGCGGGCACATTCTCTGAACCCCACCATTATTGTACTTTTGTTACTTAATATTTAGGATATTTTTGAGGTACGCTTCTCGCGCCGTATGTTGTGAAGCAGTTAGCTAAAAGCTGCTCGGAAATTATGGGAAAGCAAGTCTGGCGTGTCTTGAATCTTACTGAAAGAAGTTGCGGGCACATTCTCTGAACCCCACCATTATTGTACTTTCGTTACTTAATTTTTAGGATATTTTTGAGCTACGTTCCTCGCGCCGTATGTTGTGAAGGAGTTAGTTAAAAGCTGCTTTGAAATTGTTGGAAAGTAAGTCTGGCGTGTCTTGAATCATACTGGGAGAAGTTGCGGATACACTCTCTGAACCCCACCATTATTGTACTTTCGTTACTTAACATTCAGGATATTTTTGAGGTACGCTTTTCGCGCCGTATGTTGTGAAGCAGTTAGCTAAAAGCTGCTTGGAAATTATGGGAAAGCAAGTCTGGCGTGTCTTGAATCTTACTGGGAGAAGTTGCGGGCACATTCTCTGAACGCCACCATTATTGTGTTTTCGTTACTTAATTTTTAGGATATTTTTGAGGTACACTCCTCGCGCCGTATGTTGTGAAGCTGTTATCAATAAGCTGCTGGGAAATTATGGGAAAGCAAGTCTGGCGTGTCTTGAATCTTACTGGGAGAAGTTGCGGGCACATTCTCTGAACCACACCATTATTGTACTTTCGTTACTTAATATTTAGGATATTTTTGAGGTACGCTTCTCGCGCCGTATTTTGTGAAGCAGTTAGCTAAAAACTGCTTTGAAATTGCAGGTAAGCAAGTCTGGCGTGTCTTCAATCTTACTGGGAGAAGTTGTGGACACCTTCTCTGAACCCTACCATTATTGTACTTTCGTTACTTAATTTTTAGGATATTTTTGAGGTACGCTCCTCGCGCCGAATGTTGTGAAGCAGTTTGCTAAAAACTGCTTTGAAATTGCAGGTAAGCAAGTCTGGCGTGTCTTGAATCACACTGGGAGAAGTTGCGGGCACATTCTCTGAACCCCACCATTATTGTACTTTCGTTATTTCATTTTTAGGATATTTTTGAGTTCGCTCCTCGCGCCGTATGTTGTGAAGCAGTTAGCTAAAAGCTGCTTTGAAATTGTAGGAAAGCAAGTCTGGCGTGTCCTGAATCTTACTGGGAGAAGTTGCGGGCACATTCTCTGAACCCCACCATTATTGTACTTTTGTTACTTAATATTCAGGATATTTTTGAGGTACGCTTCTCGCGCCGTATGTTGTGAAGCAGTTAGCTAAAAGCTGCTCGGAAATTATGGGAAAGCAAGTCTGGCGTGTCCTGAATCTTACTGGGAGAAGTTGCGGGCACATTCTCTGAACCCCACCATTATTGTACTTTCGTTACTTAATTTTTAGGATATTTTTGAGGTACGCTCCTCGCGCCGAATGTTGTGAAGCAGTTTGCTAAAAACTGCTTTGAAATTGCAGGTAAGCAAGTCTGGCGTGTCTTGAATCACACTGGGAGAAGTTGCGGGCACATTCTCTGAACCCCACCATTATTGTACTTTTGTTACTTAATATTTAGGATATTTTTGAGGTACGCTTCTCGCTCCGTATGTTATGAAGCAGTTAGCTAAAAGCTGCTAGCAAATTATGGGAAAGCAAGTCTGGCATGTCTTGAATTTTCTGAAAGAAGTTGCGGGCACATTCTCTGAACCCCACCATTATTTTACTTTCGTTACTTAATTTTTAGGATATTTTTGAGCTACGTTCCTCGCGCCGTATGTTGTGAAGCAGTTAGTTAAAAGCTGCTTTGAAATTGTTGGAAAGTAAGTCTGGCGTGTCTTGAATCATACTGGGAGAAGTTGCGGATACATTCTCTGAACCCCACCATTATTGTACTTTCGTTACTTAATATTCAGGATATTTTTGAGGTACGCTTTTCGCGCCGTATGTTGTGAAGCAGTTAGCTAAAAGCTGCTTGGAAATTATGGGAAAGCAAGTCTGGCGTGTCTTGAATCTTACTGGGAGAAGTTGCGAGCACATTCTCTGAACGCCACCATTATTGTACTCTCGTTACTTAATTTTTAGGATATTTTTGAGCTACGCTCCTCGCGCCGTATGTTGTGAAGCAGTTAGCTAAAAGCTGCTTTGAAATTGTATGAAAGCAAGTCTGGCGTGTCCTGAATCTTACTGGGAGAAGTTCGGAACCCATTTTCTAAACCCTACCATTATTGTACTTTCGTTACTTAATTTTTAGGAAATTTTTGAGGTACGCTCCTCGCGCCGAATGTTGTGAAGCAGTTATCAATAAGCTGCTGGGAAATTATGGGAAAGCAAGTCTGGTGTGTCTTGAATCTTACTGGGAGAAGTTGCGGGCACATTCTCTGAACCCCACCATTATTGTACTTTCGTTACTTAATATTTAGGATATTTTTGAGGTACGCCTCTCGCGCCGTATTTTGTGAAACAGTTAGCTAAAAGCTGCTTTGAAATTGTTGAAAAGTATGTCTGGCGTGTCTTGAATCATACTGGGAGAAGTTGCGGGCACATTCTGTGAACCCCACCATTGTTGTACTTTGGTTACTTAATTTTTAGGAGATGTTTGAGCTACGCTCCTGGCGCCGTATGTTGTGAAGCAGTTAGCTAAAGCTGCTTTGAAATTGTTGGAAAGTAAGTCTGGCGTGTCTAGAATCATACTGGGAGAAGTTGGAACCCATTTTCTAAACTCCACCATTATTGTACTTTCGTTACTTAATTTTTAGGATATTCTTGAGGTACGCTCCTCGCGCCGAATGTTGTGAAGATGTTAGCTAAAAGCTGCTTTGAAATTTTAGGAAAGCAAGACTGGCGTGTCTTCAATCTTACTGGGAGAAGTTGTGGACACCTTCTCTGAACCCTACCATTATTGTACTTTCGTTACTTAATTTTTAGGATATTTTTCAGGTACGCTCCTCGCGCCGTATGTTGTGAAGCAGTTAGCTAAAAGCTGCTTTGAAATTGTTGGAAAGTAAGTCTGGCGTGTCTTGAATCATACTGGGAGAAGTTGCGGGCACATTCTCTGAACCCCACCATTATTGTACTTTTGTTACTTAATATTTAGGATATTTTTGAGGTACGCTTCTCGCGCCGTATGTTGTGAAGCAGTTAGCTAAAAGCTGCTCGGAAATTATGGGAAAGCAAGTCTGGCGTGTCTTGAATCTTACTGAAAGAAGTTGCGGGCACATTCTCTGAACCCCACCATTATTGTACTTTCGTTACTTAATTTTTAGGATATTTTTGAGCTACGTTCCTCGCGCCGTATGTTGTGAAGGAGTTAGTTAAAAGCTGCTTTGAAATTGTTGGAAAGTAAGTCTGGCGTGTCTTGAATCATACTGGGAGAAGTTGCGGATACACTCTCTGAACCCCACCATTATTGTACTTTCGTTACTTAATATTCAGGATATTTTTGAGGTACGCTTTTCGCGCCGTATGTTGTGAAGTAGTTAGCTAAAAGCTGCTTGGAAATTATGGGAAAACAAGTCTGGCGTGTCTTGAATCTTACTGGGAGAAGTTGCGGGCACATTCTCTGAACGCCACCATTATTGTGTTTTCGTTACATAATCTTTAGGATATTTTTGAGGTACACTCCTCGCGCCGTATGTTGTGAAGCTGTTATCAATAAGCTGCTGGGAAATTATGGGAAAGCAAGTCTGGCGTGTCTTGAATCACACTGGGAGAAGTTGCGGGCACATTCTCTGAACCCCACCATTATTGTACTTTCGTTATTTCATTTTTAGGATATTTTTGAGTTACGCTTCTCGCGCCGTATGTTGTGAAGCAGTTAGCTAAAAGCTGCTTTGAAATTTTAGGAAAGCAAGACTGGCGTGTCTTCAATCTTACTGGGAGAAGTTGTGGACACCTTCTCTGAACCCTACCATTATTGTACTTTCGTTACTTAATTTTTAGGATATTTTTCAGGTACGCTCCTCGCGCCGTATGTTGTGAAGCAGTTAGCTAAAAGCTGCTTTGAAATTGTTGGAAAGTAAGTCTGGCGTGTCTTGAATCATACTGGGAGAAGTTGCGGGCACATTCTCTGAACCCCACCATTATTGTACTTTTGTTACTTAATATTTAGGATATTTTTGAGGTACGCTTCTCGCGCCGTATGTTGTGAAGCAGTTAGCTAAAAGCTGCTCGGAAATTATGGGAAAGCAAGTCTGGCGTGTCTTGAATCTTACTGAAAGAAGTTGCGGGCACATTCTCTGAACCCCACCATTATTGTACTTTCGTTACTTAATTTTTAGGATATTTTTGAGCTACGTTCCTCGCGCCGTATGTTGTGAAGGAGTTAGTTAAAAGCTGCTTTGAAATTGTTGGAAAGTAAGTCTGGCGTGTCTTGAATCATACTGGGAGAAGTTGCGGATACACTCTCTGAACCCCACCATTATTGTACTTTCGTTACTTAATATTCAGGATATTTTTGAGGTACGCTTTTCGCGCCGTATGTTGTGAAGTAGTTAGCTAAAAGCTGCTTGGAAATTATGGGAAAGCAAGTCTGGCGTGTCTGGAATCTTACTGGGAGAAGTTGCGGGCACATTCTCTGAACGCCACCATTATTGTGTTTTCGTTACATAATTTTTAGGATATTTTTGAGGTACACTCCTCGCGCCGTATGTTGTGAAGCTGTTATCAATAAGCTGCTGGGAAATTATGGGAAAGCAAGTCTGGCGTGTCTTGAATCACACTGGGAGAAGTTGCGGGCACATTCTCTGAACCCCACCATTATTGTACTTTCGTTATTTCATTTTTAGGATATTTTTGAGTTACGCTTCTCGCGCCGTATGTTGTGAAGCAGTTAGCTAAAAGCTGCTTTGAAATTGTAGGAAAGCAAGTCTGGCGTGTCCTGAATCTTACTGGGAGAAGTTGCGGGCACATTCTCTGAACCCCACCATTATTGTACTTTTGTTACTTAATATTCAGGATATTTTTGAGCTACGCTTCTCGCGCCGTATGTTGTGAAGCAGTTAGCTAAAAGCTGCTCGGAAATTATGGGAAAGCAAGTCTGGCGTGTCTTGAATTTTACTGAAAGAAGTTGCGGGCACATTCTCTGAACCCCACCATTATTTTACTTTCGTTACTTAATTTTTAGGATATTTTTGAGCTACGTTCCTCGCGCCGTATGTTGTGAAGATATTAGCTAAAAGCTGCTTTGAAATTGTAGGAAAGCAAGTCTGGCGTGTCCTGAATCTTACTGGGAGAAGTTGCGGGCACATTCTCTGAACCCCACCATTATTGTACTTTCGTTACTTAATTTTTAGGATATTTTTGAGGTACGCTCCTCGCGCCGAATGTTGTGAAGCAGTTTGCTAAAAACTGCTTTGAAATTGCAGGTAAGCAAGTCTGGCGTGTCTTGAATCACACTGGGAGAAGTTGCGGGCACATTCTCTGAACCCCACCATTATTGTACTTTTGTTACTTAATATTTAGGATATTTTTGAGGTACGCTTCTCGCTCCGTATGTTATGAAGCAGTTAGCTAAAAGCTGCTCGCAAATTATGGGAAAGCAAGTCTGGCATGTCTTGAATTTTCTGAAAGAAGTTGCGGGCACATTCTCTGAACCCCACCATTATTTTACTTTCGTTACTTAATTTTTAGGATATTTTTGAGCTACGTTCCTCGCGCCGTATGTTGTGAAGCAGTTAGTTAAAAGCTGCTTTGAAATTGTTGGAGAGTAAGTCTGGCGTGTCTTGAATCATACTGGGAGAAGTTGCGGATACATTCTCTGAACCCCACCATTATTGTACTTTCGTTACTTAATATTCAGGATATTTTTGAGGTACGCTTTTCGCGCCGTATGTTGTGAAGCAGTTAGCTAAAAGCTGCTTGGAAATTATGGGAAAGCAAGTCTGGCTTGTCTTGAATCTTACTGGGAGAAGTTGCGAGCACATTCTCTGAACCCCACCATTATTGTACTCTCGTTACTTAATTTTTAGGATATTTTTGAGCTACGCTCCTCGCGCCGTATGTTGTGAAGCAGTTAGCTAAAAGCTGCTTTGAAATTGTATGAAAGCAAGTCTGGCGTGTCCTGAATCTTACTGGGAGAAGTTGGGAACCCATTTTCTAAACCCTACCATTATTGTACTTTCGTTACTTAATTTTTAGGAAATTTTTGAGGTACGCTCCTCGCGCCGAATGTTGTGAAGCAGTTATCAATAAGCTGCTGGGAAATTATGGGAAAGCAAGTCTGGCGTGTCTTGAATCTTACTGGGAGAAGTTGCGGGCACATTCTCTGAACCCCACCATTATTGTACTTTCGTTACTTAATATTTAGGATATTTTTGAGGTACGCTTCTCGCGCCGTATTTTGTGAAGCAGTTAGCTAAAAGCTGCTTTGAAATTGTTGGAAAGTATGTCTGGCGTGTCTTGAATCATACTGGGAGAAGTTGCGGGCACATTCTGTGAACCCCACCATTGTTGTACTTTGGTTACTTAATTTTTAGGAGATGTTTGAGCTACGCTCCTGGCGCCGTATGTTGTGAAGCAGTTAGCTAAAGCTGCTTTGAAATTGTTGGAAAGTAAGTCTGGCGTGTCTAGAATCATACTGGGAGAAGTTGGGAACTCATTTTCTAAACTCCACCATTATTGTACTTTCGTTACTTAATTTTTAGGATATTCTTGAGGTACGCTCCTCGCGCCGAATGTTGTGAAGATGTTAGCTAAAAGCTGCTTTGAAATTTTAGGAAAGCAAGACTGGCGTGTCTTCAATCTTACTGGGAGAAGTTGTGGACACCTTCTCTGAACCCTACCATTATTGTACTTTCGTTACTTAATTTTTAGGATATTTTTCAGGTACGCTCCTCGCGCCGAATGTTGTGAAGCAGTTTGCTAAAAACTGCTTTGAAATTGCAGGTAAGCAAGTCTGGCGTTTCTTGAATCACACTGGGAGAAGTTGCGGGCACATTCTCTGAACCCCACCATTATTGTACTTTCGTTATTTAATTTTTAGGATATTTTTGAGTTACGCTCCTCGCGCCGTATGTTGTGAAGCAGTTAGCTAAAAGCTGCTTTGAAATTGTAGGAAAGCAAGTCTGGCGTGTCCTGAATCTTACTGGGAGAAGTTGCGGGCACATTCTCTGAACCCCACCATTATTTTACTTTCGTTACTTAATTTTTAGGATATTTTTGAGCTACGTTCCTCGCGCCGTATGTTGTGAAGATGTTAGCTAAAAGCTGCTTTGAAATTGTAGGAAAGCAAGTCTGGCGTGTCCTGAATCTTACTGGGAGAAGTTGCGGGCACATTCTCTGAACCCCACCATTATTGTACTTTTGTTACTTAATATTCAGGATATTTTTGAGGTACGCTTCTCGCGCCGTATGTTGTGAAGCAGTTAGCTAAAAGCTGCTCGGAAATTATGGGAAAGCAAGTCTGGCGTGTCTTGAATTTTACTGAAAGAAGTTGCGGGCACATTCTCTGAACCCCACCATTATTTTACTTTCGTTACTTAATTTTTAGGATATTTTTGAGCTACGTTCCTCGCGCCGTATGTTGTGAAGATGTTAGCTAAAAGCTGCTTTGGAATTGTAGGAAAGCAAGTCTGGCGTGTCCTGAATCTTACTGGGAGAAGTTGCGGGCACATTCTCTGAACCCCACCATTATTGTACTTTTGTTACTTAATTTTCAGGATATTTTTGAGGTACGCTCCTCGCGCCGAATGTTGTGAAGCAGTTTGCTAAAAACTGCTTTGAAATTGCAGGTAAGCAAGTCTGGCGTGTCTTGAATCACACTGGGAGAAGTTGCGGGTACATTCTCTGAACCCCACCATTATTGTACTTTTGTTACTTAATATTTAGGATATTTTTGAGGTAGGCTTCTCGCTCCGTATGTTATGAAGCAGTTAGCTAAAAGCTGCTCGCAAATTATGGGAAAGCAAGTCTGGCGTGTCTTGAATTTTCTGAAAGAAGTTGCGGGCACATTCTGTGAACCCCACCATTATTTTACTTTCGTTACTTAATTTTTAGGATATTTTTGAGGTACGCTTTTCGCGCCGTATGTTGTGAAGCAGTTAGCTAAAAGCTGCTTGAAATTATGGGAAAGCAAGTCTGGCGTGTCTTGAATCTTACTGGGAGAAGTTGCGAGCACATTCTCTGAACCCCACCATTATTGTACTCTCGTTACTTAATTTTTAGGATATTTTTGAGCTACGCTCCTCGCGCCGTATGTTGTGAAGCAGTTAGCTAAAAGCTGCTTTGAAATTGTATGAAAGCAAGTCTGGCGTGTCCTGAATCTTACTGGGAGAAGTTGGGAACCCATTTTCTAAACCCTACCATTATTGTACTTTCGTTACTTAATTTTTAGGAAATTTTTGAGGTACGCTCCTCGCGCCGAATGTTGTGAAGCAGTTAGCTAAAAACTGCTTTGAAATTGTAGGAAAGCAAGTCTGGCGTGTCTTGAATCTTACTGGGAGAAGTTGCGGGCATATTCTCTGAACCCCACCATTATTGTACTTTCCTTACATAATATTTAGGATATTTTTGAGGTACGCTTCTCGCGCCGTATGTTGTGAAGCAGTTAGCTAAAAGCTGCTTTGATATTGTTGGAAAGTAAGTCTGGCGTGTCTTGAATTATACTGGGAGAAGTTGCGGGCACATTCTCTGTACCCCACCATTATTGTACTTTCGTTACTTAATATTTAGGATATTTTTGAGGTACGCTTCTCGCGCCGTCTGTTGTGAAGCAGTTAGCTAAAAGCTGCTCGGAAATTATGGGAAAGCAAGTCTGACGTGTCTTGAATCTCACTGGGAGAAGTTGGCAACCCATTCTCTAAACCCCACCATTACTGTACTTTCGTTACATAATTTTTAGGATATTTGTGAGGTACGCTCCTCGCGCCGCACGTTGTGAAGCAGTTAGCTAAAAGCAGCTTTGAAATTGTAGGAAAGCAAGTCTGGCGTGTCTTGAATCTTACTGGGAGAAGTTGCGGGCACATTCTCTGAACCCCACCATTATTGTACATTCGTTACTTAATATTTAGGATATTTTTGAGGTATGCGTCTCGCGCCGTATGTTGTGAAGCAGTTAGCTAAAAGCTGCTTTGAAACTGTTGGAAAGTAAATCTGGCGTGTCTTGAATCTTACTGGGAGAAGTTGGGAACCCATTTTCTAAACTCAACCATTATTGTACTTTCGTTACTTAATTTTTAGAATATTTTTGAGGTACGCTCCTCGCGCCGAATGTTGTGAAGCAGTTTGCTAAAAACTGCTTTGAAATTGTAGGAAAGCAAGACTGGCGCGTCTTGAATCTTACTGGGAGAAGTTGTGGACACCTTCTCTGAACTCTACCATTATTGTACTTTCGTTACTTAATTTTTAGGATATTTTTGAGGTACGCTCCTCGCGCCGAATGTTGTGAAGCAGTTTGCTAAAAACTGCTTTGAAATTGTAAGAAAGCAAGTCTGGCGTGTCTTGAATCTTACTGGGAGAAGTTGCGGGCACATTCTCTGAACCCCACCATTATTGTACTTTCGTTACTTAATTTTTAGGATATTTTTGAGGTACACTCCTCGCGCCGTATGTTGTGAAGCTGTTAGCAATAAGCTGCTGGGAAATTATGGGAAAGCAAGTCTGGCGTGTCTTGAATCTTACTGGGAGAAGTTGCGGGCACATTCTCTGAACCCCACCATTATTGTACTTTCGTTACTTAATATTTAGGATATTTTTGAGGTACGCTTCTCGCGCCGTATGTTGTGAAGCAGTTAGCTAAAAGCTGCTTTGAAATTGTTGGAAAGTATGTCTGGCGTGTCTTGAATCATACTGGGAGAAGTTGCGGGCACATTCTCTGAACCCCACCATTGTTGTACTTTGGTTACTTAATTTTTAGGAGATTTTTGAGGTACGCTCCTCGCGCCGAATGTTGTGAAGCAGTTTGGTAAAAACTGCTTTGAAATTGTAGGAAAGCAAGTCTGGCGTATCTTGAATCTTACTGGAAGAAGTTGCGGGCACATTCTCTGAACCCCACCATTATTGTACTTTCATTACTTAATTTTTATGATATTTGTGAGCTACGCTCCTCGCGCCGCACGTTGTGAAGCGGTTAGCTAAAAGCTGCTTTGAAATTGTAGGAATGCAAATCTGGCGTGTCTTGAATCTTAATGGGGAGAAGTTGCGGGCACATTCTCTGAACCCCACCATTATTGTACTTTCGTTACTTAATATTTAGGATATTTTTGAGGTACGCTCCTCGCGCCGAATGTTGTGAAGCAGTTTGCTAAAAACTGCTTTGAAATTTTAGGAATGCAAGTCTGGCGTGTCTTGAATCTTACTGGAAGAAGTTGCGGGCACATTCTCTGAACCCCACCATTATTGTACTTTCGTTACTTAATATTTAGGATATTTTTGAGGTACGCTTCTCGCGCCGTATGTTGTGAAGCAGTTAGCTAAAAGCTGCTTTGAAATTGTAGGAAAGTAAGTCTGGCGTGTCTTGAATCATACTGGGAGAAGTTGCGGGCACATTATCTGAACCCCACCATTATTGCACTTTCGTTACTTAATTTTTAGGATATTTTTGAGGTACACTCCTCGTGCCGTATGTTGTGAAGCTGTTAGCAATAAGCTGCTGGGAAATTATGGGAAAGCAAGTCTGGCGTGTCTTGAATCTTAATGGGAGAGGTTGCGGGCACATTCTCTGAACCCCACCATTATTGTACTTTCATTACTTAATTTTTATGATATTTTTGAGCTACGCTCCTCGCGCCGTATGTTGTGAAGCAGTTAGCTAAAAGCTGCTTTGAAATTGCCGGAAAGCAAGTCTGGCGTGTCCTGAATCTTGCTGGGAGAAGTTGGGAACCCATTTTCTAAACTCCACCATTATTGTACTTTCGTTACTTAATTTTTAGGATGTTTTGGAGGTACGCTCCTCGTGCCGAATATTGTGAAGATGTTAGCTAAAAGTTGCTTTGAAATTGTAGGAAAGCAAGACTGGCGTGTCTTGAATCTTACTGGGAGAAGTTGTTGACACGTTCTCTGAACCCTACCATTATTGTACTTTCGTTACTTAATTTTTAGGATATTTTTGGGGTACGCTTCTCGCGCCGTATGTTGTGAAGCAGTTAGCTAAAAGCTGCTTTGAAATTGTAGGAAAGCAAGTCTGGCGTGTCCTGAATCTTAGTGGGAGAAGTTGGGAACACATTTCTAAGCCCCACCATCATTGTACTTTCGTTACTTAATTTTTAGGATATTCTTGAGGTACGCTCCTCGCGCCGAATGTTGTGAAGATGTTAGCTAAAAGCTGCTTTGAAATTGTAGGAAAGCAAGACTGGCGTGTCTTGAATCTTACTGGGAGAAGTTGCGGGCACATTCTCTGAACCCCACCATTATTGTACTTTCGTTATTTAATTTTTAGGATATTTTTGAGTTACGCTCCTCGCGCCGTATGTTGTGAAGCAGTTAGCTAAAAGCTGCTTTGAAATTGTAGGAAAACAAGTCTGGCGTGTCCTGAATCTTACTGGGAGAAGTTGTGGACACCTTCTCTGAACTCTACCATTATTGTACTTTCGTGACTTAATTTTTAGGATATTTTTGAGCTACGCTCCTCGCGCCGAATGTTATGAAGCAGTTTGCTAAAAACTGCTTTGAAATTGTAGGAAAGCAAGACTGGCGTGTCTTGAATCTTACTGGGAGAAGTTGTGGACACCTTCTCTGAACTCTACCATTATTGTACTTTCGTTAATTAATTTTTAGGATATTTTTGAGGTACGCTCCTAGCGCCGAATGTTGTGAAGCAGTTTGCTAAAAACTGCTTTGAAATTGTAGGAAAGCAAGTCTGGCGTGTCTTGAATCTTACTGGGAGAAGTTGCGGGCACATTCTCTGAGCCCCACCATTATTGTGCTTTCGTTACTTAATATTTAGGATATTTTTGAAGAACGCTTCTCGCGCCGTATGTTGTGAAGCAGTTAGCTAAAAGCTGCTTTGAAATTGTAGGAAAGCAAGTCTGGCGTGTGTTGAATCTTACTGGGAGAGGTTGCGGGCACATTCTCTGAACCCCACCATTATTGTACTTTCGTTATTTAATTTTTAGGATATTTTTGAGTTACGCTCCTCGCGCCGTATGTTGTGAAGCAGTTAGCTAAAAGCTGCTTTGAAATTGTAGGAAAACAAGTCTGGCGTGTCCTGAATCTTACTGGGAGAAGTTGTGGACACCTTCTCTGAACTCTACCATTATTGTACTTTCGTGACTTAATTTTTAGGATATTTTTGAAGAACGCTCCTCGCGCCGAATGTTGTGAAGATGTTAGCTAAAAGCTGCTTTGAAATTTTAGGAAAGCAAGACTGGCGTGTCTTCAATCTTACTGGGAGAAGTTGTGGACACCTTCTCTGAACCCTACCATTATTGTACTTTCGTTACTTAATTTTTAGGATATTTTTCAGGTACGCTCCTCGCGCCGAATGTTGTGAAGCAGTTTGCTAAAAACTGCTTTGAAATTGCAGGTAAGCAAGTCTGGCGTGTCTTGAATCACACTGGGAGAAGTTGCGGGCACATTCTCTGAACCCCACCATTATTGTACTTTCGTTATTTAATTTTTAGGA
Organism: Dermacentor variabilis; assembly: GCF_050947875.1. Classification (NCBI taxonomy): domain Eukaryota; kingdom Metazoa; phylum Arthropoda; class Arachnida; order Ixodida; family Ixodidae; genus Dermacentor; species Dermacentor variabilis. The sequence goes on from NC_134575.1 coordinate 165,899,036, forward strand.
TATATTTGAGTTACGCTCCTCGCGCCGTATGTTGTGAAGCTGTTAGCTAAAAGCTGCTTTGAAATTGTAGGAAAGCAAGTCTGGCGTGTGTTGAATCTTACTGGGAGAAGTTGCGGGCACATTCTCTGAACCCCACCATTATTTTACTTTCGTTACTTAATTTTTAGGATATTTTTGAGCTACGTTCCTCGCGCCGTATGTTGTGAAGATGTTAGCTAAAAGCTGCTTTGAAATTGTAGGAAAGCAAGTCTGGCGTGCCCTGAATCTTAGTGGGAGAAGTTGCGGGCACATTCTCTGAACCCCACCATTATTGTACTTTTGTTACTTAATATTCAGGATATTTTTGAGGTACGCTTCTCGCGCCGTATGTTGTGAAGCAGTTAGCTAAAAGCTGCTCGGAAATTATGGGAAAGCAAGTCTGGCGTGTCTTGAATTTTACTGAAAGAAGTTGCGGGCACATTCTCTGAACCCCACCATTATTTTACTTTCGTTACTTAATTTTTAGGATATTTTTGAGCTACGTTCCTCGCGCCGTATGTTGTGAAGATATTAGCTAAAAGCTGCTTTGAAATTGTAGGAAAGCAAGTCTGGCGTGTCCTGAATCTTACTGGGAGAAGTTGCGGGCACATTCTCTGAACCCCACCATTATTGTACTTTCGTTACTTAATTTTTAGGATATTTTTGAGGTACGCTCCTCGCGCCGAATGTTGTGAAGCAGTTTGCTAAAAACTGCTTTGAAATTGCAGGTAAGCAAGTCTGGCGTGTCTTGAATCACACTGGGAGAAGTTGCGGGCACATTCTCTGAACCCCACCATTATTGTACTTTTGTTACTTAATATTTAGGATATTTTTGAGGTAGGCTTCTCGCTCCGTATGTTATGAAGCAGTTAGCTAAAGCTGCTCGCAAATTATGGGAAAGCAAGTCTGGCGTGTCTTGAATTTTCTGAAAGAAGTTGCGGGCACATTCTGTGAACCCCACCATTATTTTACTTTCGTTACTTAATTTTTAGGATATTTTTGAGCTACGTACCTCGCGCCGTATGTTGTGAAACAGTTAGTTAAAAGCTGCTTTGAAATTGTTGGAAAGTAAGTCTGGCGTGTCTTGAATCATACTGGGAGAAGTTGCGGATACATTCTCTGAACCCCACCATTATTGTACTTTCGTTACTTAATATTCAGGATATTTTTGAGGTACGCTTTTCGCGCCGTATGTTGTGAAGCAGTTAGCTAAAAGCTGCTTGGAAATTATGGGAAAGCAAGTCTGGCGTGTCTTGAATCTTACTGGGAGAAGTTGCGAGCACATTCTCTGTACCCCACCATTATTGTACTTTCGTTACTTAATATTTAGGATATTTTTGAGGTACGCTTCTCGCGCCGTATGTTGTGAAGCAGTTAGCTAAAAGCTGCTCGGAAATTATGGGAAAGCAAGTCTGACGTGTCTTGAATCTCACTGGGAGAAGTTGGGAACCCATTCTCTAAACCCCACCATTACTGTACTTTCGTTACATAATTTTTAGGATATTTGTGAGGTACGCTCCTCGCGCCGCACGTTGTGAAGCAGTTTGCTAAAAGCTGCTTTGAAACTGTTGGAAAGTAAGTCTGGCGTGTCTTGAATCTTACTGGGAGAAGTTGGGAACCCATTTTCTAAACTCAACCATTATTGTACTTTCGTTACTTAATTTTTAGAATATTTTTGAGGTACGCTCCTCGCGCCGAATGTTGTGAAGCAGTTTGCTAAAAACTGCTTTGAAATTGTAGGAAAGCAAGACTGGCGCGTCTTGAATCTTACTGGGAGAAGTTGTGGACACCTTCTCGGAACTCTACCATTATTGTACTTTCGTTACTTAATTTTTAGGATATTTTTGAGGTACGCTCCTCGCGCCGAATGTTGTGAAGCAGTTTGCTAAAAGCTGCTTTGAAATTGTAGGAAAACAAGTCTGGCGTGTCCTGAATCTTACTGGGAGAAGTTGTGGACACCTTCTCTGAACTCTACCATTATTGTACTTTCGTGACTTAATTTTTAGGATATTTTTGAGCTACGCTCCTCGCGCCGAATGTTATGAAGCAGTTTGCTAAAAACTGCTTTGAAATTGTAGGAAAGCAAGACTGGCGTGTCTTGAATCTTACTGGGAGAAGTTGTGGACACCTTCTCTGAACTCTACCATTATTGTACTTTCGTTTATTAATTTTTAGGATATTTTTGAGGTACGCTCCTAGCGCCGAATGTTGTGAAGCAGTTTGCTAAAAACTGCTTTGAAATTGTAGGAAAGCAAGTCTGGCGTGTCTTGAATCTTACTGGGAGAAGTTGCGGGCACATTCTCTGAGCCCCACCATTATTGTGCTTTCGTTACTTAATATTTAGGATATTTTTGAAGAACGCTTCTCGCGCCGTATGTTGTGAAGCAGTTAGCTAAAAGCTGCTTTGAAATTGTAGGAAAGCAAGTCTGGCGTGTGTTGAATCTTACTGGGAGAAGTTGCGGGCACATTCTCTGAACCCCACCATTATTGTACTTTCGTTATTTAATTTTTAGGATATTTTTGAGTTACGCTCCTCGCGCCGTATGTTGTGAAGCAGTTAGCTAAAAGCTGCTTTGAAATTGTAGGAAAACAAGTCTGGCGTGTCCTGAATCTTACTGGGAGAAGTTGTGGACACCTTCTCTGAACTCTACCATTATTGTACTTTCGTGACTTAATTTTTAGGATATTTTTGAAGAACGCTCCTCGCGCCGAATGTTGTGAAGATGTTAGCTAAAAGCTGCTTTGAAATTTTAGGAAAGCAAGACTGGCGTGTCTTCAATCTTACTGGGAGAAGTTGTGGACACCTTCTCTGAACCCTACCATTATTGTACTTTCGTTACTTAATTTTTAGGATATTTTTCAGGTACGCTCCTCGCGCCGAATGTTGTGAAGCAGTTTGCTAAAAACTGCTTTGAAATTGCAGGTAAGCAAGTCTGGCGTGTCTTGAATCACACTGGGAGAAGTTGCGGGCACATTCTCTGAACCCCACCATTATTGTACTTTCGTTATTTAATTTTTAGGATATTTTTGAGTTACGCTCCTCGCGCCGTATGTTGTGAAGCAGTTAGCTAAAAGCTGCTTTGAAATTGTAGGAAAGCAAGTCTGGCGTGTGTTGAATCTTACTGGGAGAAGTTGCGGGCACATTCTCTGAACCCCACCATTATTTTACTTTCGTTACTTAATTTTTAGGATATTTTTGAGCTACGTTCCTCGCGCCGTATGTTGTGAAGATGTTAGCTAAAAGCTGCTTTGAAATTGTAGGAAAGCAAGTCTGGCGTGTCCTGAATCTTAGTGGGAGAAGTTGCGGGCACATTCTCTGAACCCCACCATTATTGTACTTTTGTTACTTAATATTCAGGATATTTTTGAGGTACGCTTCTCGCGCCGTATGTTGTGAAGCAGTTAGCTAAAAGCTGCTCGGAAATTATGGGAAAGCAAGTCTGGCGTGTCTTGAATTTTACTGAAAGAAGTTGCGGGCACATTCTCTGAACCCCACCATTATTTTACTTTCGTTACTTAATTTTTAGGATATTTTTGAGGTACACTCCTCGCGCCGTATGTTGTGAAGCTGTTAGCAATAAGCTGCTGGGAAATTATGGGAAAGCAAGTCTGGCGTGTCTTGAATCTTACTGGGAGAAGTTGCGGGCACATTCTCTGAACCCCACCATTATTGTACTTTCGTTACTTAATATTTAGGATATTTTTGAGGTACGCTTCTCGCGCCGTATGTTGTGAAGCAGTTAGCTAAAAGCTGCTTTGAAATTGTTGGAAAGTATGTCTGGCGTGTCTTGAATCATACTGGGAGAAGTTGCGGGCACATTCTCTGAACCCCACCGTTGTTGTACTTTGGTTACTTAATTTTTAGGAGATTTTTGAGGTACGCTCCTCGCGCCGAATGTTGTGAAGCAGTTTGGTAAAAACTGCTTTGAAATTGTAGGAAAGCAAGTCTGGCGTATCTTGAATCTTACTGGAAGAAGTTGCGGGCACATTCTCTGAACCCCACCATTATTGTACTTTCATTACATAATTTTTATGATATTTGTGAGCTACGCTCCTCGCGCCGCACGTTGTGAAGCGGTTAGCTAAAAGCTGCTTTGAAATTGTAGGAATGCAAATCTGGCGTGTCTTGAATCTTAATGGGGAGAAGTTGCGGGCACATTCTCTGAACCCCACCATTATTGTACTTTCGTTACTTAATATTTAGGATATTTTTGAGGTACGCTCCTCGCGCCGAATGTTGTGAAGCAGTTTGCTAAAAACTGCTTTGAAATTGTAGGAATGCAAGTCTGGCGTGTCTTGAATCTTACTGGAAGAAGTTGCGGGCACATTCTCTGAACCCCACCATTATTGTACTTTCGTTACTTTATATTTAGGATATTTTTGAGGTACGCTTCTCGCGCCGTATGTTGTGAAACAGGTAGCTAAAAGCTGCTTTGAAATTGTAGGAAAGTAAGTCTGGCGTGTCTTGAATCATACTGGGAGAAGTTGCGGGCACATTCTCTGAACCCCACCATTATTGCACTTTCGTTACTTAATTTTTAGGATATTTTTGAGGTACACTCCTCGTGCCGTATGTTGTGAAGCTGTTAGCAATAAGCTGCTGGGAAATTATGGGAAAGCAAGTCTGGCGTGTCTTGAATCTTACTGGGAGAAGTTGCGGGCACATTCTCTGAACCCCACCATTATTGTACTTTCATTACTTAATTTTTATGATATTTTTGAGCTACGCTCCTCGCGCCGTATGTTTTGAAGCAGTTAGCTAAAAGCTACTTTGAAATTGCAGGAAAGCAAGTCTGGCGTGTCCTGAATCTTGCTGGGAGAAGTTAGGAACCCATTTTCTAAACTCCACCATTATTGTACTTTCGTTACTTAATTTTTAGGATATTTTGGAGGTACGCTCCTCGCGCCGAATATTGTGAAGATGTTAGCTAAAAGTTGCTTTGAAATTGTAGGAAAGCAAGACTGGCGTGTCTTGAATCTTACTGGGAGAAGTTGTTGACACCTTCTCTGAACCCTACCATTATTGTACTTTCGTTACTTAATTTTTAGGATATTTTTGGGGTACGCTCCTCGCGCCGAATGTTGTGAAGCAGTTTGCTTAAAACTGCTTTGAAATTGCAGGTAAGCAAGTCTGGCGTGTCTTGAATCATACTGGGAGAAGTTGCGGGCACATTCTCTGAACCCCACCATTATTGTACTTTCGTTACTTAATATTTAGGATATTTTTGAGGTACGCTTCTCGCGCCGTATGTTGTGAAGCAGTTAGCTAAAAGCTGCTTTGAAATTGTAGGAAAGCAAGTCTGGCGTGTCCTGAATCTTAGTGGGAGAAGTTGGGAACACATTTCTAAGCCCCACCATTATTGTACTTTCGTTACTTAATTTTTAGGATATTCTTCAGGTACGCTCCTCGCGACGAATGTTGTGAAGATGTTAGCTAAAAGCTGCTTTGAAATTGTAGGAAAGCAAGACTGGCGTGTCTTGAATCTTACTGGGAGAAGTTGCGGGCACATTCTCTGAACCCCACCATTATTGTACTTTCGTTATTTAATTTTTAGGATATTTTTGAGTTACGCTCCTCGCGCCGTATGTTGTGAAGCAGTTTGCTAAAAACTGCTTTGAAATTGTAGGAAAGCAAGTCTGGCGTGTCCTGAATCTTACTGGGAGAAGTTGTGGACACCTTCTCTGAACTCTACCATTATTGTACTTTCGTTACTTAATTTTTAGGATATTTTTGAGCTACGCTCCTCGCGCCGAATGTTATGAAGCAGTTTGCTAAAAACTGCTTTGAAATTGTAGGAAAGCAAGACTGGCGTGTCTTGAATCTTACTGGGAGAAGTTGTGGACACCTTCTCTGAACTCTACCATTATTGTACTTTCGTTAATTATTTTTAGGATATTTTCGAGGTACGCTCCTCGCGCCGAATGTTGTGAAGCAGTTTGCTAAAAACTGCTTTGAAATTGTAGGAAAGCAAGTCTGGCGTGTCTTGAATCTTACTGGGAGAAGTTGCGGGCACATTCTCTGAGCCCCACCATTATTGTGCTTTCGTTACTTAATATTTAGGATATTTTTGAAGAACGCTTCTCGCGCCGTATGTTGTGAAGCAGTTAGCTAAAAGCTGCTTTGAAATTGTTGGAAAGTAAGTCTGGCGTGTCTTGAATAATACTGGGAGAAGTTGCGGGCACATTCTCTGAACCCCACCATTATTGTACTTTTGTTACTTAATATTTAGGATATTTTTGAGGTACGCTCCTCGCGCCGAATGTTGTGAAGCAGTTTGCTAAAAACTGCTTTGAAATTGTAGGCATGCAAGTCTGGCGTGTCTTGAATCTTACTGGAAGAAGTTGCGGGCACATTCTCTGAACCCCACCATTATTGTACTTTCGTTACTTAATATTTAGGATATTTTTGAGGTACGCTTCTCGCGCCGTATGTTGTGAAGCAGTTAGCTAAAAGCTGCTCGGAAATTATGGGAAAGCAAGTCTGGCGTGTCTTGAATCTTACTCAAAGAAGTTGCGGGCACATTCTCTGAACCCAACCATTATTGTACTTTCGTTACTTAATTTTTAGGATATTTTTGAGCTACGTTCCTCGCACTGTATGTTGTGAAGCAGTTAGCTAAATGCTGCTTTGAAATTGTAGGAAAGCAAGTCTGGCGTGTGTTGAATGTTACTGGGAGAAGTTGCGGGCACATTGTCTGAACCCCACCATTATTGTACTTTCGTTACTTAAAATTTACGATATTTTTGAGGTACGCTTCTCGCGCCGTATGTTGTTAAGCAGTTAGTTAAAAGCTGCTTTGAAATTGTTGGAAAGTAAGTCTGGCGTGTCTTGAATCATACTGGGAGAAGTTGCGGATACATTCTCTGAACCCCACCATTATTGTACTTTCGTTACTTAATATTCAGGATATTCTTGAGGTACGCTTTTCGCGCCGTATGTTGTGAAGCAGTTTGGTAAAAACTGCTTTGAAATTGTAGGAATGCAAGTCTGGCGTGTCTTGAATCTTACTGGGAGAAGTTGCGGGCACATTCTCTGAACCCCACCATTATTGTACTTTCGTTACTTAATTTTTAGGATATTTTTGAGGTACGCTCCTCGCGCCGAATGTTGTGAAGCAGTTTGGTAAAAACTGCTTTGAAATTGTAGGAATGCAAGTCTGGCGTGTCTTGAATCTTACTGGGAGAAGTTGCGGGCACATTCTCTGAACCCCACCATTATTGTACTTTCGTTACTTAATATTTAGGACATTTTTGAGGTACGCTTCTCGCGCCGTATGTTGTGAAGCAGTTAGCTAAAAGCTGGTTTGAAATTGTTGGAAAGTAAGTCTGGCGTGTCTTGAATCTTACTGGGAGAAGTTGTGGACACATTCTCGGAACCCCACCATTATTGTACTTTCGTTACTTAATTTTTAGGATATTTTTGAGGTACGCTTCTCGCGCCGTATGTTGTGAAGCAGTTAGCTAAAGCTGCTTTGAAATTGTTGGAAAGTAAGTCTGGCGTGTCTTGAATCATACTGGGAGAAGTTGGTAACCCATTTTCTAAACTCCACCATTATTGTACTTTCGTTACTTAATTTTTAGGATATTTTTGAGGTACGCTCCTCGCGCCGAATGTTGTTAAGCAGTTTGGTAAAAACTGCTTTGAAATTGTAGGAAAGCAAGTCTGGCGTGTCTTGAATCATACTGGGAGAAGTTGCGGGCACATTCTCTGAACCCCACCATTATTGTACTTTCGTTACTTAATATTTAGGATATTTTTGAGGTACGCTTCTCGCGCCGTATGTTGTGAAGCAGTTAGCTAAAAGCTGTTTGAAATTGTAGGAAAGTAAGCCTGGCGTGTCTTGAATCATACTGGGAGAAGATGCGGGCACATTCTCTGAACCCCACCATTATTGTACTTTCGTTACTTAATTTTTAGGATATTTTTGAGGTACGCTTCTCGCGCCGTATGTTGTGAAGCAGTTAGCTAAAAGCTGCTTTGAAATTGTTAGAAAGTAAGTCTGGCGTGTCTTGAATCTTACTGGGAGAAGTTGCGGGCACATTCTCTGAACCCCACCATTATTGTACTTTCGTTACTTAATTTTTATGATATTTTTGAGCTACGCTCCTCGCGCCGTATGTTGTGAAGCAGTTAGCTAAAAGCTGCCTTGAAATTGTAGGAAAGCAAGTCTGGCGTGTCTTGAATCATACTGGGAGAAGTTGCGGGCACATTCTCTGAACGCCACCATAATTGTGCTTTCGTTACTTAATTTTTAGGATATTTTTGAGGTACACTCCTCGCGCCGTATGTTGTGAAGCTGTTAGCAATAAGCTGCTGGGAAATGAAATTATGGGAAAGCAAGTCTGGCGTGTCTTGAATCTTACTGGGAGAAGTTGCGGGCACATTCTCTGAACCCCACCATTATTGTACTTTCGTTACTTAATATTTAGGACATTTTTGAGGTACGCTTCTCGCGCCGTATGTTGTGAAGCAGTTAGCTAAAAGCTGGTTTGAAATTGTTGGAAAGTAAGTCTGGCGTGTCTTGAATCTTACTGGGAGAAGTTGTGGACACATTCTCGGAACCCCACCATTATTGTACTTTCGTTACTTAATTTTTAGGATATTTTTGAGGTACGCTTCTCGCGCCGTATGTTGTGAAGCAGTTAGCTAAAGCTGCTTTGAAATTGTTGGAAAGTAAGTCTGGCGTGTCTTGAATCATACTGGGAGAAGTTGGTAACCCATTTTCTAAACTCCACCATTATTGTACTTTCGTTACTTAATTTTTAGGATATTTTTGAGGTACGCTCCTCGCGCCGAATGTTGTTAAGCAGTTTGGTAAAAACTGCTTTGAAATTGTAGGAAAGCAAGTCTGGCGTGTCTTGAATCATACTGGGAGAAGTTGCGGGCACATTCTCTGAACCCCACCATTATTGTACTTTCGTTACTTAATATTTAGGATATTTTTGAGGTACGCTTCTCGCGCCGTATGTTGTGAAGCAGTTAGCTAAAAGCTGTTTGAAATTGTAGGAAAGTAAGTCTGGCGTGTCTTGAATCATACTGGGAGAAGATGCGGGCACATTCTCTGAACCCCACCATTATTGTACTTTCGTTACTTAATTTTTAGGATATTTTTGAGGTACGCTTCTCGCGCCGTATGTTGTGAAGCAGTTAGCTAAAAGCTGCTTTGAAATTGTTAGAAAGTAAGTCTGGCGTGTCTTGAATCTTACTGGGAGAAGTTGCGGGCACATTCTCTGAACCCCACCATTATTGTACTTTCGTTACTTAATTTTTATGATATTTTTGAGCTACGCTCCTCGCGCCGTATGTTGTGAAGCAGTTAGCTAAAAGCTGCCTTGAAATTGTAGGAAAGCAAGTCTGGCGTGTCTTGAATCATACTGGGAGAAGTTGCGGGCACATTCTCTGAACGCCACCATAATTGTGCTTTCGTTACTTAATTTTTAGGATATTTTTGAGGTACACTCCTCGCGCCGTATGTTGTGAAGCTGTTAGCAATAAGCTGCTGGGAAATGAAATTATGGGAAAGCAAGTCTGGCGTGTCTTGAATCTTACTGGGAGAAGTTGCGGGCACATTCTCTGAACCCCACTATTATTGTACTTTCGTTACTTAATATTTAGGATATTTTTGAGGTACGCTTCTCGCGCCGTATTTTGTGAAGCAGTTAGCTAAAAGCTGCTTTGAAATTGTTGGAAAGTATGTCTGGCGTGTCTTGAATCATGCTGGGAGAAGTTGCGAGCACATTCTCTGAACCCCACCATTGTTGTACTTTGGTTACTTAATTTTTAGGAGATTTTTGAGCTACGCTCCTGGCGCCGTAAGTTGTGAAGCAGTTAGCTAAAGTTGCTTTGAAATTGTTGGAAAGTAAGTCTGGCGTGTCTTCAATCATACTGGGAGAAGTTGGGAACGCATTTTCTAAACTCCACCATTATTGTACTTTCGTTACTTAATTTTTAGGATATTCTTGAGGTACGCTCCTCGCGCCGAATGTTGTGAAGATGTTAGCTAAAAGCTGCTTTGAAATTGTAGGAAAGCAAGACTGGCGTGTCTTGAATCTTACTGGGAGAAGTTGTGGACACCTTCTCTGAACCCTACCATTATTGTACTTTCGTTACTTAATTTTTAGGATATTTTTGAGTTACGCTCCTCGCGCCGTATGTTGTGAAGCAGTTAGCTAAAAGCTGCTTTGAAATTGTAGGAAAGCAAGTCTGGCGTGTCCTGAATCTTACTGGGAGAAGTTGTGGACACCTTCTCTGAACGCTACCATTATTGTACTTTCGTTACTTAATTTTTAGGATATTTTTGAGGTACGCTCCTCGCGCCGAATGTTATGAAGCAGTTTGCTAAAAACTGCTTTGAAATTGTAGGAAAGCAAGACTGGCGTGTCTTGAATCTTTCTGGGAGAAGTTGTGGACACATTCTCTGAGCCCCACCATTATTGTGCTTTCGTTACTTAATATTTAGGATATTTTGGAGGAACGCTTCTCGCGCCGTATGTTGTGAAGCAGTTAGCTAAAAGCTGCTTTGAAATTGTTGGAAAGTAAGTCTGGCGTGTCTTGAATAATACTGGGAGAAGTTGCGGGCACATTCTCTGAACCCCACCATTATTGTACTTTTGTTACTTAATATTTAGGATATTTTTGAGGTACGCTTCTCGCGCCGTATGTTGTGAAGCAGTTAGCTAAAAGCTGCTCGGAAATTATGGGAAAGCAAGTCTGGTGTGTCTTGAATCTTACTGAAAGAAGTTGCGGGCACATTCTCTGAACCCCACCATTATTGTACTTTCGTTACTTAATTTTGAGGATATTTTTGAGCTACGTTCCTCGCACTGTATGTTGTGAAGCAGTTAGCTAAATGCTGCTTTGAAATTGTAGGAAAGCAAGTCTGGCGTGTGTTGAATGTTACTGGGAGAAGTTGCGGGCACATTGTCTGAACCCCACCATTATTGTACTTTCGTTACTTAAAATTTAGGATATTTTTGAGGTACGCTTCTCGCGCCGTATGTTGTTAAGCAGTTAGTTAAAAGCTGCCTTGAAATTGTTGGAAAGTAAGTCTGGCGTGTCTTGAATCATACTGGGAGAAGTTGCGGATACATTCTCTGAACCCCACCATTATTGTACTTTCGTTACTTAATATTCAGGATATTCTTGAGGTACGCTTTTCGCGCCGTATGTTGTGAAGCAGTTAGCTAAAAGCTGCTCGGAAATTATGGGAAAGCAAGTCTGGCGTGTCTTGAATCTTACTGGGAGAAGTTGCGAGCACATTCTCTGAACCCCACCATTATTGTACTTTCGTTACTTAATATTTAGGATATTTTTGAGGTACGCTTCTCGCGCCGTATTTTGTGAAGCCGTTAGCTAAAAGCTGCTTTGAAATTGTTGGAAAGTATGTCTGGCGTGTCTTGAATCATGCTGGGAGAAGTTGCGAGCACATTGCCTGAACCCCACCATTATTGTACTTTCGCTACTTAATATTTAGGATATTTTTAAGGTACGCTTCTCGCGCCGTATGTTGTGAAGCAGTTAGCTAAATGCTGGTTTGAAATTGTTGGAAAGTAAGTCTGGCGTGTCTTGAATCTTACTGGGAGAAGTTGTGGACACATTCTCGGAACCCCACCATTATTGTACTTTCGTTACTTAATTTTTAGGATATTTTTGAGGTACGCTTCTCGCGCCGTATGTTGTGAAGCAGTTAGCTAAAGCTGCTTTGAAATTGTTGGAAAGTAAGTCTGGCGTGTCTTGAATCATACTGGGAGAAGTTGGTAACCCATTTTCTAAACTCCACCATTATTGTACTTTCGTTACTTAATTTTTAGGATATTTTTGAGGTACGCTCCTCGCGCCGAATGTTGTGAAGCAGTTTGGTAAAAACTGCTTTGAAATTGTAGGAAAGGAAGTCTGGCGTGTCTTGAATATTACTGGAAGAAGTTGCGGGCACATTCTCTGAACCCCACCATTATTGTACTTTCGTTACTTAATATTTAGGATATTTTTGAGGTACGCTTCTCGCGCCGTATGTTGTGAAGCAGTTAGCTAAAAGCTGCTTTGAAATTGTAGGAAAGTAAGTCTGGCGTGTCTTGAATCATACTGCGAGAAGTTGCGGGCACATTCTCTGAACCCCACGATTATTGTACTTTCGTTACTTAATATTTAGGATATTTTTGAGGTACGCTTCTCGCGCCGTATTTTGTGAAGCCGTTAGCTAAAAGCTGCTTTGAAATTGTTGGAAAGTATGTCTGGCGTGTCTTGAATCATGCTGGGAGAAGTTGCGGGCACATTCTCTGAACCCCACCATTATTGTACTTTCGTTACTTAATTTTTAGGATATTTTTGAGGTACGCTCCTCGCGCCGAATGTTGTGAAGCAGTTTGCTAAAAACTGCTTTGAAATTGTAGGAATGCAAGTCTGGCGTGTCTTGAATCTTACTGGGAGAAGTTGCGGGCACATTGTCTTAACCCCACCATTATTGTACTTTCGCTACTTAATATTGAGGATATTTTTAAGGTACGCTTCTCGCGCCGTATGTTGTGAAGCAGTTAGCTAAAAGCTGCTTTGAAATTGTAGGAAAGCAAGTCTGGCGTGTCCTGAATCTTAGTGGGAGAAGTTGGGAACACATTTCTAAGCCCCACCATTATTGTACTTTCGTTACTTAATTTTTAGGATATTCTTGAGGTACGCTCCTCGCGCCGAATGTTGTGAAGATGTTAGCTAAAAGCTGCTTTGAAATTGTAGGAAAGCAAGACTGGCGTGTCTTGAATCTTACTGGGAGAAGTTGCGGGCACATTCTCTGAACCCCACCATTATTGTACTTTCGTTATTTAATTTTTAGGATATTTTTGAGCTACGCTCCTCGCGCCGTATGTTGTGAAGCAGTTAGCTAAAAGCTGCTTTGAAATTGTAGGAAAGCAAGACTGGCGTGTCTTGAATCTTACTGGGAGAAGTTGTGGACACCTTCTCTGAACTCTACCATTATTGTACTTTCGTTACTTAATTTTTAGGATATTTTTGAGCTACGCTCCTCGCGCCGAATGTTATGAAGCAGTTTGCTAAAAACTGCTTTGAAATTGTAGGAAAGCAAGACTGGCGTGTCTTGAATCTTACTGGGAGAAGTTGTGGACACCTTCTCTGAACTCTACCATTATTGTACTTTCGTTAATTAATTTTTAGGATATTTTCGAGGTACGCTCCTCGCGCCGAATGTTGTGAAGCAGTTTGCTAAAAACTGCTTTGAAATTGTAGGAAAGCAAGTCTGGCGTGTCTTGAATCTTACTGGGAGAAGTTGCGGGCACATTCTCTGAGCCCCACCATTATTGTGCTTTCGTTACTTAATATTTAGGATATTTTTGAAGAACGCTTCTCGCGCCGTATGTTGTGAAGCAGTTAGCTAAAAGCTGCTTTGAAATTGTTGGAAAGTAAGTCTGGCGTGTCTTGAATAATACTGGGAGAAGTTGCGGGCACATTCTCTGAACCCCACCATTATTGTACTTTTGTTACTTAATATTTAGGATATTTTTGAGGTACGCTTCTCGCGCCGTATGTTGTGAAGCAGTTAGCTAAAAGCTGCTCGGAAATTATGGGAAAGCAAGTCTGGCGTGTCTTGAATCTTACTCAAAGAAGTTGCGGGCACATTCTCTGAACCCAACCATTATTGTACTTTCGTTACTTAATTTTTAGGATATTTTTGAGCTACGTTCCTCGCACTGTATGTTGTGAAGCAGTTAGCTAAATGCTGCTTTGAAATTGTAGGAAAGCAAGTCTGGCGTGTGTTGAATGTTACTGGGAGAAGTTGCGGGCACATTGTCTGAACCCCACCATTATTGTACTTTCGTTACTTAAAATTTAGGATATTTTTGAGGTACGCTTCTCGCGCCGTATGTTGTTAAGCAGTTAGTTAAAAGCTGCTTTGAAATTGTTGGAAAGTAAGTCTGGCGTGTCTTGAATCATACTGGGAGAAGTTGCGGATACATTCTCTGAACCCCACCATTATTGTACTTTCGTTACTTAATATTCAGGATATTCTTGAGGTACGCTTTTCGCGCCGTATGTTGTGAAGCAGTTTGGTAAAAACTGCTTTGAAATTGTAGGAATGCAAGTCTGGCGTGTCTTGAATCTTACTGGGAGAAGTTGCGGGCACATTCTCTGAACCCCACCATTATTGTACTTTCGTTACTTAATTTTTAGGATATTTTTGAGGTACGCTCCTCGCGCCGAATGTTGTGAAGCAGTTTGGTAAAAACTGCTTTGAAATTGTAGGAATGCAAGTCTGGCGTGTCTTGAATCTTACTGGGAGAAGTTGCGGGCACATTCTCTGAACCCCACCATTATTGTACTTTCGTTACTTAATATTTAGGACATTTTTGAGGTACGCTTCTCGCGCCGTATGTTGTGAAGCAGTTAGCTAAAAGCTGGTTTGAAATTGTTGGAAAGTAAGTCTGGCGTGTCTTGAATCTTACTGGGAGAAGTTGTGGACACATTCTCGGAACCCCACCATTATTGTACTTTCGTTACTTAATTTTTAGGATATTTTTGAGGTACGCTTCTCGCGCCGTATGTTGTGAAGCAGTTAGCTAAAGCTGCTTTGAAATTGTTGGAAAGTAAGTCTGGCGTGTCTTGAATCATACTGGGAGAAGTTGGTAACCCATTTTCTAAACTCCACCATTATTGTACTTTCGTTACTTAATTTTTAGGATATTTTTGAGGTACGCTGCTCGCGCCGAATGTTGTTAAGCAGTTTGGTAAAATCTGCTTTGAAATTGTAGGAAAGCAAGTCTGGCGTGTCTTGAATCATACTGGGAGAAGTTGCGGGCACATTCTCTGAACCCCACCATTATTGTACTTTCGTTACTTAATATTTAGGATATTTTTGAGGTACGCTTCTCGCGCCGTATGTTGTGAAGCAGTTAGCTAAAAGCTGTTTGAAATTGTAGGAAAGTAAGTCTGGCGTGTCTTGAATCATACTGGGAGAAGATGCGGGCACATTCTCTGAACCCCACCATTATTGTACTTTCGTTACTTAATTTTTAGGATATTTTTGAGGTACGCTTCTCGCGCCGTATGTTGTGAAGCAGTTAGCTAAAAGCTGCTTTGAAATTGTTAGAAAGTAAGTCTGGCGTGTCTTGAATCTTACTGGGAGAAGTTGCGGGCACATTCTCTGAACCCCACCATTATTGTACTTTCGTTACTTAATTTTTATGATATTTTTGAGCTACGCTCCTCGCGCCGTATGTTGTGAAGCAGTTAGCTAAAAGCTGCCTTGAAATTGTAGGAAAGCAAGTCTGGCGTGTCTTGAATCATACTGGGAGAAGTTGCGGGCACATTCTCTGAACGCCACCATTATTGTGCTTTCGTTACTTAATTTTTAGGATATTTTTGAGGTACACTCCTCGCGCCGTATGTTGTGAAGCTGTTAGCAATAAGCTGCTGGGAAATTATGGGAAAGCAAGTCTGGCGTGTCTTGAATCTTACTGGGAGAAGTTGCGGGCACATTCTCTGAACCCCACTATTATTGTACTTTCGTTACTTAATATTTAGGATATTTTTGAGGTACGCTTCTCGCGCCGTATTTTGTGAAGCAGTTAGCTAAAAGCTGCTTTGAAATTGTTGGAAAGTATGTCTGGCGTGTCTTGAATCATGCTGGGAGAAGTTGCGAGCACATTCTCTGAACCCCACCATTGTTGTACTTTGGTTACTTAATTTTTAGGAGATTTTTGAGCTACGCTCCTGGCGCCGTAAGTTGTGAAGCAGTTAGCTAAAGTTGCTTTGAAATTGTTGGAAAGTAAGTCTGGCGTGTCTTCAATCATACTGGGAGAAGTTGGGAACCCATTTTCTAAACTCCACCATTATTGTACTTTCGTTACTTAATTTTTAGGATATTCTTGAGGTACGCTCCTCGCGCCGAATGTTGTGAAGATGTTAGCTAAAAGCTGCTTTGAAATTGTAGGAAAGCAAGACTGGCGTGTCTTGAATCTTACTGGGAGAAGTTGTGGACACCTTCTCTGAACCCTACCATTATTGTACTTTCGTTACTTAATTTTTAGGATATTTTTGAGTTACGCTCCTCGCGCCGTATGTTGTGAAGCAGTTAGCTAAAAGCTGCTTTGAAATTGTAGGAAAGCAAGTCTGGCGTGTCCTGAATCTTACTGGGAGAAGTTGTGGACACCTTCTCTGAACTCTACCATTATTGTACTTTCGTTACTTAATTTTTAGGATATTTTTGAGGTACGCTCCTCGCGCCGAATGTTATGAAGCAGTTTGCTAAAAACTGCTTTGAAATTGTAGGAAAGCAAGACTGGCGTGTCTTGAATCTTTCTGGGAGAAGTTGTGGACACATTCTCTGAGCCCCACCATTATTGTGCTTTCGTTACTTAATATTTAGGATATTTTTGAGGAACGCTTCTCGCGCCGTATGTTGTGAAGCAGTTAGCTAAAAGCTGCTTTGAAATTGTTGGAAAGTAAGTCTGGCGTGTCTTGAATAATACTGGGAGAAGTTGCGGGCACATTCTCTGAACCCCACCATTATTGTACTTTTGTTACTTAATATTTAGGATATTTTTGAGGTACGCTTCTCGCGCCGTATGTTGTGAAGCAGTTAGCTAAAAGCTGCTCGGAAATTATGGGAAAGCAAGTCTGGTGTGTCTTGAATCTTACTGAAAGAAGTTGCGGGCACATTCTCTGAACCCCACCATTATTGTACTTTCGTTACTTAATTTTTAGGATATTTTTGAGCCACGTTCCTCGCACTGTATGTTGTGAAGCAGTTAGCTAAATGCTGCTTTGAAATTGTAGGAAAGCAAGTCTGGCGTGTGTTGAATGTTACTGGGAGAAGTTGCGGGCACATTGTCTGAACCCCACCATTATTGTAGTTTCGTTACTTAAAATTTAGGATATTTTTGAGGTACGCTTCTCGCGCCGTATGTTGTTAAGCAGTTAGTTAAAAGCTGCCTTGAAATTGTTGGAAAGTAAGTCTGGCGTGTCTTGAATCATACTGGGAGAAGTTGCGGATACATTCTCTGAACCCCACCATTATTGTACTTTCGTTACTTAATATTCAGGATATTCTTGAGGTACGCTTTTCGCGCCGTATGTTGTGAAGCAGTTAGCTAAAAGCTGCTCGGAAATTATGGGAAAGCAAGTCTGGCGTGTCTTGAATCTTACTGGGAGAAGTTGCGAGCACATTCTCTGAACCCCACCATTATTGTACTTTCGTTACTTAATATTTAGGATATTTTTGAGGTACGCTTCTCGCGCCGTATTTTGTGAAGCCGTTAGCTAAAAGCTGCTTTGAAATTGTTGGAAAGTATGTCTGGCGTGTCTTGAATCATGCTGGGAGAAGTTGCGAGCACATTGTCTGAACCCCACCATTATTGTACTTTCGCTACTTAATATTTAGGATATTTTTAAGGTACGCTTCTCGCGCCGTATGTTGTGAAGCAGTTAGCTAAATGCTGGTTTGAAATTGTTGGAAAGTAAGTCTGGCGTGTCTTGAATCTTACTGGGAGAAGTTGTGGACACATTCTCGGAACCCCACCATTATTGTACTTTCGTTACTTAATTTTTAGGATATTTTTGAGGTACGCTTCTCGCGCCGTATGTTGTGAAGCAGTTAGCTAAAGCTGCTTTGAAATTGTTGGAAAGTAAGTCTGGCGTGTCTTGAATCATACTGGGAGAAGTTGGTAAACCATTTTCTAAACTCCACCATTATTGTACTTTCGTTACTTAATTTTTAGGATATTTTTGAGGTACGCTCCTCGCGCCGAATGTTGTGAAGCAGTTTGGTAAAAACTGCTTTGAAATTGTAGGAAAGGAAGTCTGGCGTGTCTTGAATATTACTAGAAGAAGTTGCGGGCACATTCTCTGAACCCCACCATTATTGTACTTTCGTTACTTAATATTTAGGATATTTTTGAGGTACGCTTCTCGCGCCGTATGTTGTGAAGCAGTTAGCTAAAAGCTGCTTTGAAATTGTAGGAAAGTAAGTCTGGCGTGTCTTGAATCATACTGCGAGAAGTTGCGGGCACATTCTCTGAACCCCACGATTATTGTACTTTCGTTACTTATTATTTAGGATATTTTTGAGGTACGCTTCTCGCGCCGTATTTTGTGAAGCCGTTAGCTAAAAGCTGCTTTGAAATTGTTGGAAAGTATGTCTGGCGTGTCTTGAATCATGCTGGGAGAAGTTGCGGGCACATTCTCTGAACCCCACCATTATTGTACTTTCGTTACTTAATTTTTAGGATATTTTTGAGGTACGCTCCTCGCGCCGAATGTTGTGAAGCAGTTTGCTAAAATCTGCTTTGAAATTGTAGGAATGCAAGTCTGGCGTGTCTTGAATCTTACTGGGAGAAGTTGCGGGCACATTGTCTGAACCCCACCATTATTGTACTTTCGCTACTTAATATTGAGGATATTTTTAAGGTACGCTTCTCGCGCCGTATGTTGTGAAGCAGTTAGCTAAAAGCTGGTTTGAAATTGTTGGAAAGTAAGTCTGGCGTGTCTTGAATCTTACTGGGAGAAGTTGTGGACACATTCTCGGAACCCCACCATTATTGTACTTTCGTTACTTAATTTTTAGGATATTTTTGAGGTACGCTTCTCGCGCCGTATGTTGTGAAGCAGTTAGCTAAAGCTGCGTTGAAATTGTTGGAAAGTAAGTCTGGCGTGTCTTGAATCATACTGGGAGAAGTTGGTAACCCATTTTCTAAACTCCACCATTATTGTACTTTCGTTACTTAATTTTTAGGATATTTTTGAGGTACGCTCCTCGCGCCGAATGTTGTGAAGCAGTTTGGTAAAAACTGCCTTGAAATTGTAGGAATGCAAGTCTGGCGTGTCTTGAATCTTACTGGGAGAAGTTGCGGGCACATTGTCTGAACCCCACCATTATTGTACTTTCGCTACTTAATATTTAGGATATTTTTAAGGTACGCTTCTCGCGCCGTATGTTGTGAAGCAGTTAGCTAAAAGCTGGTTTGAAATTGTTGGAAAGGAAGTCTGGCGTGTCTTGAATCTTACTGGGAGATGTTGTGGACACATTCTCGGAACCCCACCATTATTGTACTTTCGTTACTTAATTTTTAGGATATTTTTGAGGTACGCTTCTCGCGCCGTATGTTGTGAAGCAGTTAGCAAAAGCTGCTTTGAAATTGTTGGAAAGTAAGTCTGGCGTGTCTTGAATCATACTGGGAGAAGTTGGTAACCCATTTTCTAAACTCCACCATTATTGTACTTTCGTTACTTAATTTTTAGGATATTCTTGAGGTACGCTCCTCGCGCCGAATGTTGTGAAGATGTTAGCTAAAAGCTGCTTTGAAATTGTAGGAAAGCAAGACTGGCGTGTCTTGAATCTTACTGGGAGAAGTTGCGGGCACATTCTCTGAACCCCACCATTATTGTACTTTTGTTACTTAATATTTAGGATATTTTTGAGGTACGCTTCTCGCGCCGTATGTTGTGAAGCAGTTAGCTAAAAGCTGCCTTGAAATTGTTGGAAAGCAAGTCTGGCGTGTCTTGAATCATACTGGGAGAAGTTGCGGGCACATTCTCTGAACGCCACCATTATTGTGCTTTCGTTACTTAATTTTTAGGATATTTTTGAGGTACACTCCTCGCGCCGTATGTTGTGAAGCTGTTAGCAATAAGCTGCTGGGAAATTATGGGAAAGCAAGTCTGGCGTGTCTTGAATCTTACTGGGAGAAGTTGCGGGCACATTCTCTGAACCCCACTATTATTGTACTTTCGTTACTTAATATTTAGGATATTTTTGAGGTACGCTTCTCGCGCCGTATTTTGTGAAGCAGTTAGCTAAAAGCTGCTTTGAAATTGTTGGAAAGTATGTCTGGCGTGTCTTGAATCATGCTGGGAGAAGTTGCGAGCACATTCTCTGAACCCCACCATTGTTGTACTTTGGTTACTTAATTTTTAGGAGATTTTTGAGCTACGCTCCTGGCGCCGTAAGTTGTGAAGCAGTTAGCTAAAGTTGCTTTGAAATTGTTGGAAAGTAAGTCTGGCGTGTCTTCAATCATACTGGGAGAAGTTGGGAACCCATTTTCTAAACTCCACCATCATTGTACTTTCGTTACTGAATTTTTAGGATATTCTTGAGGTACGCTGCTCGCGCCGAATGTTGTGAAGATGTTAGCTAAAAGCTGCTTTGAAATTGTAGGAAAGCAAGACTGGCGTGTCTTGAATCTTACTGGGAGAAGTTGTGGACACCTTCTCTGAACCCTACCATTATTGTACTTTCGTTACTTAATTTTTAGGATATTTTTGAGTTACGCTCCTCGCGCCGTATGTTGTGAAGCAGTTAGCTAAAAGCTGCTTTGAAATTGTAGGAAAGCAAGTCTGGCGTGTCCTGAATCTTACTGGGAGAAGTTGTGGACACCTTCTCTGAACTCTACCATTATTGTACTTTCGTTACTTAATTTTTAGGATATTTTTGAGGTACGCTCCTCGCGCCGAATGTTATGAAGCAGTTTGCTAAAAACTGCTTTGAAATTGTAGGAAAGCAAGACTGGCGTGTCTTGAATCTTTCTGGGAGAAGTTGTGGACACATTCTCTGAGCCCCACCATTATTGTGCTTTCGTTACTTAATATTTAGGATATTTTTGAGGAACGCTTCTCGCGCCGTATGTTGTGAAGCAGTTAGCTAAAAGCTGCTTTGAAATTGTTGGAAAGTAAGTCTGGCGTGTCTTGAATAATACTGGGAGAAGTTGCGGGCACATTCTCTGAACTCCACCATTATTGTACTTTTGTTACTTAATATTTAGGATATTTTTGAGGTACGCTTCTCGCGCCGTATGTTGTGAAGCAGTTAGCTAAAAGCTGCTCGGAAATTATGGGAAAGCAAGTCTGGTGTGTCTTGAATCTTACTGAAAGAAGTTGCGGGCACATTCTCTGAACCCCACCATTATTGTACTTTCGTTACTTAATTTTTAGGATATTTTTGAGCTACGTTCCTCGCACTGTATGTTGTGAAGCAGTTAGCTAAATGCTGCTTTGAAATTGTAGGAAAGCAAGTCTGGCGTGTGTTGAATGTTACTGGGAGAAGTTGCGGGCACATTGTCTGAACCCCACCATTATTGTACTTTCGTTACTTAAAATTTAGGATATTTTTGAGGTACGCTTCTCGCGCCGTATGTTGTTAAGCAGTTAGTTAAAAGCTGCCTTGAAATTGTTGGAAAGTAAGTCTGGCGTGTCTTGAATCATACTGGGAGAAGTTGCGGATACATTCTCTGAACCCCACCATTATTGTACTTTCGTTACTTAATATTCAGGATATTCTTGAGGTACGCTTTTCGCGCCGTATGTTGTGAAGCAGTTAGCTAAAAGCTGCTCGGAAATTATGGGAAAGCAAGTCTGGCGTGTCTTGAATCTTACTGGGAGAAGTTGCGAGCACATTCTCTGAACCCCACCATTATTGTACTTTCGTTACTTAATATTTAGGATATTTTTGAGGTACGCTTCTCGCGCCGTATTTTGTGAAGCCGTTAGCTAAAAGCTGCTTTGAAATTGTTGGAAAGTATGTCTGGCGTGTCTTGAATCATGCTGGGAGAAGTTGCGAGCACATTGTCTGAACCCCACCATTATTGTACTTTCGCTACTTAATATTAAGGATATTTTTAAGGTACGCTTCTCGCGCCGTATGTTGTGAAGCAGTTAGCTAAATGCTGGTTTGAAATTGTTGGAAAGTAAGTCTGGCGTGTCTTGAATCTTACTGGGAGAAGTTGTGGACACATTCTCGGAACCCCACCATTATTGTACTTTCGTTACCTAATTTTTAGGATATTTTTGTGGTACGCTTCTCGCGCCGTATGTTGTGAAGCAGTTAGCTAAAGCTGCTTTGAAATTGTTGGAAAGTAAGTCTGGCGTGTCTTGAATCATACTGGGAGAAGTTGGTAACCCATTTTCTAAACTCCACCATTATTGTACTTTCGTTACTTAATTTTTAGGATATTTTTGAGGTACGCTCCTCGCGCCGAATGTTGTGAAGCAGTTTGGTAAAAACTGCTTTGAAATTGTAGGAAAGGAAGTCTGGCGTGTCTTGAATATTACTAGAAGAAGTTGCGGGCACATTCTCTGAACCCCACCATTATTGTACTTTCGTTACTTAATATTTAGGATATTTTTGAGGTACGCTTCTCGCGCCGTATGTTGTGAAGCAGTTAGCTAAAAGCTGCTTTGAAATTGTAGGAAAGTAAGTCTGGCGTGTCTTGAATCATACTGCGAGAAGTTGCGGGCACATTCTCTGAACCCCACGATTATTGTACTTTCGTTACTTAATATTTAGGATATTTTTGAGGTACGCTTCTCGCGCCGTATTTTGTGAAGCCGTTAGCTAAAAGCTGCTTTGAAATTGTTGGAAAGTATGTCTGGCGTGTCTTGAATCATGCTGGGAGAAGTTGCGGGCACATTCTCTGAACCCCACCATTATTGTACTTTCGTTACTTAATTTTTAGGATATTTTTGAGGTACGCTCCTCGCGCCGAATGTTGTGAAGCAGTTTGCTAAAAACTGCTTTGAAATTGTAGGAATGCAAGTCTGGCGTGTCTTGAATCTTACTGGGAGAAGTTGCGGGCACATTGTCTGAACCCCACCATTATTGTACTTTCGCTACTTAATATTGAGGATATTTTTAAGGTACGCTTCTCGCGCCGTATGTTGTGAAGCAGTTAGCTAAAAGCTGGTTTGAAATTGTTGGAAAGTAAGTCTGGCGTGTCTTGAATCTTACTGGGAGAAGTTGTGGACACATTCTCGGAACCCCACCATTATTGTACTTTCGTTACTTAATTTTTAGGATATTTTTGAGGTACGCTTCTCGCGCCGTATGTTGTGAAGCAGTTAGCTAAAGCTGCTTTGAAATTGTTGGAAAGTAAGTCTGGCGTGTCTTGAATCATACTGGGAGAAGTTGGTAACCCATTTTCTAAACTCCACCATTATTGTACTTTCGTTACTTAATTTTTAGGATATTCTTGAGGTACGCTCCTCGCGCCGAATGTTGTGAAGATGTTAGCTAAAAGCTGCTTTGAAATTGTAGGAAAGCAAGACTGGCGTGTCTTGAATCTTACTGGGAGAAGTTGTGGACACCTTCTCTGAACCCTACCATTATTGTACTTTCGTTACTTAATTTTTAGGATATTTTTGAGTTACGCTCCTCGCGCCGTATGTTGTGAAGCAGTTAGCTAAAAGCTGCTTTGAAATTGTAGGAAAGCAAGTCTCGCGTGTCCTGAATCTTACTGGGAGAAGTTGTGGACACCTTCTCTGAACTCTACCATTATTGTACTTTCGTTACTTAATTTTTAGGATATTTTTGAGGTACGCTCCTCGCGCCGAATGTTATGAAGCAGTTTGCTAAAAACTGCTTTGAAATTGTAGGAAAGCAAGACTGGCGTGTCTTGAATCTTACTGGGAGAAGTTGTGGACACATTCTCTGAGCCCCACCATTATTGTGCTTTCGTTACTTAATATTTAGGATATTTTTGAGGAACGCTTCTCGCGCCGTATGTTGTGAAGCAGTTAGCTAAAAGCTGCTTTGAAATTGTTGGAAAGTAAGTCTGGCGTGTCTTGAATAATACTGGGAGAAGTTGCGGGCACATTCTCTGAACCCCACCATTATTGTACTTTTGTTACTTAATATTTAGGATATTTTTGAGGTACGCTTCTCGCGCCGTATGTTGTGAAGCAGTTAGCTAAAAGCTGCTCGGAAATTATGGGAAAGCAAGTCTGGTGTGTCTTGAATCTTACTGAAAGAAGTTGCGGGCACATTCTCTGAACCCCACCATTATTGTACTTTCGTTACTTAATTTTTAGGATATTTTTGAGCTACGTTCCTCGCACTGTATGTTGTGAAGCAGTTAGCTAAATGCTGCTTTGAAATTGTAGGAAAGCAAGTCTGGCGTGTGTTGAATGTTACTGGGAGAAGTTGCGGGCACATTGTCTGAACCCCACCATTATTGTACTTTCGTTACTTAAAATTTAGGATATTTTTGAGGTACGCTTCTCGCGCCGTATGTTGTTAAGCAGTTAGTTAAAAGCTGCCTTGAAATTGTTGGAAAGTATGTCTGGCGTGTCTTGAATCATACTGGGAGAAGTTGCGGATACATTCTCTCAACCCCACCATTATTGTACTTTCGTTACTTAATATTCAGGATATTCTTGACGTACGCTTTTCGCGCCGTATGTTGTGAAGCAGTTAGCTAAAAGCTGCTCGGAAATTATGGGAAAGCAAGTCTGGCGTGTCTTGAATCTTACTGGGAGAAGTTGCGAGCACATTCTCTGAACCCCACCATTATTGTACTTTCGTTACTTAATATTTAGGATATTTTTCAGGTACGCTTCTCGCGCCGTATTTTGTGAAGCCGTTAGCTAAAAGCTGCTTTGAAATTGTTGGAAAGTATGTCTGGCGTGTCTTGAATCATGCTGGGAGAAGTGGCGAGCACATTGTCAGAACCCCACCATTATTGTACTTTCGCTACTTAATATTTAGGATATTTTTAAGGTACGCTTCTCGCGCCGTATGTTGTGAAGCAGATAGCTAAATGCTGGTTTGAAATTGTTGGAAAGTAAGTCTGGCGTGTCTTGAATCTTACTGGGAGAAGTTGTGGACACATTCTCGGAACCCCACCATTATTGTACTTTCGTTACTTAATTTTTAGGATATTTTTGAGGTACGCTTGTCGCGCCGTATGTTGTGAAGCAGTTAGCTAAAGCTGCTTTGAAATTGTTGGAAAGTAAGTCTGGCGTGTCTTGAATCATACTGGGAGAAGTTGGTAACCCATTTTCTAAACTCCACCATTATTGTACTTTCGTTACTTAATTTTTAGGATATTTTTGAGGTACGCTCCTCGCGCCGAATGTTGTGAAGCAGTTTGGTAAAAACTGCTTTGAAATTGTAGGAAAGCAAGTCTGGCGTGTCTTGAATATTACTGGAAAAAGTTGCGGGCACATTCTCTGAACGCCACCATTATTGTACTTTCGTTACTTAATATTTAGGATATTTTTGAGGTACGCTTCTCGCGCCGTATGCTGTGAAGCAGTTAGCTAAAAGCTGCTTTGAAATTGTAGGAAAGTAAGTCTGGCGTGTCTTGAATCATACTGCGTGAAGTTGCGGGCACATTCTCTGAACCCCACCATTATTGTACTTTCGTTACTTAATATTTAGGATATTTTTGAGGTACGCTTCTCGCGCCTTATTTTGTGAAGCCGTTAGCTAAAAGCTGCTTTGAAATTGTTGGAAAGTATGTCTGGCGTGTCTTGAATCATGCTGGGAGAAGTTGCGGGCACATTCTCTGAACCCCACCATTATTGTACTTTCGTTACTTAATTTTTACGATATTTTTGAGGTACGCTCCTCGCGCCGAATGTTGTGAAGCAGTTTGCTAAAAACTGCTTTGAAATTGTAGGAATGCAAGTCTGGCGTGTCTTGAATCTTACTGGGAGAAGTTGCGGGCACATTGTCTGAACCCCACCATTATTGTAGTTTCGCTACTTAATATTTAGGATATTTTTAAGGTACGCTTCTCGCGCCGTATGTTGTGAAGCAGTTAGCTAAAAGCTGGTTTGAAATTGTTGGAAAGTAAGTCTGGCGTGTCTTGAATCTTACTGGGAGAAGTTGTGGACACATTCTCGGAACCCCACCATTATTGTACTTTCGTTACTTAATTTTTAGGATATTTTTGAGGTACGCTTCTCGCGCCGTATGTTGTGAAGCAGTTAGCTAAAGCTGCTTTGAAATTGTTGGAAAGTAAGTCTGGCGTGTCTTGAATCATACTGGGAGTAGTTGGTAACCCATTTTCTAAACTCCACCATTATTGTACTTTCGTTACTTAATTTTTAGGATATTTTTGAGGTACGCTCCTCGCGCCGAATGTTGTGAAGCAGTTTGGTAAAAACTGCTTTGAAATTGTAGGAAAGCAAGTCTGGCGTGTCTTGAATATTACTGGAAGAAGTTGCGGGCACATTCTCTGAACCCCACCATTATTGTACTTTCGTTACTTAATATTTAGGATATTTTTGAGGTACGCTTCTCGCGCCGTATGTTGTGAAGCAGTTAGCTAAAAGCTGCTTTGAAATTGTAGGAAAGTAAGTCTGGCGTGTCTTGAATCATACTGCGAGAAGTTGCGGGCACATTCTCTGAACCCCACCATTATTGTACTTTCGTTAGTTAATTTTTAGGATATTTTTGAGGTAAGCTTCTCGCGCCGTATGTTGTGAAGCAGTTAGCTAAAAGCTGCTTTGAAATTGTTAGAAAGTAAGTCTGGCGTGTCTTGAATCTTACTGGGAGAAGTTGCGGGCACATTCTCTGAACCCCACCATTATTGTACTTTCGTTACTTAATTTTTATGATATTTTTGAGCTACGCTCCTCGCGCCGTATGTTGTGAAGCAGTTAGCTAAAAGCTGCCTTGAAATTGTAGGAAAGCAAGTCTGGCGTGTCTTGAATCTTACTGGGACAAGTTGCGGGCACATTCTCTGAACGCCACCATTATTGTGCTTTCGTTACTTAATTTTTAGGATATTTTTGAGGTACACTCCTCGCGCCGTATGTTGTGAAGCTGTTAGCAATAAGCTGCTGGGAAATTATGGGAAAGCAAGTCTGGCGTGTCTTGAATCTTACTGGGAGAAGTTGCGGGCACATTCTCGGAACCCCACCATTATTGTACTTTCGTTACTTAATTTTTAGGATATTTTTGAGGTACGCTTCTCGCGCCGTATGTTGTGAAGCAGTTAGCTAAAGCTGCTTTGAAATTGTTGGAAAGTAAGTCTGGCGTGTCTTGAATCATACTGTGAGAAGTTGGTAACCCGTTTTCTAAACTCCACCATTATTGTACTTTCGTTACTTAATTTTTAGGATATTTTTGAGGTACGCTCCTCGCGCCGAATGTTGTGAAGCAGTTTGGTAAAAACTGCTTTGAAATTGTAGGAAAGGAAGTCTGGCGTGTCTTGAATATTACTAGAAGAAGTTGCGGGCACATTCTCTGAACCCCACCATTATTGTACTTTCGTTACTTAA
The DNA here is from genome assembly GCF_050947875.1 of Dermacentor variabilis. Taxonomy (NCBI): domain Eukaryota; kingdom Metazoa; phylum Arthropoda; class Arachnida; order Ixodida; family Ixodidae; genus Dermacentor; species Dermacentor variabilis. Next base: position 165,926,055 of record NC_134575.1, read on the forward strand.
TATTTAGGATATTTTTGAGGTACGCTTCTCGCGCCGTATGTTGTGAAGCAGTTAGCTAAAAGCTGCTTTGAAATTGTAGGAAAGTAAGTCTGGCGTGTCTTGAATCATACTGCGAGAAGTTGCGGGCACATTCTCTGAACCCCACGATTATTGTACTTTCGTTACTTAATATTTAGGATATTTTTGAGGTACGCTTCTCGCGCCGTATTTTGTGAAGCCGTTAGCTAAAAGCTGCTTTGAAATTGTTGGAAAGTATGTCTGGCGTGTCTTGAATCATGCTGGGAGAAGTTGCGGGCACATTCTCTGAACCCCACCATTATTGTACTTTCGTTACTTAATTTTTAGGATATTTTTGAGGTACGCTCCTCGCGCCGAATGTTGTGAAGCAGTTTGCTAAAAACTGCTTTGAAATTGTAGGAATGCAAGTCTGGCGTGTCTTGAATCTTACTGGGAGAAGTTGCGGGCACATTGTCTGAACCCCACCATTATTGTACTTTCGCTACTTAATATTGAGGATATTTTTAAGGTACGCTTCTCGCGCCGTATGTTGTGAAGCAGTTAGCTAAAAGCTGGTTTGAAATTGTTGGAAAGTAAGTCTGGCGTGTCTTGAATCTTACTGGGAGAAGTTGTGGACACATTCTCGGAACCCCACCATTATTGTACTTTCGTTACTTAATTTTTAGGATATTTTTGAGGTACGCTTCTCGCGCCGTATGTTGTGAAGCAGTTAGCTAAAGCTGCTTTGAAATTGTTGGAAAGTAAGTCTGGCGTGTCTTGAATCATACTGGGAGAAGTTGGTAACCCATTTTCTAAACTCCACCATTATTGTACTTTCGTTACTTAATTTTTAGGATATTCTTGAGGTACGCTCCTCGCGCCGAATGTTGTGAAGATGTTAGCTAAAAGCTGCTTTGAAATTGTAGGAAAGCAAGACTGGCGTGTCTTGAATCTTACTGGGAGAAGTTGTGGACACCTTCTCTGAACCCTACCATTATTGTACTTTCGTTACTTAATTTTTAGGATATTTTTGAGTTACGCTCCTCGCGCCGTATGTTGTGAAGCAGTTAGCTAAAAGCTGCTTTGAAATTGTAGGAAAGCAAGTCTCGCGTGTCCTGAATCTTACTGGGAGAAGTTGTGGACACCTTCTCTGAACTCTACCATTATTGTACTTTCGTTACTTAATTTTTAGGATATTTTTGAGGTACGCTCCTCGCGCCGAATGTTATGAAGCAGTTTGCTAAAAACTGCTTTGAAATTGTAGGAAAGCAAGACTGGCGTGTCTTGAATCTTACTGGGAGAAGTTGTGGACACATTCTCTGAGCCCCACCATTATTGTGCTTTCGTTACTTAATATTTAGGATATTTTTGAGGAACGCTTCTCGCGCCGTATGTTGTGAAGCAGTTAGCTAAAAGCTGCTTTGAAATTGTTGGAAAGTAAGTCTGGCGTGTCTTGAATAATACTGGGAGAAGTTGCGGGCACATTCTCTGAACCCCACCATTATTGTACTTTTGTTACTTAATATTTAGGATATTTTTGAGGTACGCTTCTCGCGCCGTATGTTGTGAAGCAGTTAGCTAAAAGCTGCTCGGAAATTATGGGAAAGCAAGTCTGGTGTGTCTTGAATCTTACTGAAAGAAGTTGCGGGCACATTCTCTGAACCCCACCATTATTGTACTTTCGTTACTTAATTTTTAGGATATTTTTGAGCTACGTTCCTCGCACTGTATGTTGTGAAGCAGTTAGCTAAATGCTGCTTTGAAATTGTAGGAAAGCAAGTCTGGCGTGTGTTGAATGTTACTGGGAGAAGTTGCGGGCACATTGTCTGAACCCCACCATTATTGTACTTTCGTTACTTAAAATTTAGGATATTTTTGAGGTACGCTTCTCGCGCCGTATGTTGTTAAGCAGTTAGTTAAAAGCTGCCTTGAAATTGTTGGAAAGTATGTCTGGCGTGTCTTGAATCATACTGGGAGAAGTTGCGGATACATTCTCTGAACCCCACCATTATTGTACTTTCGTTACTTAATATTCAGGATATTCTTGACGTACGCTTTTCGCGCCGTATGTTGTGAAGCAGTTAGCTAAAAGCTGCTCGGAAATTATGGGAAAGCAAGTCTGGCGTGTCTTGAATCTTACTGGGAGAAGTTGCGAGCACATTCTCTGAACCCCACCATTATTGTACTTTCGTTACTTAATATTTAGGATATTTTTCAGGTACGCTTCTCGCGCCGTATTTTGTGAAGCCGTTAGCTAAAAGCTGCTTTGAAATTGTTGGAAAGTATGTCTGGCGTGTCTTGAATCATGCTGGGAGAAGTGGCGAGCACATTGTCAGAACCCCACCATTATTGTACTTTCGCTACTTAATATTTAGGATATTTTTAAGGTACGCTTCTCGCGCCGTATGTTGTGAAGCAGATAGCTAAATGCTGGTTTGAAATTGTTGGAAAGTAAGTCTGGCGTGTCTTGAATCTTACTGGGAGAAGTTGTGGACACATTCTCGGAACCCCACCATTATTGTACTTTCGTTACTTAATTTTTAGGATATTTTTGAGGTACGCTTGTCGCGCCGTATGTTGTGAAGCAGTTAGCTAAAGCTGCTTTGAAATTGTTGGAAAGTAAGTCTGGCGTGTCTTGAATCATACTGGGAGAAGTTGGTAACCCATTTTCTAAACTCCACCATTATTGTACTTTCGTTACTTAATTTTTAGGATATTTTTGAGGTACGCTCCTCGCGCCGAATGTGGTGAAGCAGTTTGGTAAAAACTGCTTTGAAATTGTAGGAAAGCAAGTCTGGCGTGTCTTGAATATTACTGGAAAAAGTTGCGGGCACATTCTCTGAACGCCACCATTATTGTACTTTCGTTACTTAATATTTAGGATATTTTTGAGGTACGCTTCTCGCGCCGTATGTTGTGAAGCAGTTAGCTAAAAGCTGCTTTGAAATTGTAGGAAAGTAAGTCTGGCGTGTCTTGAATCATACTGCGTGAAGTTGCGGGCACATTCTCTGAACCCCACCATTATTGTACTTTCGTTACTTAATATTTAGGATATTTTTGAGGTACGCTTCTCGCGCCTTATTTTGTGAAGCCGTTAGCTAAAAGCTGCTTTGAAATTGTTGGAAAGTATGTCTGGCGTGTCTTGAATCATGCTGGGAGAAGTTGCGGGCACATTCTCTGAACCCCACCATTATTGTACTTTCGTTACTTAATTTTTAGGATATTTTTGAGGTACGCTCCTCGCGCCGAATGTTGTGAAGCAGTTTGCTAAAAACTGCTTTGAAATTGTAGGAATGCAAGTCTGGCGTGTCTTGAATCTTACTGGGAGAAGTTGCGGGCACATTGTCTGAACCCCACCATTATTGTAGTTTCGCTACTTAATATTTAGGATATTTTTAAGGTACGCTTCTCGCGCCGTATGTTGTGAAGCAGTTAGCTAAAAGCTGGTTTGAAATTGTTGGAAAGTAAGTCTGGCGTGTCTTGAATCTTACTGGGAGAAGTTGTGGACACATTCTCGGAACCCCACCATTATTGTACTTTCGTTACTTAATTTTTAGGATATTTTTGAGGTACGCTTCTCGCGCCGTATGTTGTGAAGCAGTTAGCTAAAGCTGCTTTGAAATTGTTGGAAAGTAAGTCTGGCGTGTCTTGAATCATACTGGGAGTAGTTGGTAACCCATTTTCTAAACTCCACCATTATTGTACTTTCGTTACTTAATTTTTAGGATATTTTTGAGGTACGCTCCTCGCGCCGAATGTTGTGAAGCAGTTTGGTAAAAACTGCTTTGAAATTGTAGGAAAGCAAGTCTGGCGTGTCTTGAATATTACTGGAAGAAGTTGCGGGCACATTCTCTGAACCCCACCATTATTGTACTTTCGTTACTTAATATTTAGGATATTTTTGAGGTACGCTTCTCGCGCCGTATGTTGTGAAGCAGTTAGCTAAAAGCTGCTTTGAAATTGTAGGAAAGTAAGTCTGGCGTGTCTTGAATCATACTGCGAGAAGTTGCGGGCACATTCTCTGAACCCCACCATTATTGTACTTTCGTTAGTTAATTTTTAGGATATTTTTGAGGTACGCTTCTCGCGCCGTATGTTGTGAAGCAGTTAGCTAAAAGCTGCTTTGAAATTGTTAGAAAGTAAGTCTGGCGTGTCTTGAATCTTACTGGGAGAAGTTGCGGGCACATTCTCTGAACCCCACCATTATTGTACTTTCGTTACTTAATTTTTATGATATTTTTGAGCTACGCTCCTCGCGCCGTATGTTGTGAAGCAGTTAGCTAAAAGCTGCCTTGAAATTGTAGGAAAGCAAGTCTGGCGTGTCTTGAATCTTACTGGGACAAGTTGCGGGCACATTCTCTGAACGCCACCATTATTGTGCTTTCGTTACTTAATTTTTAGGATATTTTTGAGGTACACTCCTCGCGCCGTATGTTGTGAAGCTGTTAGCAATAAGCTGCTGGGAAATTATGGGAAAGCAAGTCTGGCGTGTCTAGAATCTTACTGGGAGAAGTTGCGGGCACATTCTCTGAACCCCACCATTATTGTACTTTCATTACTTAATTTTTATGATATTTTTGAGCTACGTTCCTCGCGCTGTATGTTGTGAAGCAGTTAGTTAAAAGCTGCTTTGAAATTGCAGGAAAGCAAGTCTGGCGTGTCCTGAATCTTACTGGGAGATGTTGCGGGCACATTGTCTGAACCCCACCATTATTGTACTTTCGCTACTTAATATTGAGGATATTTTTAAGGTACGCTTCTCGCGCCGTATGTTGTGAAGCAGTTAGCTAAAAGCTGGTTTGAAATTGTTGGAAAGTAAGTCTGGCGTGTCTTGAATCTTACTGGGAGAAGTTGTGGACACATTCTCGGAACCCCACCATTATTGTACTTTCGTTACTTAATTTTTAGGATATTTTTGAGGTACGCTTCTCGCGCCGTATGTTGTGAAGCAGTTAGCTAAAGCTGCTTTGAAATTGTTGGAAAGTAAGTCTGGCGTGTCTTGAATCATACTGGGAGAAGTTGGTAACCCATTTTCTAAACTCCACCATTATTGTACTTTCGTTACTTAATTTTTAGGATATTCTTGAGGTACGCTCCTCGCGCCGAATGTTGTGAAGATGTTAGCTAAAAGCTGCTTTGAAATTGTAGGAAAGCAAGACTGGCGTGTCTTGAATCTTACTGGGAGAAGTTGTGGACACCTTCTCTGAACCCTACCATTATTGTACTTTCGTTACTTAATTTTTAGGATATTTTTGAGTTACGCTCCTCGCGCCGTATGTTGTGAAGCAGTTAGCTAAAAGCTGCTTTGAAATTGTAGGAAAGCAAGTCTCGCGTGTCCTGAATCTTACTGGGAGAAGTTGTGGACACCTTCTCTGAACTCTACCATTATTGTACTTTCGTTACTTAATTTTTAGGATATTTTTGAGGTACGCTCCTCGCGCCGAATGTTATGAAGCAGTTTGCTAAAAACTGCTTTGAAATTGTAGGAAAGCAAGACTGGCGTGTCTTGAATCTTACTGGGAGAAGTTGTGGACACATTCTCTGAGCCCCACCATTATTGTGCTTTCGTTACTTAATATTTAGGATATTTTTGAGGAACGCTTCTCGCGCCGTATGTTGTGAAGCAGTTAGCTAAAAGCTGCTTTGAAATTGTTGGAAAGTAAGTCTGGCGTGTCTTGAATAATACTGGGAGAAGTTGCGGGCACATTCTCTGAACCCCACCATTATTGTACTTTTGTTACTTAATATTTAGGATATTTTTGAGGTACGCTTCTCGCGCCGTATGTTGTGAAGCAGTTAGCTAAAAGCTGCTCGGAAATTATGGGAAAGCAAGTCTGGTGTGTCTTGAATCTTACTGAAAGAAGTTGCGGGCACATTCTCTGAACCCCACCATTATTGTACTTTCGTTACTTAATTTTTAGGATATTTTTGAGCTACGTTCCTCGCACTGTATGTTGTGAAGCAGTTAGCTAAATGCTGCTTTGAAATTGTAGGAAAGCAAGTCTGGCGTGTGTTGAATGTTACTGGGAGAAGTTGCGGGCACATTGTCTGAACCCCACCATTATTGTACTTTCGTTACTTAAAATTTAGGATATTTTTGAGGTACGCTTCTCGCGCCGTATGTTGTTAAGCAGTTAGTTAAAAGCTGCCTTGAAATTGTTGGAAAGTATGTCTGGCGTGTCTTGAATCATACTGGGAGAAGTTGCGGATACATTCTCTGAACCCCACCATTATTGTACTTTCGTTACTTAATATTCAGGATATTCTTGACGTACGCTTTTCGCGCCGTATGTTGTGAAGCAGTTAGCTAAAAGCTGCTCGGAAATTATGGGAAAGCAAGTCTGGCGTGTCTTGAATCTTACTGGGAGAAGTTGCGAGCACATTCTCTGAACCCCACCATTATTGTACTTTCGTTACTTAATATTTAGGATATTTTTCAGGTACGCTTCTCGCGCCGTATTTTGTGAAGCCGTTAGCTAAAAGCTGCTTTGAAATTGTTGGAAAGTATGTCTGGCGTGTCTTGAATCATGCTGGGAGAAGTGGCGAGCACATTGTCAGAACCCCACCATTATTGTACTTTCGCTACTTAATATTTAGGATATTTTTAAGGTACGCTTCTCGCGCCGTATGTTGTGAAGCAGATAGCTAAATGCTGGTTTGAAATTGTTGGAAAGTAAGTCTGGCGTGTCTTGAATCTTACTGGGAGAAGTTGTGGACACATTCTCGGAACCCCACCATTATTGTACTTTCGTTACTTAATTTTTAGGATATTTTTGAGGTACGCTTGTCGCGCCGTATGTTGTGAAGCAGTTAGCTAAAGCTGCTTTGAAATTGTTGGAAAGTAAGTCTGGCGTGTCTTGAATCATACTGGGAGAAGTTGGTAACCCATTTTCTAAACTCCACCATTATTGTACTTTCGTTACTTAATTTTTAGGATATTTTTGAGGTACGCTCCTCGCGCCGAATGTGGTGAAGCAGTTTGGTAAAAACTGCTTTGAAATTGTAGGAAAGCAAGTCTGGCGTGTCTTGAATATTACTGGAAAAAGTTGCGGGCACATTCTCTGAACGCCACCATTATTGTACTTTCGTTACTTAATATTTAGGATATTTTTGAGGTACGCTTCTCGCGCCGTATGTTGTGAAGCAGTTAGCTAAAAGCTGCTTTGAAATTGTAGGAAAGTAAGTCTGGCGTGTCTTGAATCATACTGCGTGAAGTTGCGGGCACATTCTCTGAACCCCACCATTATTGTACTTTCGTTACTTAATATTTAGGATATTTTTGAGGTACGCTTCTCGCGCCTTATTTTGTGAAGCCGTTAGCTAAAAGCTGCTTTGAAATTGTTGGAAAGTATGTCTGGCGTGTCTTGAATCATGCTGGGAGAAGTTGCGGGCACATTCTCTGAACCCCACCATTATTGTACTTTCGTTACTTAATTTTTAGGATATTTTTGAGGTACGCTCCTCGCGCCGAATGTTGTGAAGCAGTTTGCTAAAAACTGCTTTGAAATTGTAGGAATGCAAGTCTGGCGTGTCTTGAATCTTACTGGGAGAAGTTGCGGGCACATTGTCTGAACCCCACCATTATTGTAGTTTCGCTACTTAATATTTAGGATATTTTAAGGTACGCTTCTCGCGCCGTATGTTGTGAAGCAGTTAGCTAAAAGCTGGTTTGAAATTGTTGGAAAGTAAGTCTGGCGTGTCTTGAATCTTACTGGGAGAAGTTGTGGACACATTCTCGGAACCCCACCATTATTGTACTTTCGTTACTTAATTTTTAGGATATTTTTGAGGTACGCTTCTCGCGCCGTATGTTGTGAAGCAGTTAGCTAAAGCTGCTTTGAAATTGTTGGAAAGTAAGTCTGGCGTGTCTTGAATCATACTGGGAGTAGTTGGTAACCCATTTTCTAAACTCCACCATTATTGTACTTTCGTTACTTAATTTTTAGGATATTTTTGAGGTACGCTCCTCGCGCCGAATGTTGTGAAGCAGTTTGGTAAAAACTGCTTTGAAATTGTAGGAAAGCAAGTCTGGCGTGTCTTGAATATTACTGGAAGAAGTTGCGGGCACATTCTCTGAACCCCACCATTATTGTACTTTCGTTACTTAATATTTAGGATATTTTTGAGGTACGCTTCTCGCGCCGTATGTTGTGAAGCAGTTAGCTAAAAGCTGCTTTGAAATTGTAGGAAAGTAAGTCTGGCGTGTCTTGAATCATACTGCGAGAAGTTGCGGGCACATTCTCTGAACCCCACCATTATTGTACTTTCGTTAGTTAATTTTTAGGATATTTTTGAGGTACGCTTCTCGCGCCGTATGTTGTGAAGCAGTTAGCTAAAAGCTGCTTTGAAATTGTTAGAAAGTAAGTCTGGCGTGTCTTGAATCTTACTGGGAGAAGTTGCGGGCACATTCTCTGAACCCCACCATTATTGTACTTTCGTTACTTAATTTTTATGATATTTTTGAGCTACGCTCCTCGCGCCGTATGTTGTGAAGCAGTTAGCTAAAAGCTGCCTTGAAATTGTAGGAAAGCAAGTCTGGCGTGTCTTGAATCTTACTGGGACAAGTTGCGGGCACATTCTCTGAACGCCACCATTATTGTGCTTTCGTTACTTAATTTTTAGGATATTTTTGAGGTACACTCCTCGCGCCGTATGTTGTGAAGCTGTTAGCAATAAGCTGCTGGGAAATTATGGGAAAGCAAGTCTGGCGTGTCTTGAATCTTACTGGGAGAAGTTGCGGGCACATTCTCTGAACCCCACTATTATTGTACTTTCGTTACTTAATATTTAGGATATTTTTGAGGTACGCTTCTCGCGCCGTATTTTGTGAAGCAGTTAGCTAAAAGCTGCTTTGAAATTGTTGGAAAGTATGTCTGGCGTGTCTTGAATCATGCTGGGAGAAGTTGCGGGCACATTCTCTGAACCCCACCATTGTTGTACTTTGGTTACTTAATTTTTAGGAGATTTTTGAGCTACGCTCCTGGCGCCGTAAGTTGTGAAGCAGTTAGCTAAAGTTGCTTTGAAATTGTTGGAAAGTAAGTCTGGCGTGTCTTCAATCATACTGGGAGAAGTTGGGAACCCATTTTCTAAACTCCACCATTATTTTACTTTCGTTACTTAATTTTTAGGATATTCTTGAGGTACGCTCCTCGCGCCGAATGTTGTGAAGATGTTAGCTAAAAGCTGCTTTGAAATTGTAGGAAAGCAAGACTGGCGTGTCTTGAATCTTACTGGGAGAAGTTGTGGACACCTTCTCTGAACCCTACCATTATTGTACTTTCGTTACTTAATTTTTAGGATATTTTTGAGTTACGCTCCTCGCGCCGTATGTTGTGAAGCAGTTAGCTAAAAGCTGCTTTGAAATTGTAGGAAAGCAAGTCTGGCGTGTCCTGAATCTTACTGGGAGAAGTTGTGGACACCTTCTCTGAACTCTACCATTATTGTACTTTCGTTACTTAATTTTTAGGATATTTTTGAGGTACGCTCCTCGCGCCGAATGTTATGAAGCAGTTTGCTAAAAACTGCTTTGAAATTGTAGGAAAGCAAGACTGGCGTGTCTTGAATCTTTCTGGGAGAAGTTGTGGACACATTCTCTGAGCCCCACCATTATTGTGCTTTCGTTACTTAATATTTAGGATATTTTTGAGGAACGCTTCTCGCGCCATATGTTGTGAAGCAGTTAGCTAAAAGCTGCTTTGAAATTGTTGGAAAGTAAGTCTGGCGTGTCTTGAATAATACTGGGAGAAGTTGCGGGCACATTCTCTGAACCCCACCATTATTGTACTTTTGTTACTTAATATTTAGGATATTTTTGAGGTACGCTTCTCGCGCCGTATGTTGTGAAGCAGTTAGCTAAAAGCTGCTCGGAAATTATGGGAAAGCAAGTCTGGTGTGTCTTGAATCTTACTGAAAGAAGTTGCGGGCACATTCTCTGAACCCCACCATTATTGTACTTTCGTTACTTAATTTTTAGGATATTTTTGAGCTACGTTCCTCGCACTGTATGTTGTGAAGCAGTTAGCTAAATGCTGCTTTGAAATTGTAGGAAAGCAAGTCTGGCGTGTGTTGAATGTTACTGGGAGAAGTTGCGGGCACATTGTCTGAACCCCACCATTATTGTACTTTCGTTACTTAAAATATAGGATATTTTTGAGGTACGCTTCTCGCGCCGTATGTTGTTAAGCAGTTAGTTAAAAGCTGCCTTGAAATTGTTGGAAAGTAAGTCTGGCGTGTCTTGAATCATACTGGGAGAAGTTGCGGATACATTCTCTGAACCCCACCATTATTGTACTTTCGTTACTTAATATTCAGGATATTCTTGAGGTACGCTTTTCGCGCCGTATGTTGTGAAGCAGTTAGCTAAAAGCTGCTCGGAAATTATGGGAAAGCAAGTCTGGCGTGTCTTGAATCTTACTGGGAGAAGTTGCGAGCACATTCTCTGAACCCCACCATTATTGTACTTTCGTTACTTAATATTTAGGATATTTTTGAGGTACGCTTCTCGCGCCGTATTTTGTGAAGCCGTTAGCTAAAAGCTGCTTTGAAATTGTTGGAAAGTATGTCTGGCGTGTCTTGAATCATGCTGGGAGAAGTTGCGAGCACATTGTCTGAACCCCACCATTATTGTACTTTCGCTACTTAATATTTAGGATATTTTTAAGGTACGCTTCTCGCGCCGTATGTTGTGAAGCAGTTAGCTAAAGCTGCTTTGAAATTGTTGGAAAGTAAGTCTGGCGTGTCTTGAATCATACTGGGAGAAGTTGGTAACCCATTTTCTAAACTCCACCATTATTGTACTTTCGTTACTTAATTTTTAGGATATTTTTGAGGTACGCTCCTCGCGCCGAATGTTGTGAAGCAGTTTGGTAAAAACTGCTTTGAAATTGTAGGAAAGGAAGTCTGGCGTGTCTTGAATATTACTAGAAGAAGTTGCGGGCACATTCTCTGAACCCCACCATTATTGTACTTTCGTTACTTAATATTTAGGATATTTTTGAGGTACGCTTCTCGCGCCGTATGTTGTGAAGCAGTTAGCTAAAAGCTGCTTTGAAATTGTAGGAAAGTAAGTCTGGCGTGTCTTGAATCATACTGCGAGAAGTTGCGGGCACATTCTCTGAACCCCACGATTATTGTACTTTCGTTACTTAATATTTAGGATATTTTTGAGGTACGCTTCTCGCGCCGTATTTTGTGAAGCCGTTAGCTAAAAGCTGCTTTGAAATTGTTGGAAAGTATGTCTGGCGTGTCTTGAATCATGCTGGGAGAAGTTGCGGGCACATTCTCTGAACCCCACCATTATTGTACTTTCGTTACTTAATTTTTAGGATATTTTTGAGGTACGCTCCTCGCGCCGAATGTTGTGAAGCAGTTTGCTAAAAACTGCTTTGAAATTGTAGGAATGCAAGTCTGGCGTGTCTTGAATCTTACTGGGAGAAGTTGCGGGCACATTGTCTGAACCCCACCATTATTGTACTTTCGCTACTTAATATTGAGGATATTTTTAAGGTACGCTTCTCGCGCCGTATGTTGTGAAGCAGTTAGCTAAAAGCTGGTTTGAAATTGTTCGAAAGTAAGTCTGGCGTGTCTTGAATCTTACTGGGAGAAGTTGTGGACACATTCTCGGAACCCCACCATTATTGTACTTTCGTTACTTAATTTTTAGGATATTTTTGAGGTACGCTTCTCGCGCCGTATGTTGTGAAGCAGTTAGCTAAAGCTGCGTTGAAATTGTTGGAAAGTAAGTCTGGCGTGTCTTGAATCATACTGGGAGAAGTTGGTAACCCATTTTCTAAACTCCACCATTATTGTACTTTCGTTACTTAATTTTTAGGATATTTTTGAGGTACGCTCCTCGCGCCGAATGTTGTGAAGCAGTTTGGTAAAAACTGCCTTGAAATTGTAGGAATGCAAGTCTGGCGTGTCTTGAATCTTACTGGGAGAAGTTGCGGGCACATTGTCTGAACCCCACCATTATTGTACTTTCGCTACTTAATATTTAGGATATTTTTAAGGTACGCTTCTCGCGCCGTATGTTGTGAAGCAGTTAGCTAAAAGCTGGTTTGAAATTGTTGGAAAGTAAGTCTGGCGTGTCTTGAATCTTACTGGGAGAAGTTGTGGACACATTCTCGGAACCCCACCATTATTGTACTTTCGTTACTTAATTTTTAGGATATTTTTGAGGTACGCTTCTCGCGCCGTATGTTGTGAAGCAGTTAGCTAAAGCTGCTTTGAAATTGTTGGAAAGTAAGTCTGGCGTGTCTTGAATCATACTGGGAGAAGTTGGTAACCCATTTTCTAAACTCCACCATTATTGTACTTTCGTTACTTAATTTTTAGGATATTCTTGAGGTACGCTCCTCGCGCCGAATGTTGTGAAGATGTTAGCTAAAAGCTGCTTTGAAATTGTAGGAAAGCAAGACTGGCGTGTCTTGAATCTTACTGGGAGAAGTTGTGGACACCTTCTCTGAACCCTACCATTATTGTACTTTCGTTACTTAATTTTTAGGATATTTTTGAGTTACGCTCCTCGCGCCGTATGTTGTGAAGCAGTTAGCTAAAAGCTGCTTTGAAATTGTAGGAAAGCAAGTCTCGCGTGTCCTGAATCTTACTGGGAGAAGTTGTGGACACCTTCTCTGAACTCTACCATTATTGTGCTTTCGTTACTTAATATTTAGGATATTTTTGAGGAACGCTTCTCGCGCCGTATGTTGTGAAGCAGTTAGCTAAAAGCTGCTTTGAAATTGTTGGAAAGTAAGTCTGGCGTGTCTTGAATAATACTGGGAGAAGTTGCGGGCACATTCTCTGAACCCCACCATTATTGTACTTTTGTTACTTAATATTTAGGATATTTTTGAGGTACGCTTCTCGCGCCGTATGTTGTGAAGCAGTTAGCTAAAAGCTGCTCGGAAATTATGGGAAAGCAAGTCTGGTGTGTCTTGAATCTTACTGAAAGAAGTTGCGGGCACATTCTCTGAACCCCACCATTATTGTACTTTCGTTACTTAATTTTTAGGATATTTTTGAGCTACGTTCCTCGCACTGTATGTTGTGAAGCAGTTAGCTAAATGCTGCTTTGAAATTGTAGGAAAGCAAGTCTGGCGTGTGTTGAATGTTACTGGGAGAAGTTGCGGGCACATTGTCTGAACCCCACCATTATTGTACTTTCGTTACTTAAAATTTAGGATATTTTTGAGGTACGCTTCTCGCGCCGTATGTTGTTAAGCAGTTAGTTAAAAGCTGCCTTGAAATTGTTGGAAAGTATGTCTGGCGTGTCTTGAATCATACTGGGAGAAGTTGCGGATACATTCTCTGAACCCCACCATTATTGTACTTTCGTTACTTAATATTCAGGATATTCTTGAGGTACGCTTTTCGCGCCGTATGTTGTGAAGCAGTTAGCTAAAAGCTGCTCGGAAATTATGGGAAAGCAAGTCTGGCGTGTCTTGAATCTTACTGGGAGAAGTTGCGAGCACATTCTCTGAACCCCACCATTATTGTACTTTCGTTACTTAATATTTAGGATATTTTTCAGGTACGCTTCTCGCGCCGTATTTTGTGAAGCCGTTAGCTAAAAGCTGCTTTGAAATTGTTGGAAAGTATGTCTGGCGTGTCTTGAATCATGCTGGGAGAAGTTGCGAGCACATTGTCAGAACCCCACCAGTATTGTACTTTCGCTACTTAATATTTAGGATATTTTTAAGGTACGCTTCTCGCGCCGTATGTTGTGAAGCAGATAGCTAAATGCTGGTTTGAAATTGTTGGAAAGTAAGTCTGGCGTGTCTTGAATCTTACTGGGAGAAGTTGTGGACACATTCTCGGAACCCCACCATTATTGTACTTTCGTTACTTAATTTTTAGGATATTTTTGAGGTACGCTTCTCGCGCCGTATGTTGTGAAGCAGTTAGCTAAAGCTGCTTTGAAATTGTTGGAAAGTAAGTCTGGCGTGTCTTGAATCATACTGGGAGAAGTTGGTAACCCATTTTCTAAACTCCACCATTATTGTACTTTCGTTACTTAATTTTTAGGATATATTTGAGGTACGCTCCTCGCGCCGAATGTTGTGAAGCAGTTTGGTAAAAACTGCTTTGAAATTGTAGGAAAGCAAGTCTGGCGTGTCTTGAATATTACTGGAAAAAGTTGCGGGCACATTCTCTGAACCCCACCATTATTGTACTTTCGTTACTTAATATTTAGGATATTTTTGAGGTACGCTTCTCGCGCCGTATGTTGTGAAGCAGTTAGCTAAAAGCTGCTTTGAAATTGTAGGAAAGTAAGTCTGGCGTGTCTTGAATCATACTGCGTGAAGTTGCGGGCACATTCTCTGAACCCCACCATTATTGTACTTTCGTTACTTAATATTTAGGATATTTTTGAGGTACGCTTCTCGCGCCTTATTTTGTGAAGCCGTTAGCTAAAAGCTGCTTTGAAATTGTTGGAAAGTATGTCTGGCGTGTCTTGAATCATGCTGGGAGAAGTTGCGGGCACATTCTCTGAACCCCACCATTATTGTACTTTCGTTACTTAATTTTTAGGATATTTTTGAGGTACGCTCCTCGCGCCGAATGTTGTGAAGCAGTTTGCTAAAAACTGCTTTGAAATTGTAGGAATGCAAGTCTGGCGTGTCTTGAATCTTACTGGGAGAAGTTGCGGGCACATTGTCAGAACCCCACCAGTATTGTACTTTCGCTACTTAATATTTAGGATATTTTTAAGGTACGCTTCTCGCGCCGTATGTTGTGAAGCAGATAGCTAAATGCTGGTTTGAAATTGTTGGAAAGTAAGTCTGGCGTGTCTTGAATCTTACTGGGAGAAGTTGTGGACACATTCTCGGAACCCCACCATTATTGTACTTTCGTTACTTAATTTTTAGGATATTTTTGAGGTACGCTTCTCGCGCCGTATGTTGTGAAGCAGTTAGCTAAAGCTGCTTTGAAATTGTTGGAAAGTAAGTCTGGCGTGTCTTGAATCATACTGGGAGAAGTTGGTAACCCATTTTCTAAACTCCACCATTATTGTACTTTCGTTACTTAATTTTTAGGATATATTTGAGGTACGCTCCTCGCGCCGAATGTTGTGAAGCAGTTTGGTAAAAACTGCTTTGAAATTGTAGGAAAGCAAGTCTGGCGTGTCTTGAATATTACTGGAAAAAGTTGCGGGCACATTCTCTGAACCCCACCATTATTGTACTTTCGTTACTTAATATTTAGGATATTTTTGAGGTACGCTTCTCGCGCCGTATGTTGTGAAGCAGTTAGCTAAAAGCTGCTTTGAAATTGTAGGAAAGTAAGTCTGGCGTGTCTTGAATCATACTGCGTGAAGTTGCGGGCACATTCTCTGAACCCCACCATTATTGTACTTTCGTTACTTAATATTTAGGATATTTTTGAGGTACGCTTCTCGCGCCTTATTTTGTGAAGCCGTTAGCTAAAAGCTGCTTTGAAATTGTTGGAAAGTAAGTCTGGCGTGTCTTGAATCTTACTGGGAGAAGTTGTGGACACATTCTCGGAACCCCACCATTATTGTACTTTCGTTACTTAATTTTTAGGATATTTTTGAGGTACGCTTCTCGCGCCGTATGTTGTGAAGCAGTTAGCTAAAGCTGCTTTGAAATTGTTGGAAAGTAAGTCTGGCGTGTCTTGAATCATACTGGGAGTAGTTGGTAACCCATTTTCTAAACTCCACCATTATTGTACTTTCGTTACTTAATTTTTAGGATATTTTTGAGGTACGCTCCTCGCGCCGAATGTTGTGAAGCAGTTTGGTAAAAACTGCTTTGAAATTGTAGGAAAGCAAGTCTGGCGTGTCTTGAATATTACTGGAAGAAGTTGCGGGCACATTCTCTGAACCCCACCATTATTGTACTTTCGTTACTTAATATTTAGGATATTTTTGAGGTACGCTTCTCGCGCCGTATGTTGTGAAGCAGTTAGCTAAAAGCTGCTTTGAAATTGTAGGAAAGTAAGTCTGGCGTGTCTTGAATCATACTGCGAGAAGTTGCGGGCACATTCTCTGAACCCCACCATTATTGTACTTTCGTTAGTTAATTTTTAGGATATTTTTGAGGTACGCTTCTCGCGCCGTATGTTGTGAAGCAGTTAGCTAAAAGCTGCTTTGAAATTGTTAGAAAGTAAGTCTGGCGTGTCTTGAATCTTACTGGGAGAAGTTGCGGGCACATTCTCTGAACCCCACCATTATTGTACTTTCGTTACTTAATTTTTATGATATTTTTGAGCTACGCTCCTCGCGCCGTATGTTGTGAAGCAGTTAGCTAAAAGCTGCCTTGAAATTGTAGGAAAGCAAGTCTGGCGTGTCTTGAATCTTACTGGGACAAGTTGCGGGCACATTCTCTGAACGCCACCATTATTGTGCTTTCGTTACTTAATTTTTAGGATATTTTTGAGGTACACTCCTCGCGCCGTATGTTGTGAAGCTGTTAGCAATAAGCTGCTGGGAAATTATGGGAAAGCAAGTCTGGCGTGTCTTGAATCTTACTGGGAGAAGTTGCGGGCACATTCTCTGAACCCCACTATTATTGTACTTTCGTTACTTAATATTTAGGATATTTTTGAGGTACGCTTCTCGCGCCGTATTTTGTGAAGCAGTTAGCTAAAAGCTGCTTTGAAATTGTTGGAAAGTATGTCTGGCGTGTCTTGAATCATGCTGGGAGAAGTTGCGGGCACATTCTCTGAACCCCACCATTGTTGTACTTTGGTTACTTAATTCATAGGAGATTTTTGAGCTACGCTCCTGGCGCCGTAAGTTGTGAAGCAGTTAGCTAAAGTTGCTTTGAAATTGTTGGAAAGTAAGTCTGGCGTGTCTTCAATCATACTGGGAAAAGTTGGGAACCCATTTTCTAAACTCCACCATTATTTTACTTTCGTTACTTAATTTTTAGGATATTCTTGAGGTACGCTCCTCGCGCCGAATGTTGTGAAGATGTTAGCTAAAAGCTGCTTTGAAATTGTAGGAAAGCAAGTCTGGCGTGTCTTGAATCATACTGGGAGAAGGTGCGGGCACATTCTCTGAACCCCACCATTATTGTACTTTCGTTATTTAATTTTTAGGATATTTTTGAGTTACGCTCCTCGCGCCGTATGTTGTGAAGCAGTTAGCTAAAAGCTGCTTTGAAATTGTAGGAAAGCAAGTCTGGCGTGTCTTGAATCTTACTGGGAGAAGTTGCGGGCACATTCTCGGAACCCCACCATTATTGTACTTTCGTTACTTAATTTTTAGGATATTTTTGAGGTACGCTTCTCGCGCCGTATGTTGTGAAGCAGTTAGCTAAAGCTGCTTTGAAATTGTTGGAAAGTAAGTCTGGCGTGTCTTGAATCATACTGGGAGAAGTTGGTAACCCATTTTCTAAACTCCACCATTATTGTACTTTCGTTACTTAATTTTTAGGATATTTTTGAGGTACGCTCCTCGCGCCGAATGTTGTGAAGCAGTTTGGTAAAAACTGCTTTGAAATTGTAGGAAAGCAAGTCTGGCGTGTCTTGAATATTACTGGAAGAAGTTGCGGGCACATTCTCTGAACCCCACCATTATTGTACTTTCGTTACTTAATATTTAGGATATTTTTGAGGTACGCTTCTCGCGCCGTATGTTGTGAAGCAGTTAGCTAAAAGCTGCTTTGAAATTGTAGGAAAGTAAGTCTGGCGTGTCTTGAATCATACTGCGAGAAGTTGCGGGCACATTCTCTGAACCCCACCATTATTGTACTTTCGTTACTTAATTTTTAGGATATTTTTGAGGTACGCTTCTCGCGCCGTATTTTGTGAAGCAGTTAGCTAAAAGCTGCTTTGAAATTGTTGGAAAGTATGTCTGGCGTGTCTTGAATCATGCTGGGAGAAGTTGCGGGCACATTCTCTGAACCCCACCATTGTTGTACTTTGGTTACTTAATTTTTAGGAGATTTTTGAGCTACGCTCCTGGCGCCGTAAGTTGTGAAGCAGTTAGCTAAAGTTGCTTTGAAATTGTTGGAAAGTAAGTCTGGCGTGTCTTCAATCATACTGGGAGAAGTTGGGAACCCATTTTCTAAACTCCACCATTATTTTACTTTCGTTACTTAATTTTTAGGATATTCTTGAGGTACGCTCCTCGCGCCGAATGTTGTGAAGATGTTAGCTAAAAGCTGCTTTGAAATTGTAGGAAAGCAAGTCTGGCGTGTCTTGAATCATACTGGGAGAAGTTGCGGGCACATTCTCTGAACCCCACCATTATTGTACTTTCGTTATTTAATTTTTAGGATATTTTTGAGTTACGCTCCTCGCGCCGTATGTTGTGAAGCAGTTAGCTAAAAGCTGCTTTGAAATTGTAGGAAAGCAAGTCTGGCGTGTCTTGAATCTTACTGGGAGAAGTTGCGGGCACATTCTCGGAACCCCACCATTATTGTACTTTCGTTACTTAATTTTTAGGATATTTTTGAGGTACGCTTCTCGCGCCGTATGTTGTGAAGCAGTTAGCTAAAGCTGCTTTGAAATTGTTGGAAAGTAAGTCTGGCGTGTCTTGAATCATACTGGGAGAAGTTGGTAACCCATTTTCTAAACTCCACCATTATTGTACTTTCGTTACTTAATTTTTAGGATATTTTTGAGGTACGCTCCTCGCGCCGAATGTTGTGAAGCAGTTTGGTAAAAACTGCTTTGAAATTGTAGGAAAGCAAGTCTGGCGTGTCTTGAATATTACTGGAAGAAGTTGCGGGCACATTCTCTGAACCCCACCATTATTGTACTTTCGTTACTTAATATTTAGGATATTTTTGAGGTACGCTTCTCGCGCCGTATGTTGTGAAGCAGTTAGCTAAAAGCTGCTTTGAAATTGTAGGAAAGTAAGTCTGGCGTGTCTTGAATCATACTGCGAGAAGTTGCGGGCACATTCTCTGAACCCCACCATTATTGTACTTTCGTTACTTAATTTTTAGGATATTTTGGAGGTACGCTTCTCGCGCCGTATGTTGTGAAGCAGTTAGCTAAAAGCTGCTTTGAAATTGTTAGAAAGTAAGTCTGGCGTGTCTTGAATCTTACTGGGAGAAGTTGCGGGCACATTCTCTGAACCCCACCATTATTGTACTTTCGTTACTTAATTTTTATGATATTTTTGAGCTACGCTCCTCGCGCCGTATGTTGTGAAGCAGTTAGCTAAAAGCTGCCTTGAAATTGTAGGAAAGCAAGTTTGGCGTGTCTTGAATCTTACTGGGAGAAGTTGCGGGCACATTCTCTGAACCCCACCATTGTTGTACTTTGGTTACTTAATTTTTAGGAGATTTTTGAGCTACGCTCCTGGCGCCGTAAGTTGTGAAGCAGTTAGCTAAAGTTGCTTTGAAATTGTTGGAAAGTAAGTCTGGCGTGTCTTCAATCATACTGGGAGAAGTTGGGAACCCATTTTCTAAACTCCACCATTATTGTACTTTCGTTACTTAATTTTTAGGATATTTTTGAGGTACGCTCCTCGCGCCGAATGTTGTGAAGATGTTAGCTAAAAACTGCTTTGAAATTTCAGGTAAGCAAGTCTGGCGTGCCTTGAATCATACTGGGAGAAGTTGCGGGCACATTCTCTGAACCCCACCATTATTGTACTTTCGTTATTTAATTTTTAGGATATTTTTGAGTTACGCTTCTCGCGCCGTATGTTGGGAAGCAGTTAGCTAAAAGCTGCTTTGAAATTGTAGGAAAGCAAGTCTGGCGTGTCTTGAATCTTACTGGGAGAAGATGTGGACACCTTCTCTGAACTCTACCATTATTGTACTTTCGTTACTTAATTTTTAGGATATTTTTGAGGTACGCTCCTCGCGCCGAATGCTGTGAAGCAGTTTGCTAAAAACTGCTTTGAAATTGTAGGAAAGCAAGACTGGCGTGTCTTGAATCTTACTGGGAGAAGTTGCGGGCGCATTCTCTGAACCCCACCATTATTGTGCTTTCGTTACTTAATATTTAGGATATTTTTGAGGTACGCTTCTCGCGCCGTATGTTGTGAAGCAGTTAGCTAAAAGCTGCTTTGAAATTGTTGGAAAGTAAGTCTGGCGTGTCTTGAATCATACTGGGAGAAGTTGCGGGCACATTCTCTGAACCCCAGCATTATTGTACTTTTGTTACTTAATATTTAGGATATTTTTGAGGTACGCTTCTCGCGCCGTATGTTGTGAAGCAGTTAGCTAAAATCTTCTCGGAAATTATGGGAAAGCAAGACTGGCGTGTCTTGAGTCTTACTGGGAGAAGTTGTGGACACCTTCTCTGAACTCTACCATTATTGTACTTTCGTTACTTAATTTTTAAGATATTTTTGAGGTACGCTCCTCGCGCCGAATGTTGTGAAGCAGTTTGCTAAAAATTGCTTTGAAATTGTAGGAAAGCAAGACTGGCGTGTCTTGAATCTTACTGGGAGAAGTTGCGGGCGCATTCTCTGAACCCCACCATTATTGTGCTTTCGTTACTTAATATTTAGGATATTTTTGAGGTACGCTTCTCGCGCCGTATGTTGTGAAGCAGTTTGGTAAAAACTGCTTTGAAATTGTAGGAAAGCAAGTCTGGCGTGTCTTGAATATTACTGGAAAAAGTTGCGGGCACATTCTCTGAACGCCACCATTATTGTACTTTCGTTACTTAATATTTAGGATATTTTTGAGGTACGCTTCTCGCGCCGTATGTTGTGAAGCAGTTAGCTAAAAGCTGCTTTGAAATTGTAGGAAAGTAAGTCTGGCGTGTCTTGAATCATACTGCGTGAAGTTGCGGGCACATTCTCTGAACCCCACCATTATTGTACTTTCGTTACTTAATATTTAGGATATTTTTGAGGTACGCTTCTCGTGCCTTATTTTGTGAAGCCGTTAGCTAAAAGCTGCTTTGAAATTGTTGGAAAGTATGTCTGGCGTGTCTTGAATCATGCTGGGAGAAGTTGCGGGCACATTCTCTGAACCCCACCATTATTGTACTTTCGTTACTTAATTTTTAGGATATTTTTGAGGTACGCTCCTCGCGCCGAATGTTGTGAAGCAGTTTGCTAAAAAGTGCTTTGAAATTGTAGGAATGCAAGTCTGGCGTGTCTTGAATCTTACTGGGAGAAGTTGCGGGCACATTGTCTGAACCCCACCATTATTGTAGTTTCGCTACTTAATATTTAGGATATTTTTAAGGTACGCTTCTCGCGCCGTATGTTGTGAAGCAGTTAGCTAAAAGCTGGTTTGAAATTGTTGGAAAGTAAGTCTGGCGTGTCTTGAATCTTACTGGGAGAAGTTGTGGACACATTCTCGGAACCCCACCATTATTGTACTTTCGTTACTTAATTTTTAGGATATTTTTGAGGTACGCTTCTCGCGCCGTATGTTGTGAAGCAGTTAGCTAAAGCTGCTTTGAAATTGTTGGAAAGTAAGTATGGCGTGTCTTGAATCATACTGGGAGTAGTTGGTAACCCATTTTCTAAACTCCACCATTATTGTACTTTCGTTACTTAATTTTTAGGATATTTTTGAGGTACGCTCCTCGCGCCGAATGTTGTGAAGCAGTTTGGTAAAAACTGCTTTGAAATTGTAGGAAAGCAAGTCTGGCGTGTCTTGAATATTACTGGAAGAAGTTGCGGGCACATTCTCTGAACCCCACCATTATTGTACTTTCGTTACTTAATATTCTGATATTTTTGAGGTACGCTTCTCGCGCCGTATGTTGTGAAGCAGTTAGCTAAAAGCTGCTTTGAAATTGTAGGAAAGTAAGTCTGGCGTGTCTTGAATCATACTGCGAGAAGTTGCGGGCACATTCTCTGAACCCCACCATTATTGTACTTTCGTTAGTTAATTTTTAGGATATTTTTGAGGTACGCTTCTCGCGCCGTATGTTGTGAAGCAGTTAGCTAAAAGCTGCTTTGAAATTGTTAGAAAGTAAGTCTGGCGTGTCTTGAATCTTACTGGGAGAAGTTGCGGGCACATTCTCTGAACCCCACCATTATTGTACTTTCGTTACTTAATTTTTATGATATTTTTGAGCTACGCTCCTCGCGCCGTATGTTGTGAAGCAGTTAGCTAAAAGCTGCCTTGAAATTGTAGGAAAGCAAGTCTGGCGTGTCTTGAATCTTACTGGGACAAGTTGCGGGCACATTCTCTGAACGCCACCATTATTGTGCTTTCGTTACTTAATTTTTAGGATATTTTTGAGGTACACTCCTCGCGCCGTATGTTGTGAAGCTGTTAGCAATAAGCTGCTGGGAAATTATGGGAAAGCAAGTCTGGCGTGTCTTGAATCTTACTGGGAGAAGTTGCGGGCACATTCTCTGAACCCCACTATTATTGTACTTTCGTTACTTAATATTTAGGATATTTTTGAGGTACGCTTCTCGCGCCGTATTTTGTGAAGCAGTTAGCTAAAAGCTGCTTTGAAATTGTTGGAAAGTATGTCTGGCGTGTCTTGAATCATGCTGGGAGAAGTTGCGGGCACATTCTCTGAACCCCACCATTGTTGTACTTTGGTTACTTAATTTTTAGGAGATTTTTGAGCTACGCTCCTGGCGCCGTAAGTTGTGAAGCAGTTAGCTAAAGTTGCTTTGAAATTGTTGGAAAGTAAGTCTGGCGTGTCTTCAATCATACTGGGAGAAGTTGGGAACCCATTTTCTAAACTCCACCATTATTTTACTTTCGTTACTTAATTTTTAGGATATTCTTGAGGTACGCTCCTCGCGCCGAATGTTGTGAAGATGTTAGCTAAAAGCTGCTTTGAAATTGTAGGAAAGCAAGACTGGCGTGTCTTGAATCTTACTGGGAGAAGTTGTGGACACCTTCTCTGAACCCTACCATTATTGTACTTTCGTTACTTAATTTTTAGGATATTTTTGAGTTACGCTCCTCGCGCCGTATGTTGTGAAGCAGTTAGCTAAAAGCTGCTTTGAAATTGTAGGAAAGCAAGTCTGGCGTGTCCTGAATCTTACTGGGAGAAGTTGTGGACACCTTCTCTGAACTCTACCATTATTGTACTTTCGTTACTTAATTTTTAGGATATTTTTGAGGTACGCTCCTCGCGCCGAATGTTATGAAGCAGTTTGCTAAAAACTGCTTTGAAATTGTAGGAAAGCAAGACTGGCGTGTCTTGAATCTTTCTGGGAGAAGTTGTGGACACATTCTCTGAGCCCCACCATTATTGTGCTTTCGTTACTTAATATTTAGGATATTTTTGAGGAACGCTTCTCGCGCCGTATGTTGTGAAGCAGTTAGCT
Source organism: Dermacentor variabilis (assembly GCF_050947875.1). Classification (NCBI taxonomy): domain Eukaryota; kingdom Metazoa; phylum Arthropoda; class Arachnida; order Ixodida; family Ixodidae; genus Dermacentor; species Dermacentor variabilis. Next base: position 165,949,243 of record NC_134575.1, read on the forward strand.
AAAAGCTGCTTTGAAATTGTTGGAAAGTAAGTCTGGCGTGTCTTGAATAATACTGGGAGAAGTTGCGGGCACATTCTCTGAACCCCACCATTATTGTACTTTTGTTACTTAATATTTAGGATATTTTTGAGGTACGCTTCTCGCGCCGTATGTTGTGAAGCAGTTAGCTAAAAGCTGCTCGGAAATTATGGGAAAGCAAGTCTGGTGTGTCTTGAATCTTACTGAAAGAAGTTGCGGGCACATTCTCTGAACCCCACCATTATTGTACTTTCGTTACTTAATTTTTAGGATATTTTTGAGCTACGTTCCTCGCACTGTATGTTGTGAAGCAGTTAGCTAAATGCTGCTTTGAAATTGTAGGAAAGCAAGTCTGGCGTGTGTTGAATGTTACTGGGAGAAGTTGCGGGCACATTGTCTGAACCCCACCATTATTGTACTTTCGTTACTTAAAATATAGGATATTTTTGAGGTACGCTTCTCGCGCCGTATGTTGTTAAGCAGTTAGTTAAAAGCTGCCTTGAAATTGTTGGAAAGTAAGTCTGGCGTGTCTTGAATCATACTGGGAGAAGTTGCGGATACATTCTCTGAACCCCACCATTATTGTACTTTCGTTACTTAATATTCAGGATATTCTTGAGGTACGCTTTTCGCGCCGTATGTTGTGAAGCAGTTAGCTAAAAGCTGCTCGGAAATTATGGGAAAGCAAGTCTGGCGTGTCTTGAATCTTACTGGGAGAAGTTGCGAGCACATTCTCTGAACCCCACCATTATTGTACTTTCGTTACTTAATATTTAGGATATTTTTGAGGTACGCTTCTCGCGCCGTATTTTGTGAAGCCGTTAGCTAAAAGCTGCTTTGAAATTGTTGGAAAGTATGTCTGGCGTGTCTTGAATCATGCTGGGAGAAGTTGCGAGCACATTGTCTGAACCCCACCATTATTGTACTTTCGCTACTTAATATTTAGGATATTTTTAAGGTACGCTTCTCGCGCCGTATGTTGTGAAGCAGTTAGCTAAAGCTGCTTTGAAATTGTTGGAAAGTAAGTCTGGCGTGTCTTGAATCATACTGGGAGAAGTTGGTAACCCATTTTCTAAACTCCACCATTATTGTACTTTCGTTACTTAATTTTTAGGATATTTTTGAGGTACGCTCCTCGCGCCGAATGTTGTGAAGCAGTTTGGTAAAAACTGCTTTGAAATTGTAGGAAAGGAAGTCTGGCGTGTCTTGAATATTACTAGAAGAAGTTGCGGGCACATTCTCTGAACCCCACCATTATTGTACTTTCGTTACTTAATATTTAGGATATTTTTGAGGTACGCTTCTCGCGCCGTATGTTGTGAAGCAGTTACCTAAAAGCTGCTTTGAAATTGTAGGAAAGTAAGTCTGGCGTGTCTTGAATCTTACTGGGAGAAGTTGCGGGCACATTGTCTGAACCCCACCATTATTGTACTTTCGCTACTTAATATTTAGGATATTTTTAAGGTACGCTTCTCGCGCCGTATGTTGTGAAGCAGTTAGCTAAAAGCTGGTTTGAAATTGTTGGAAAGTAAGTCTGGCGTGTCTTGAATCTTACTGGGAGAAGTTGTGGACACATTCTCGGAACCCCACCATTATTGTACTTTCGTTACTTAATTTTTAGGATATTTTTGAGGTACGCTTCTCGCGCCGTATGTTGTGAAGCAGTTAGCTAAAGCTGCTTTGAAATTGTTGGAAAGTAAGTCTGGCGTGTCTTGAATCATACTGGGAGAAGTTGGTAACCCATTTTCTAAACTCCACCATTATTGTACTTTCGTTACTTAATTTTTAGGATATTCTTGAGGTACGCTCCTCGCGCCGAATGTTGTGAAGATGTTAGCTAAAAGCTGCTTTGAAATTGTAGGAAAGCAAGACTGGCGTGTCTTGAATCTTACTGGGAGAAGTTGTGGACACCTTCTCTGAACCCTACCATTATTGTACTTTCGTTACTTAATTTTTAGGATATTTTTGAGTTACGCTCCTCGCGCCGTATGTTGTGAAGCAGTTAGCTAAAAGCTGCTTTGAAATTGTAGGAAAGCAAGTCTCGCGTGTCCTGAATCTTACTGGGAGAAGTTGTGGACACCTTCTCTGAACTCTACCATTATTGTACTTTCGTTACTTAATTTTTAGGATATTTTTGAGTTACGCTCCTCGCGCCGTATGTTGTGAAGCAGTTAGCTAAAAGCTGCTTTGAAATTGTTGGAAAGTAAGTCTGGCGTGTCTTGAATAATACTGGGAGAAGTTGCGGGCACATTCTCTGAACCCCACCATTATTGTACTTTTGTTACTTAATATTTAGGATATTTTTGAGGTACGCTTCTCGCGCCGTATGTTGTGAAGCAGTTAGCTAAAAGCTGCTCGGAAATTATGGGAAAGCATGTCTGGTGTGTCTTGAATCTTACTGAAAGAAGTTGCGGGCACATTCTCTGAACCCCACCATTATTGTACTTTCGTTACTTAATTTTTAGGATATTTTTGAGCTACGTTCCTCGCACTGTATGTTGTGAAGCAGTTAGCTAAATGCTGCTTTGAAATTGTAGGAAAGCAAGTCTGGCGTGTGTTGAATGTTACTGGGAGAAGTTGCGGGCACATTGTCTGAACCCCACCATTATTGTACTTTCGTTACTTAAAATTTAGGATATTTTTGAGGTACGCTTCTCGCGCCGTATGTTGTGAAGCAGTTAGTTAAAAGCTGCCTTGAAATTGTTGGAAAGTATGTCTGGCGTGTCTTGAATCATACTGGGAGAAGTTGCGGATACATTCTCTGAACCCCACCATTATTGTACTTTCGTTACTTAATATTCAGGATATTCTTGAGGTACGCTTTTCGCGCCGTATGTTGTGAAGCAGTTAGCTAAAAGCTGCTCGGAAATTATGGGAAAGCAAGTCTGGCGTGTCTTGAATCTTACTGGGAGAAGTTGCGAGCACATTCTCTGAACCCCACCATTATTGTACTTTCGTTACTTAATATTTAGGATATTTTTCAGGTACGCTTCTCGCGCCGTATTTTGTGAAGCCGTTAGCTAAAAGCTGCTTTGAAATTGTTGGAAAGTATGTCTGGCGTGTCTTGAATCATGCTGGGAGAAGTTGCGAGCACATTGTCAGAACCCCACCAGTATTGTACTTTCGCTACTTAATATTTAGGATATTTTTAAGGTACGCTTCTCGCGCCGTATGTTGTGAAGCAGATAGCTAAATGCTGGTTTGAAATTGTTGGAAAGTAAGTCTGGCGTGTCTTGAATCTTACTGGGAGAAGTTGTGGACACATTCTCGGAACCCCACCATTATTGTACTTTCGTTACTTAATTTTTAGGATATTTTTGAGGTACGCTTCTCGCGCCGTATGTTGTGAAGCAGTTAGCTAAAGCTGCTTTGAAATTGTTGGAAAGTAAGTCTGGCGTGTCTTGAATCATACTGGGAGAAGTTGGTAACCCATTTTCTAAACTCCACCATTATTGTACTTTCGTTACTTAATTTTTAGGATATATTTGAGGTACGCTCCTCGCGCCGAATGTTGTGAAGCAGTTTGGTAAAAACTGCTTTGAAATTGTAGGAAAGCAAGTCTGGCGTGTCTTGAATATTACTGGAAAAAGTTGCGGGCACATTCTCTGAACCCCACCATTATTGTACTTTCGTTACTTAATATTTAGGATATTTTTGAGGTACGCTTCTCGCGCCGTATGTTGTGAAGCAGTTAGCTAAAAGCTGCTTTGAAATTGTAGGAAAGTAAGTCTGGCGTGTCTTGAATCATACTGCGTGAAGTTGCGGGCACATTCTCTGAACCCCACCATTATTGTACTTTCGTTACTTAATATTTAGGATATTTTTGAGGTACGCTTCTCGCGCCTTATTTTGTGAAGCCGTTAGCTAAAAGCTGCTTTGAAATTGTTGGAAAGTATGTCTGGCGTGTCTTGAATCATGCTGGGAGAAGTTGCGGGCACATTCTCTGAACCCCACCATTATTGTACTTTCGTTACTTAATTTTTAGGATATTTTTGAGCTACGCTCCTCGCGCCGTATGTTGTGAAGCAGTTAGCTAAAAGCTGCCTTGAAATTGTAGGAAAGCAAGTCTGGCGTGTCTTGAATCTTACTGGGAGAAGTTGCGGGCACATTCTCTGAACGCCACCATTATTGTGCTTTCGTTACTTAATTTTTAGGATATTTTTGAGGTACACTCCTCCCGCCGTATGTTGTGAAGCTGTTAGCTAAAGTTGCTTTGAAATTGTTGGAAAGTAAGTCTGGCGTGTCTTCAATCATACTGGGAGAAGTTGGGAACCCATTTTCTAAACTCCACCATTATTGTACTTTCGTTACTTAATTTTTAGGATATTTTTGAGGTACGCTCCTCGCGCCGAATGTTGTGAAGATGTTAGCTAAAAACTGCTTTGAAATTTCAGGTAAGCAAGTCTGGCGTGCCTTGAATCATACTGGGAGAAGTTGCGGGCACATTCTCTGAACCCCACCATTATTGTACTTTCGTTATTTAATTTTTAGGATATTTTTGAGTTACGCTTCTCGCGCCGTATGTTGTGAAGCAGTTAGCTAAAAGCTGCTTTGAAATTGTAGGAAAGCAACTCTGGCGTGTCTTGAATCTTACTGGGAGAAGATGTGGACACCTTCTCTGAACTCTACCATTATTGTACTTTCGTTACTTAATTTTTAGGATATTTTTGAGGTACGCTCCTCGCGCCGAATGCTGTGAAGCAGTTTGCTAAAAACTGCTTTGAAATTGTAGGAAAGCAAGACTGGCGTGTCTTGAATCTTACTGGGAGAAGTTGCGGGCGCATTCTCTGAACCCCACCATTATTGTGCTTTCGTTACTTAATATTTAGGATATTTTTGAGGTACGCTTCTCGCGCCGTATGTTGTGAAGCAGTTAGCTAAAAGCTGCTTTGAAATTGTTGGAAAGTAAGTCTGGCGTGTCTTGAATCATACTGGGAGAAGTTAAGGGCACATTCTCTGAACCCCACCATTATTGTACTTTCGTTACTTAATTTTTATGATATTTTTGAGCTACGCTCCTCGCGCCGTATGTTGTGAAGCAGTTAGCTAAAAGCTGCCTTGAAATTGTAGGAAAGCAAGTCTGGCGTGTCTTGAATCTTACTGGGACAAGTTGCGGGCACATTCTCTGAACGCCACCATTATTGTGCTTTCGTTACTTAATTTTTAGGATATTTTTGAGGTACACTCCTCGCGCCGTATGTTGTGAAGCTGTTAGCAATAAGCTGCTGGGAAATTATGGGAAAGGAAGTCTGGCGTGTCTTGAATCTTACTGGGAGAAGTTGCGGGCACATTCTCTGAACCCCACTATTATTGTACTTTCGTTACTTAATATTTAGGATATTTTTGAGGTACGCTTCTCGCGCCGTATTTTGTGAAGCAGTTAGCTAAAAGCTGCTTTGAAATTGTTGGAAAGTATGTCTGGCGTGTCTTGAATCATGCTGGGAGAAGTTGCGGGCACATTCTCTGAACCCCACCATTGTTGTACTTTGGTTACTTAATTTTTAGGAGATTTTTGAGCTACGCTCCTGGCGCCGTAAGTTGTGAAGCAGTTAGCTAAAGTTGCTTTGAAATTGTTGGAAAGTAAGTCTGGCGTGTCTTCAATCATACTGGGAGAAGTTGGGAACCCATTTTCTAAACTCCACCATTATTTTACTTTCGTTACTTAATTTTTAGGATATTCTTGAGGTACGCTCCTCGCGCCGAATGTTGTGAAGATGTTAGCTAAAAGCTGCTTTGAAATTGTAGGAAAGCAAGTCTGGCGTGTCTTGAATCATACTGGGAGAAGTTGCGGGCACATTCTCTGAACCCCACCATTATTGTACTTTCGTTATTTAATTTTTAGGATATTTTTGAGTTACGCTCCTCGCGCCGTATGTTGTGAAGCAGTTAGCTAAAAGCTGCTTTGAAATTGTAGGAAAGCAAGTCTGGCGTGTCTTGAATCTTACTGGGAGAAGTTGCGGGCACATTCTCGGAACCCCACCATTATTGTACTTTCGTTACTTAATTTTTAGGATATTTTTGAGGTACGCTTCTCGCGCCGTATGTTGTGAAGCAGTTAGCTAAAAGCTGCTTTGAAATTGTAGGAAAGTAAGTCTGGCGTGTCTTGAATCATACTGCGAGAAGTTGCGGGCACATTCTCTGAACCCCACCATTATTGTACTTTCGTTACTTAATTTTTAGGATATTTTTGAGGTACGCTTCTCGCGCCGTATGTTGTGAAGCAGTTAGCTAAAAGCTGCTTTGAAATTGTTAGAAAGCAAGTCTGGCGTGTCTTGAATCTTACTCGGAGAAGTTGCGGGCACATTCTCTGAACCCCACCATTGTTGTACTTTGGTTACTTAATTTTTAGGAGATTTTTGAGCTACGCTCCTGGCGCCGTAAGTTGTGAAGCAGTTAGCTAAAGTTGCTTTGAAATTGTTGGAAAGTAAGTCTGGCGTGTCTTCAATCATACTGGGAGAAGTTGGGAACCCATTTTCTAAACTCCACCATTATTGTACTTTCGTTACTTAATTTTTAGGATATTTTTGAGGTACGCTCCTCGCGCCGAATGTTGTGAAGATGTTAGCTAAAAACTGCTTTGAAATTTCAGGTAAGCAAGTCTGGCGTGCCTTGAATCATACTGGGAGAAGTTGCGGGCACATTCTCTGAACCCCACCATTATTGTACTTTCGTTATTTAATTTTTAGGATATTTTTGAGTTACGCTTCTCGCGCCGTATGTTGGGAAGCAGTTAGCTAAAAGCTGCTTTGAAATTGTAGGAAAGCAAGTCTGGCGTGTCTTGAATCTTACTGGGAGAAGATGTGGACACCTTCTCTGAACTCTACCATTATTGTACTTTCGTTACTTAATTTTTAGGATATTTTTGAGGTACGCTCCTCGCGCCGAATGCTGTGAAGCAGTTTGCTAAAAACTGCTTTGAAATTGTAGGAAAGCAAGACTGGCGTGTCTTGAATCTTACTGGGAGAAGTTGCGGGCGCATTCTCGGAACCCCACCATTATTGTGCTTTCGTTACTTAATATTTAGGATATTTTTGAGGTACGCTTCTCGCGCCGTATGTTGTGAAGCAGTTAGCTAAAAGCTGCTTTGAAATTGTTGGAAAGTAAGTCTGGCGTGTCTTGAATCATACTGGGAGAAGTTGCGGGCACATTCTCTGAACCCCAGCATTATTGTACTTTTGTTACTTAATATTTAGGATATTTTTGAGGTACGCTTCTCGCGCCGTATGTTGTGAAGCAGTTAGCTAAAATCTTCTCGGAAATTATGGGAAAGCAAGACTGGCGTGTCTTGAATCTTACTGGGAGAAGTTGTGGACACCTTCTCTGAACTCTACCATTATTGTACTTTCGTTACTTAATTTTTAAGATATTTTTGAGGTACGCTCCTCGCGCCGAATGTTGTGAAGCAGTTTGCTAAAAATTGCTTTGAAATTGTAGGAAAGCAAGACTGGCGTGTCTTGAATCTTACTGGGAGAAGTTGCGGGCGCATTCTCTGAACCCCACCATTATTGTGCTTTCGTTACTTAATATTTAGGATATTTTTGAGGTACGCTTCTCGCGCCGTATGTTGTGAAGCAGTTAGCTAAAAGCTGCTTTGAAATTGTTGGAAAGTAAGTCTGGCGTGTCTTGAATCATACTGGGAGAAGTTGCGGGCACATTCTCTGAACCCCACCATTATTGTACTTTTGTGACTTAATATTTAGGATATTTTTGAGGTACGCTTCTCGCGCCGTATGTTGTGAAGCAGTTAGCTAAAAGCTGCTCGGAAATTATGGGAAAGCAAGTCTGGCGTGTCTTGAATCTTACTGGGAGAAGTTGCGGCCACATTCTCTGAACCCCACCATTATTATACTTTCATTACTTAATATTTAGGATATTTTTGAGGTACGCTTCTCGCGCCGTATGTTGTGAAGCAGTTAGCTAAAAGCTGGTTTGAAACTGTTGGAAAGTAAGTCTGGCGTGTCTTGAATCTTACTGGGAGAAGTTGCGAACCCATTTTCTAAACCCTACCATTATTGCACTTTCGTTACTTAATTTTTAGGATATTCTTGAGGTACGCTCCTCGCGCCGAATGTTGTGAAGCAGTTAGCTAAAAGCTGCTTTGAAATTGTAGGAAAGCAAGACTGGCGTGTCTTGAATCTTACTGGGAGAAGTTGGGGAGACCTTCTCTGAACTCTACCATTATTGTACTTTCGTTACTTAATTTTTAGGATATTTTTGAGGTACGCTCCTCGCGCCGAATGTTGTGAAGCAGTTTGCTAAAAACTGCTTTGAAATTGTAGGAAAGCAAGTCTGGCGTGTCTTGAATCTTACTGGGAGAAGTTGCGGGCGCATTCTCTTAACCCCACCATTATTGTGCTTTCGTTACTTAATATTTAGGATATTTTTGAGGTACGCTTCTCGCGCCGTATGTTGTGAAGCAGTTAGCTAAAAGCTGCTTTGAAATTGTTGGAAAGTAAGTCTGGCGTGTCTTGAATCATACTGGGAGAAGTTGCGGGCACATTCTCTGAACCCCACCATTATTGTACTTTTGTTACTTAATATTTAGGATATTTTTGAGGTACGCTTCTCGCGCCGTATGTTGTGAAGCAGTTAGCTAAAAGCTGCTCGGAAATTATGGGAAAACAAGTCTGGCGTGTCTTGAATCTTACTGAAAGAAGTTGCGGGCACATTCTCTGAACCCCACCATTATTGTACTTTCGTTACTTAATTTTTAGGATATTTTTGAGCTACGTTCCTCGCGCCGTATGTTGTGAAGGAGTTAGTTAAAAGCTGCTTGGAAATTGTTGGAAAGTAAGTCTGGCGTGTCTTGAATCATACTGGGAGAAGTTGCGGATACACTCTCTGAACCCCACCATTATTGTACTTTCGTTACTTAATATTCAGGATATTTTGAGGTACGCTTTTCGCGCCGTATGTTGTGAAGCTGTTATCAATAAGCTGCTGGGAAATTATGGGAAAGCAAGTCTGGCGTGTCTTGAATCTTACTGGGAGAAGTTGCGGGCACATTCTCTGAACCCCACCATTATTGTACTTTCGTTACTTAATATTTAGGATATTTTTGAGGTACGCTTCTCGCGCCGTATTTTGTGAAGCAGTTAGCTAAAAACTGCTTTGAAATTGCAGGTAAGCAAGTCTGGCGTGTCTTCAATCTTACTGGGAGAAGTTGTGGACACCTTCTCTGAACCCTACCATTATTGTACTTTCGTTACTTAATTTTTAGGATATTTTTGAGGTACGCTCCTCGCGCCGAATGTTGTGAAGCAGTTTGCTAAAAACTGCTTTGAAATTGCAGGTAAGCAAGTCTGGCGTGTCTTGAATCACACTGGGAGAAGTTGCGGGCACATTCTCTGAACCCCACCATTATTGTACTTTTGTTACTTAATATTCAGGATATTTTTGAGTTACGCTCCACGCGCCGTATATTGTGAAGCAGTTAGCTAAAAGCTGCTTTGAAATTGTAGGAAAGCAAGTCTGGCGTGTCCTGAATCTTACTGGGAGAAGTTGCGGGCACATTCTCTGAACCCCACCATTATTGTACTTTTGTTACTTAATATTCAGGATATTTTTGAGGTACGCTTCTCGCGCCGTATGTTGTGAAGCAGTTAGCTAAAAGCTGCTCGGAAATTATGGGAAAGCAAGTCTGGCGTGTCTTGAATTTTACTGAAAGAAGTTGCGGGCACATTCTCTGAACCCCACCATTATTTTACTTTCGTTACTTAATTTTTAGGATATTTTTGAGCTACGTTCCTCGCGCCGTATGTGGTGAAGATGTTAGCTAAAAGCTGCTTTGAAATTGTAGGAAAGCAAGTCTGGCGTGTCCTGAATCTTACTGGGAGAAGTTGGGAACCCATTTTCTAAACCCTACCATTATTGTACTTTCGTTACTTAATTTTTAGCAAATTTTTGAGGTACGCTCCTCGCGCCGAATGTTGTGAAGCAGTTATCAATAAGCTGCTGGGAAATTATGGGAAAGCAAGTCTGGCGTGTCTTGAATCTTACTCGGAGAAGTTGCGGGCACATTCTCTGAACCACACCATTATTGTACTTTCGTTACTTAATATTTAGGATATTTTTGAGGTACGCTTCTCGCGCCGTATTTTGTGAAGCAGTTAGCTAAAAGCTGCTTTGAAATTGTTGGAAAGTATGTCTGGCGTGTCTTGAATCATACTGGGAGAAGTTGCGGGCACATTCTGTGAACCCCACCATTGTTGTACTTTGGTTACTTAATTTTTAGGAGATGTTTGAGCTACGCTCCTGGCGCCGTATGTTGTGAAGCAGTTAGCTAAAGCTGCTTTGAAATTGTTGGAAAGTAAGTCTGGCGTGTCTAGAATCATACTGGGAGAAGTTGGGAACCCATTTTCTAAACTCCACCATTATTGTACTTTCGTTACTTAATTTTTAGGATATTCTTGAGGTACGCTCCTCGCGCCGAATGTTGTGAAGATGTTAGCTAAAAGCTGCTTTGAAATTTTAGGAAAGCAAGACTGGCGTGTCTTCAATCTTACTGGGAGAAGTTGTGGACACCTTCTCTGAACCCTACCATTATTGTACTTTCGTTACTTAATTTTTAGGATATTTTTCAGGTACGCTCCTCGCGCCGAATGTTGTGAAGCAGTTTGCTAAAAACTGCTTTGAAATTGCAGGTAAGCAAGTCTGGCGTGTCTTGAATCACACTGGGAGAAGTTGCGGGCACATTCTCTGAACCCCACCATTATTGTAATTTCGTTATTTAATTTTTAGGATATTTTTGAGTTACGCTCCTCGCGCCGTATGTTGTGAAGCAGTTAGCTAAGAGCTGCTTTGAAATTTTAGGAAAGCAAGTCTGGCGTGTCCTGAATCTTACTGGGAGAAGTTGCGGGCACATTCTCTGAACCCCACCATTATTTTACTTTCGTTACTTAATTTTTAGGATATTTTTGAGCTACGTTCCTCGCGCCGTATGTTGTGAAGATGTTAGCTAAAAGCTGCTTTGAAATTGTAGGAAAGCAAGTCTGGCGTGTCCTGAATCTTACTGGGAGAAGTTGCGGGCACATTCTCTGAACCCCACCATTATTGTACTTTTGTTACTTAATATTCAGGATATTTTTGAGGTACGCTTCTCGCGCCGTATGTTGTGAAGCAGTTAGCTAAAAGCTGCTCGGAAATTATGGGAAAGCAAGTCTGGCGTGTCTTGAATTTTACTGAAAGAAGTTGCGGGCACATTCTCTGAACCCCACCATTATTTTACTTTCGTTACTTAATTTTTAGGATATTTTTGAGCTACGTTCCTCGCGCCGTATGTTGTGAAGATGTTAGCTAAAAGCTGCTTTGAAATTGTAGGAAAGCAAGTCTGGCGTGTCCTGAATCTTACTGGGAGAAGTTGCGGGCACATTCTCTGAACCCCACCATTATTGTACTTTCGTTACTTAATTTTTAGGATATTTTTGAGGTACGCTCCTCGCGCCGAATGTTGTGAAGCAGTTTGCTAAAAACTGCTTTGAAATTGCAGGTAAGCAAGTCTGGCGTGTCTTGAATCACACTGGGAGAAGTTGCGGGCACATTCTCTGAACCCCACCATTATTGTACTTTTGTTACTTAATATTTAGGATATTTTTGAGGTACGCTTCTCGCTCCGTATGTTATGAAGCAGTTAGCTAAAAGCTGCTCGCAAATTATGGGAAAGCAAGTCTGGCGTATCTTGAATCTTACTGGGAGAAGTTGCGAGCACATTCTCTGAACCCCACCATTATTGTACTCTCGTTACTTAATTTTTAGGATATTTTTGAGCTACGCTCCTCGCGCCGTATGTTGTGAAGCAGTTAGCTAAAAGCTGCTTTGAAATTGTATGAAAGCAAGTCTGGCGTGTCCTGAATCTTACTGGGAGAAGTTGGGAACCCATTTTCTAAACCCTACCATTATTGTACTTTCGTTACTTAATTTTTAGGAAATTTTTGAGGTACGCACCTCGCGCCGAATGTTGTGAAGCAGTTATCAATAAGCTGCTGGGAAATTATGGGAAAGCAAGTCTGGCGTGTCTTGAATCTTACTCGGAGAAGTTGCGGGCACATTCTCTGAACCACACCATTATTGTACTTTCGTTACTTAATATTTAGGACATTTTTGAGGTACGCTTCTCGCGCCGTATTTTGTGAAGCAGTTAGCTAAAAGCTGCTTTGAAATTGTTGGAAAGTATGTCTGGCGTGTCTTGAATCATACTGGGAGAAGTTGCGGGCACATTCTGTGAACCCCACCATTGTTGTACTTTGGTTACTTAATTTTTAGGAGATGTTTGAGCTACGCTCCTGGCGCCGTATGTTGTGAAGCAGTTAGCTAAAGCTGCTTTGAAATTGTTGGAAAGTAAGTCTGGCGTGTCTAGAATCATACTGGGAGAAGTTGGGAACCCATTTTCTAAACTCCACCATTATTGTACTTTCGTTACTTAATTTTTAGGATATTCTTGAGGTACGCTCCTCGCGCCGAATGTTGTGAAGATGTTAGCTAAAAGCTGCTTTGAAATTTTAGGAAAGCAAGACTGGCGTGTCTTCAATCTTACTGGGAGAAGTTGTGGACACCTTCTCTGAACCCTACCATTATTGTACTTTCGTTACTTAATTTTTAGGATATTTTTCAGGTACGCTCCTCGCGCCGAATGTTGTGAAGCAGTTTGCTAAAAACTGCTTTGAAATTGCAGGTAAGCAAGTCTGGCGTGTCTTGAATCACACTGGGAGAAGTTGCGGGCACATTCTCTGAACCCCACCATTATTGTAATTTCGTTATTTAATTTTTAGGATATTTTTGAGTTACGCTCCTCGCGCCGTATGTTGTGAAGCAGTTAGCTAAGAGCTGCTTTGAAATTTTAGGAAAGCAAGTCTGGCGTGTCCTGAATCTTACTGGGAGAAGTTGCGGGCACATTCTCTGAACCCCACCATTATTTTACTTTCGTTACTTAATTTTTAGGATATTTTTGAGCTACGTTCCTCGCGCCGTATGTTGTGAAGATGTTAGCTAAAAGCTGCTTTGAAATTGTAGGAAAGCAAGTCTGGCGTGTCCTGAATCTTACTGGGAGAAGTTGCGGGCACATTCTCTGAACCCCACCATTATTGTACTTTTGTTACTTAATATTCAGGATATTTTTGAGGTACGCTTCTCGCGCCGTATGTTGTGAAACAGTTAGCTAAAAGCTGCTCGGAAATTATGGGAAAGCAAGTCTGGCGTGTCTTGAATGTTACTGAAAGAAGTTGCGGGCACATTCTCTGAACCCCACCATTATTTTACTTTCGTTACTTAATTTTTAGGATATTTTTGAGGTACGCTCCTCGCGCCGAATGTTGTGAAGCAGTTTGCTAAAAACTGCTTTGAAATTGCAGGTAAGCAAGTCTGGCGTGTCTTGAATCACACTGGGAGAAGTTGCGGGCACATTCTCTGAACCCCACCATTATTGTACTTTTGTTACTTAATATTTAGGATATTTTTGAGGTACGCTTCTCGCTCCGTATGTTATGAAGCAGTTAGCTAAAAGCTGCTCGCAAATTATGGGAAAGCAAGTCTGGCGTATCTTGAATCTTACTGGGAGAAGTTGCGAGCACATTCTCTGAACCCCACCATTATTGTACTCTCGTTACTTAATTTTTAGGATATTTTTGAGCTACGCTCCTCGCGCCGTATGTTGTGAAGCAGTTAGCTAAAAGCTGCTTTGAAATTGTATGAAAGCAAGTCTGGCGTGTCCTGAATCTTACTGGGAGAAGTTGGGAACCCATTTTCTAAACCCTACCATTATTGTACTTTCGTTACTTAATTTTTAGGAAATTTTTGAGGTACGCTCCTCGCGCCGAATGTTGTGAAGCAGTTATCAATAAGCTGCTGGGAAATTATGGGAAAGCAAGTCTGGCGTGTCTTGAATCTTACTCGGAGAAGTTGCGGGCACATTCTCTGAACCACACCATTATTGTACTTTCGTTACTTAATATTTAGGATATTTTTGAGGTACGCTTCTCGCGCCGTATTTTGTGAAGCAGTTAGCTAAAAGCTGCTTTGAAATTGTTGGAAAGTATGTCTGGCGTGTCTTGAATCATACTGGGAGAAGTTGCGGGCACATTCTGTGAACCCCACCATTGTTGTACTTTGGTTACTTAATTTTTAGGAGATGTTTGAGCTACGCTCCTGGCGCCGTATGTTGTGAAGCAGTTAGCTAAAGCTGCTTTGAAATTGTTGGAAAGTAAGTCTGGCGTGTCTAGAATCATACTGGGAGAAGTTGGGAACCCATTTTCTAAACTCCACCATTATTGTACTTTCGTTACTTAATTTTTAGGATATTCTTGAGGTACGCTCCTCGCGCCGAATGTTGTGAAGATGTTAGCTAAAAGCTGCTTTGAAATTTTAGGAAAGCAAGACTGGCGTGTCTTCAATCTTACTGGGAGAAGTTGTGGACACCTTCTCTGAACCCTACCATTATTGTACTTTCGTTACTTAATTTTTAGGATATTTTTCAGGTACGCTCCTCGCGCCGAATGTTGTGAAGCAGTTTGCTAAAAACTGCTTTGAAATTGCAGGTAAGCAAGTCCGGCGTGTCTTGAATCACACTGGGAGAAGTTGCGGGCACATTCTCTGAACCCCACCATTATTGTAATTTCGTTATTTAATTTTTAGGATATTTTTGAGTTACGCTCCTCGCGCCGTATGTTGTGAAGCAGTTAGCTAAGAGCTGCTTTGAAATTTTAGGAAAGCAAGTCTGGCGTGTCCTGAATCTTACTGGGAGAAGTTGCGGGCACATTCTCTGAACCCCACCATTATTTTACTTTCGTTACTTAATTTTTAGGATATTTTTGAGCTACGTTCCTCGCGCCGTATGTTGTGAAGATGTTAGCTAAAAGCTGCTTTGAAATTGTAGGAAAGCAAGTCTGGCGTGTCCTGAATCTTACTGGGAGAAGTTGCGGGCACATTCTCTGAACCCCACCATTATTGTACTTTTGTTACTTAATATTCAGGATATTTTTGAGGTACGCTTCTCGCGCCGTATGTTGTGAAACAGTTACCTAAAAGCTGCTCGGAAATTATGGGAAAGCAAGTCTGGCGTGTCTTGAATTTTACTGAAAGAAGTTGCGGGCACATTCTCTGAACCCCACCATTATTTTACTTTCGTTACTTAATTTTTAGGATATTTTTGAGCTACGTTCCTCGCGCCGTATGTTGTGAAGATGTTAGCTAAAAGCTGCTTTGAAATTATAGGAAAGCAAGTCCGGCGTGTCCTGAATCTTACTGGGAGAAGTTGCGGGCACATTCTCTGAACCCCACCATTATTGTACTTTCGTTACTTAATTTTAGGATATTTTTGAGGTACGCTCCTCGCGCCGAATGTTGTGAAGCAGTTTGCTAAAAACTGCTTTGAAATTGCAGGTAAGCAAGTCTGGCGTGTCTTGAATCACACTGGGAGAAGTTGCGGGCACATTCTCTGAACCCCACCATTATTGTACTTTTGTTACTTAATATTTAGGATATTTTTGAGGTACGCTTCTCGCTCCGTATGTTATGAAGCAGTTAGCTAAAAGCTGCTCGCAAATTATGGGAAAGCAAGTCTGGCGTATCTTGAATCTTACTGGGAGAAGTTGCGAGCACATTCTCTGAACCCCACCATTATTGTACTCTCGTTACTTAATTTTTAGGATATTTTTGAGCTACGCTCCTCGCGCCGTATGTTGTGAAGCAGTTAGCTAAAAGCTGCTTTGAAATTGTATGAAAGCAAGTCTGGCGTGTCCTGAATCTTACTGGGAGAAGTTGGGAACCCATTTTCTAAACCCTACCATTATTGTACTTTCGTTACTTAATTTTTAGGAAATTTTTGAGGTACGCTCCTCGCGCCGAATGTTGTGAAGCAGTTATCAATAAGCTGCTGGGAAATTATGGGAGAGCAAGTCTGGCGTGTCTTGAATCTTACTCGGAGACGTTGCGGGCACATTCTCTGAACCCCACCATTATTGTACTTTCGTTACTTAATATTTAGGATATTTTTGAGGTACGCTTCTCGCGCCGTATTTTGTGAAGTAGTTAGCTAAAAGCTGCTTTGAAATTGTTGGAAAGTATGTCTGGCGTGTCTTGAATCATACTGGGAGAAGTTGCGGGCACATTCTGTGAACCCCACCATTGTTGTACTTTGGTTACTTAATTTTTAGGAGATGTTTGAGCTACGCTCCTGGCGCCGTATGTTGTGAAGCAGTTAGCTAAAGCTGCTTTGAAATTGTTGGAAAGTAAGTCTGGCGTGTCTAGAATCATACTGGGAGAAGTTGGGAACCCATTTTCTAAACTCCACCATTATTGTACTTTCGTTACTTAATTTTTAGGATATTCTTGAGGTACGCTCCTCGCGCCGAATGTTGTGAAGCAGTTTGCTAAAAACTGCTTTGAAATTGCAGGTAAGCAAGTCTGGCGTGTCTTGAATCACACTGGGAGAAGTTGCGGGCACATTCTCTGAACCCCACCATTATTGTACTTTTGTTACTTAATATTTAGGATATTTTTGAGGTAGGCTTCTCGCTCCGTATGTTATGAAGCAGTTAGCTAAAAGCTGCTCGCAAATTATGGGAGAGCAAGTCTGGCGTGTCTTGAATTTTCTGAAAGAAGTTGCGGGCACATTTTGTGAACCCCACCATTATTTTACTTTCGTTACTTAATTTTTAGGATATTTTTGAGCTACGTTCCTCGCGCCGTATGTTGTGAAGCAATTAGTTAAAAGCTGCTTTGAAATTGTTGGAAAGTAAGTCTGGCGTGTCTTGAATCATACTGGGAGAAGTTGCGGATACATTCTCTGAACCCCACCATTATTGTACTTTCGTTACTTAATATTCAGGATATTTTTGAGGTACGCTTTTCACGCCGTATGTTGTGAAGCAGTTAGCTAAAAGCTGCTTGGAAATTATGGGAAAGCAAGTCTGGCGTGTCTTGAATCTTACTGGGAGAAGTTGCGAGTACATTCTCTGAACCCCACCATTATTGTACTCTCGTTACTTAATTTTTAGGATATTCTTGAGCTACGCTCCTCGCGCCGTATGTTGTGAAGCAGTTAGCTAAAAGCTGCTTTGAAATTGTATGAAAGCAAGTCTGGCGTGTCCTGAATCTTAGTGGGAGAAGTTGGGAACCCATTTTCTAAACCCTACCATTATTGTACTTTCGTTACTTAATTTTTAGGAAATTTTTGAGGTACGCTCCTCGCGCCAAATGTTGTGAAGCAGTTAGCTAAAAACTGCTTTGAAATTGTAGGAAAGCAAGTCTGGCGTGTCTTGAATCTTAGTGGGAGAAGTTGCGGGCACATTCTCTGTACCCCACCATTATTGTACTTTCGTTACTTAATATTTAGGATATTTTTGAGGTACGCTTCTCGCGCCGTATGTTGTGAAGCAGTTAGCTAAAAGCTGCTTTGAAATTGTTGGAAAGTATGTCTGGCGTGTCTTGAATCATACTAGGAGAAGTTGCGGGCACATTCTCTGAACCCCACCATTGTTGTACTTTTGTTACTTAATATTTAGGATATTTTTGAGGTAGGCTTCTCGCTCCGTATGTTATGAAGCAGTTAGCTAAAAGCTGCTCGCAAATTATGGGAAAGCAAGTCTGGCGTGTCTTGAATTTTCTGAAAGAAGTTGCGGGCACATTCTCTGAACCCCACCATTATTGTACTTTCGTTACGTAATATTTAGGATATTTTTGAGGTACGCTTCTCGCGCCGCATGTTGTGAAGCAGTTAGCTATAAGCTGCTGGGATATTATGGGAAAGCAATCCTGGCGTGTCTTGAATCTTACTGGGAGAAGTTGGGAACCCGTTTTCTAAGCCACACCATTATTTTACTTTCGTTACTTAATTTTTAGGATATTTTTGAGCTACGCTCCTCGCGCCGCACGTTGTGAAGCGGTTAGCTAAAAGCTGCTTTGAAATTGTAGGAATGCAAATCTGGCGTGTCTTGAATCTTAATGGGGAGAAGTTGCGGGCACATTCTCTGAACCCCACCATTATTGTACTTTCATTACTTAATTTTTATGATATTTTTGAGCTACGCTCCTCGCGCCGTATGTTGTGAAGCAGTTAGCTAAAAGCTGCTTTGAAATTGCAGGAAAGCAAGTCTGGCGTGTCCTGAATCTTGCTGGGAGAAGTTGGGAACCCATTTTCTAAACTCCACCATTATTGTACTTTCGTTACTTAATTTTTATGATATTTTGGAGGTACGCTCCTCGCGCCGAATATTGTGAAGATGTTAGCTAAAAGTTGCTTTGAAATTGTAGGAAAGCAAGACTGGCGTGTCTTGATTCTTACTGGGAGAAGTTGTTGACACCTTCTCTGAACCCTACCATTATTGTACTTTCGTTACTTAATTTTTAGGATATTTTTGGGGTACGCTTCTCGCGCCGTATGTTGTGAAGCAGTTAGCTAAAAGCTGCTCGGAAATTATGGGAAAGCAAGTCTGGCGTGTCTTGAATTTTACTGAAAGAAGTTGCGGGCACATTCTCTGAACCCCACCATTATTTTACTTTCGTTACTTAATTTTTAGGATATTTTTGAGCTACGTTCCTCGCGCCGTATGTTGTGAAGATGTTAGCTAAAAGCTGCTTTGAAATTGTAGGAAAGCAAGTCTGGCGTGTCCTGAATCTTACTGGGAGAAGTTGCGGGCACATTCTCTGAACCCCACCATTATTGTACTTTCGTTACTTAATTTTTAGGATATTTTTGAGGTACGCTCCTCGCGCCGAATGTTGTGAAGCAGTTTGCTAAAAACTGCTTTGAAATTGCAGGTAAGCAAGTATGGCGTGTCTTGAATCACACTGGGAGAAGTTGCGGGCACATTCTCTGAACCCCACCATTATTGTACTTTTGTTACTTAATATTTAGGATATTTTTGAGGTACGCTTCTCGCTCCGTATGTTATGAAGCAGTTAGCTAAAAGCTGCTCGCAAATTATGGGAAAGCAAGTCTGGCGTATCTTGAATCTTACTGGGAGAAGTTGCGAGCACATTCTCTGAACCCCACCATTATTGTACTCTCGTTACTTAATTTTTAGGATATTTTTGAGCTACGCTCCTCGCGCCGTATGTTGTGAAGCAGTTAGCTAAAAGCTGCTTTGAAATTGTATGAAAGCAAGTCTGGCGTGTCCTGAATCTTACTGGGAGAAGTTGGGAACCCATTTTCTAAACCCTACCATTATTGTACTTTCGTTACTTAATTTTTAGGAAATTTTTGAGGTACGCTCCTCGCGCCGAATGTTGTGAAGCAGTTATCAATAAGCTGCTGGGAAATTATGGGAAAGCAAGTCTGGCGTGTCTTGAATCTTACTCGGAGAAGTTGCGGGCACATTCTCTGAACCACACCATTATTGTACTTTCGTTACTTAATATTTAGGATATTTTTGAGGTACGCTTCTCGCGCCGTATTTTGTGAAGCAGTTAGCTAAAAGCTGCTTTGAAATTGTTGGAAAGTATGTCTGGCGTGTCTTGAATCATACTGGGAGAAGTTGCGGGCACATTCTGTGAACCCCACCATTGTTGTACTTTGGTTACTTAATTTTTAGGAGATATTTGAGCTACGCTCCTGGCGCCGTATGTTGTGAAGCAGTTAGCTAAAGCTGCTTTGAAATTGTTGGAAAGTAAGTCTGGCGTGTCTAGAATCATACTGGGAGAAGTTGGGAACCCATTTTCTAAACTCCACCATTATTGTACTTTCGTTACTTAATTTTTAGGATATTCTTGAGGTACGCTCCTCGCGCCGAATGTTGTGAAGATGTTAGCTAAAAGCTGCTTTGAAATTTTAGGAAAGCAAGACTGGCGTGTCTTCAATCTTACTGGGAGAAGTTGTGGACACCTTCTCTGAACCCTACCATTATTGTACTTTCGTTACTTAATTTTTAGGATATTTTTCAGGTACGCTCCTCGCGCCGAATGTTGTGAAGCAGTTTGCTAAAAACTGCTTTGAAATTGCAGGTAAGCAAGTCTGGCGTGTCTTGAATCACACTGGGAGAAGTTGCGGGCACATTCTCTGAACCCCACCATTATTGTAATTTCGTTATTTAATTTTTAGGATATTTTTGAGTTACGCTCCTCGCGCCGTATGTTGTGAAGCAGTTAGCTAAGAGCTGCTTTGAAATTTTAGGAAAGCAAGTCTGGCGTGTCCTGAATCTTACTGGGAGAAGTTGCGGGCACATTCTCTGAACCCCACCATTATTTTACTTTCGTTACTTAATTTTTAGGATATTTTTGAGCTACGTTCCTCGCGCCGTATGTTGTGAAGATGTTAGCTAAAAGCTGCTTTGAAATTGTAGGAAAGCAAGTCTGGCGTGTCCTGAATCTTACTGGGAGAAGTTGCGGGCACATTCTCTGAACCCCACCATTATTGTACTTTTGTTACTTAATATTCAGGATATTTTTGAGGTACGCTTCTCGCGCCGTATGTTGTGAAACAGTTAGCTAAAAGCTGCTCGGAAATTATGGGAAAGCAAGTCTGGCGTGTCTTGAATTTTACTGAAAGAAGTTGCAGGCACATTCTCTGAACCCCACCATTATTTTACTTTCGTTACTTAATTTTTAGGATATTTTTGAGCTACATTCCTCGCGCCGTATGTTGTGAAGATGTTAGCTAAAAGCTGCTTTGAAATTATAGGAAAGCAAGTCTGGCGTGTCCTGAATCTTACTGGGAGAAGTTGCGGGCACATTCTCTGAACCCCACCATTATTGTACTTTCGTTACTTAATTTTTAGGATATTTTTGAGGTACGCTCCTCGCGCCGAATGTTGTGAAGCAGTTTGCTAAAAACTGCTTTGAAATTGCAGGTAAGCAAGTCTGGCGTGTCTTGAATCACACTGGGAGAAGTTGCGGGCACATTCTCTGAACCCCACCATTATTGTACTTTTGTTACTTAATATTTAGGATATTTTTGAGGTACGCTTCTCGCTCCGTATGTTATGAAGCAGTTAGCTAAAAGCTGCTCACAAATTATGGGAAAGCAAGTCTGGCGTATCTTGAATCTTACTGGGAGAAGTTGCGAGCACATTCTCTGAACCCCACCATTATTGTACTCTCGTTACTTAATTTTTAGGATATTTTTGAGCTACGCTCCTCGCGCCGTATGTTGTGAAGCAGTTAGCTAAAAGCTGCTTTGAAATTGTATGAAAGCAAGTCTGGCGTGTCGTGAATCTTACTGGGAGAAGTTGGGAACCCATTTTCTAAACCCTACCATTATTGTACTTTCGTTACTTAATTTTTAGGAAATTTTTGAGGTACGCTCCTCGCGCCGAATGTTGTGAAGCAGTTATCAATAAGCTGCTGGGAAATTATGGGAAAGCAAGTCTGGCGTGTCTTGAATCTTACTCGGAGAAGTTGCGGGCACATTCTCTGAACCCCACCATTATTGTACTTTCGTTACTTAATATTTAGGATATTTTTGAGGTACGCTTCTCGCGCCGTATTTTGTGAAGTAGTTAGCTAAAAGCTGCTTTGAAATTGTTGGAAAGTATGTCTGGCGTGTCTTGAATCATACTGGGAGAAGTTGCGGGCACATTCTGTGAACCCCACCATTGTTGTACTTTGGTTACTTAATTTTTAGGAGATGTTTGAGCTACGCTCCTGGCGCCGTATGTTGTGAAGCAGTTAGCTAAAGCTGCTTTGAAATTGTTGGAAAGTAAGTCTGGCGTGTCTAGAATCATACTGGGAGAAGTTGGGAACCCATTTTCTAAACTCCACCATTATTGTACTTTCGTTACTTAATTTTTAGGATATTCTTGAGGTACGCTCCTCGCGCCGAATGTTGTGAAGCAGTTTGCTAAAAACTGCTTTGAAATTGCAGGTAAGCAAGTCTGGCGTGTCTTGAATCTTACTGGGAGAAGTTGCGGGCACATTCTCTGAACCCCACCATTATTGTACTTTTGTTACTTAATATTTAGGATATTTTTGAGGTAGGCTTCTCGCTCCGTATGTTATGAAGCAGTTAGCTAAAAGCTGCTCGCAAATTATGGGAGAGCAAGTCTGGGGTGTCTTGAATTTTCTGAAAGAAGTTGCGGGCACATTCTGTGAACCCCACCATTATTTTACTTTCGTTACTTAATTTTTAGGATATTTTTGAGCTACGTTCCTCGCGCCGTATGTTGTGAAGCAATTAGTTAAAAGCTGCTTTGAAATTGTTGGAAAGTAAGTCTGGCGTGTCTTGAATCATACTGGGAGAAGTTGCGGATACATTCTCTGAACCCCACCATTATTGTACTTTCGTTACTTAATATTCAGGATATTTTTGAGGTACGCTTTTCGCGCCGTATGTTGTGAAGCAGTTAGCTAAAAGCTGCTTGGAAATTATGGGAAAGCAAGTCTGGCGTGTCTTGAATCTTACTGGGAGAAGTTGCGAGTACATTCTCTGAACCCCACCATTATTGTACTCTCGTTACTTAATTTTTAGGATATTCTTGAGCTACGCTCCTCGCGCCGTATGTTGTGAAGCAGTTAGCTAAAAGCTGCTTTGAAATTGTATGAAAGCAAGTCTGGCGTGTCCTGAATCTTACTGGGAGAAGTTGGGAACCCATTTTCTAAACCCTACCATTATTGTACTTTCGTTACTTAATTTTTAGGAAATTTTTGAGGTACGCTCCTCGCGCCGAATGTTGTGAA
Organism: Dermacentor variabilis; assembly: GCF_050947875.1. Classification (NCBI taxonomy): domain Eukaryota; kingdom Metazoa; phylum Arthropoda; class Arachnida; order Ixodida; family Ixodidae; genus Dermacentor; species Dermacentor variabilis. The sequence continues at coordinate 165,971,863 of NC_134575.1, forward strand.
GCAGTTAGCTAAAAACTGCTTTGAAATTGTAGGAAAGCAAGTCTGGCGTGTCTTGAATCTTACTGGGAGAAGTTGCGGGCACATTCTCTGTACCCCACCATTATTGTACTTTCGTTACTTAATATTTAGGATATTTTTGAGGTACGCTTCTCGCGCCGTATGTTGTGAAGCAGTTAGCTAAAAGCTGCTTTGAAATTGTTGGAAAGTATGTCTGGCGTGTCTTGAATCATACTGGGAGAAGTTGCGGTCCATTCTCTGAACCCCACCATTGTTGTACTTTTGTTACTTAATATTTAGGATATTTTTGAGGTAGGCTTCTCGCTCCGTATGTTATGAAGCAGTTAGCTAAAAGCTGCTCGCAAATTATGGGAAAGCAAGTCTGGCGTGTCTTGAATTTTCTGAAAGAAGTTGCGGGCACATTCTCTGAACCCCACCATTATTGTACTTTCGTTACGTAATATTTAGGATATTTTTGAGGTACGCTTCTCGCGCCGCATGTTGTGAAGCAGTTAGCTATAAGCTGCTGGGATATTATGGGAAAGCAATCCTGGCGTGTCTTGAATCTTACTGGGAGAAGTTGGGAACCCATTTTCTAAGCCACACCATTATTTTACTTTCGTTACTTAATTTTTAGGATATTTTTGAGCTACGCTCCTCGCGCCGCACGTTGTGAAGCGGTTAGCTAAAAGCTGCTTTGAAATTGTAGGAATGCAAATCTGGCGTGTCTTGAATCTTAATGGGGAGAAGTTGCGGGCACATTCTCTGAACCCCACCATTATTGTACTTTCGTTACTTAATATTTAGGATATTTTTGAGGTACGCTCCTCGCGCCGAATGTTGTGAAGCAGTTTGCTAAAAACTGCTTTGAAATTGTAGGCATGCAAGTCTGGCGTGTCTTGAATCTTACTGGAAGAAGTTGCGGGCACATTCCCTGAACCCCACCATTATTGTACTTTCGTTACTTAATATTTAGGATATTTTTGAGGTACGCTTCTCGCGCCGTATGTTGTGAAGCAGTTAGCTAAAAGCTGCTTTGAAATTGTAGGAAAGTAAGTCTGGCCTGTCTTGAATCATACTGGGAGAAGTTGCGGGCACATTCTCTGAACCCCACCATTATTGCACTTTCGTTACTTAATTTTTAGGATATTTTTGAGGTACACTCCTCGTGCTGTATGTTGTGAAGCTGTTAGCAATAAGCTGCTGGGAAATTATGGGAAAGCAAGTCTGGCGTGTCTTGAATCTTACTGGGAGAAGTTGCGGGCACATTCTCTGAACCCCACCATTATTGTACTTTCATTACTTAATTTTTATGATATTTTTGAGCTACGCTCCTCGCGCCGTATGTTGTGAAGCAGTTAGCTAAAAGCTGCTTTGAAATTGCAGGAAAGCAAGTCTGGCGTGTCCTGAATCTTGCTGGGAGAAGTTGGGAACCCATTTTCTAAACTCCACCATTATTGTACTTTCGTTACTTAATTTTTAGGATATTTTGGAGGTACGCTCCTCGCGCCGAATATTGTGAAGATGTTAGCTAAAAGTTGCTTTGAAATTGTAGGAAAGCAAGACTGGCGTGTCTTGAATCTTACTGGGAGAAGTTGTTGACACCTTCTCTGAACCCTACCATTATTGTACTTTCGTTACTTAATTTTTAGGATATTTTTGGGGTACGCTCCTCGCGCCGAATGTTGTGAAGCAGTTTGCTTAAAACTGCTTTGAAATTGCAGGTAAGCAAGTCTGGCGTGTCTTGAATCATACTGGGAGAAGTTGCGGGCACATTCTCTGAACCCCACCATTATTGTACTTTCGTTACTTAATATTTAGGATATTTTTGAGGTACGCTTCTCGCGCCGTATGTTGTGAAGCAGTTAGCTAAAAGCTGCTTTGAAATTGTAGGAAAGCAAGTCTGGCGTGTCCTGAATCTTAGTGGGAGAAGTTGGGAACACATTTCTAAGCCCCACCATTATTGTACTTTCGTTACTTCATTTTTAGGATATTCTTGAGGTACGCTCCTCGCGCCGAATGTTGTGAAGATGTTAGCTAAAAGCAGCTTTGAAATTGTAGGAAAGCAAGTCTGGCGTGTCCTGAATCTCACTGGGAGAAGTTGTGGACACCTTCTCTGAACTCTACCATTATTGTACTTTCGTTGCTTAATTGTTAGGATATTTTTGAGGTACGCTCCTCGCGCCGAATGTTATGAAGCAGTTTGCTAAAAACTGCTTTGAAATTGTAGGAAAGCAAGACTGGCGTGTCTTGAATCTTACTGGGAGAAGTTGTGGACACCTTCTCTGAACTCTACCATTATTGTATTTTCGTTAATTAATTTTTAGGATATTTTTGAGGTACGCTCCTCGCGCCGAATGTTGTGAAGCAGTTTGCTAAAAACTGCTTTGAAATTGTAGGAAAGCAAGTCTGGCGTGTCTTGAATCTTACTGGGAGAAGTTGCGGGCACATTCTCTGAGCCCCACCATTATTGTGCTTTCGTTACTTAATATTTAGGATATTTTTGAAGAACGCTTCTCGCGCCGTATGTTGTGAAGCAGTTAGCTAAAAGCTGCTTTGAAATTGTTGGAAAGTAAGTCTGGCGTGTCTTGAATAATACTGGGAGAAGTTGCGGGCACATTCTCTGAACCCCACCATTATTGTACTTTTGTTACTTAATATTTAGGATATTTTTAATGTACGCTTCTGGCGCCGTATGTTGTGAAGCAGTTAGCTAAAAGCTGCTCGGAAATTATGGGAAAGCAAGTCTGGCGTGTCTTGAACCTTACTGAATGAAGTTGCGGGCACATTCTCTGAACCCCACCATTATTGTACTTTCGTTACTTAATTTTTAGGATATTTTTGAGCTACGTTCCTCGCACTGTATGTTGTGAAGCAGTAGCTAAATGCTGCTTTGAAATTGTAGGAAAGCAAGTCTGGCGTGTGTTGAATGTTACAGGGAGAAGTTGCGGGCACATTGTCTGACCCCACCATTATTGTACTTTCGTTACTTAAAATTTAGGATATTTTTGAGGTACGCTTCTCGCGCCGTATGTTGTTAAGCAGTTAGTTAAAAGCTGCTTTGAAATTGTTGGAAAGTAAGTCTGGCCTGTCTTGAATCATACTGGGAGAAGTTGCGGATACATTCTCTGAACCCCACCATTATTGTACTTTCGTTACTTAATATTCAGGATATTCTTGAGGTACGCTTTTCGCGCCGTATGTTGTGAAGCAGTTAGCTAAAAGCTGCTCGGAAATTATGGGAAAGCAAGTCTGGCGTGTCTTGAATCTTACTGGGAGAAGTTGCGAGCACATTCTCTGAACCCCACCATTATTGTACTTTCGTTACTTAATTTTTAGGATATTTTTGAGCTACGCTCCTCGCGCCGTATGTTGTGAAGCAGTTAGATAAAAGCTGCTTTGAAATTGTGTGAAAGCAAGTCTGGCGTGTCCTGAATCTTACTTGGAGAAGTTGGGAACCCATTTTCTAAACCCCACCATTATTGTACTTTCGTTACTTAATATTTAAGAAATTTTTGAGGTACGCGCCTCGCGCCGAATGTTGTGAAGCAGTTAGCTAAAAACTGCTTTGAAATTGTAGGAAAGCAAGTCTGGCGTGTCTTGAATCATACTGGGAGAAGTTGGTAACCCATTTTCTAAACTTCACCATTATTGTACTTTCGTTACTTAATTTTTAGGATATTTTTGAGGTACGCTTCTCGCGCCGTATGTTGTGAAGCAGTTAGCTAAAAGCTGCTTTGAAATTGTAGGAAAGTAAGTCTGGCGTGTCTTGAATCTTAATGGGGAGAAGTTGCGGGCACATTCTCTGAACCCCACCATTATTGTACTTTCGTTACATAATTTGTAGGATATTTTTGAGGTACGCTCCTCGCGCCGCACGTTGTGAAGCAGTTAGCTAAAAGCTGCTTTGAAATTGTAGGAATGCAAATCTGGCGTGTCTTGAATCTTAATGGGGAGAAGTTGCGGGCACATTCTCTGAACCCCACCATTATTGTACTTTCGTTACTTAATTTTTAGGATATTTTTGAGGTACGCTCCTCGCGCCGAATATTGTGAAGCAGTTTGGTAAAAACTGCTTTGAAATTGTAGGAATGCAAGTCTGGCGTGTCTTGAATCTTACTGGGAGAAGTTGCGGGCACATTCTCTGAACCCCACCATTATTGTACTTTCGTTACTTAATATTTAGGACATTTTTGAGGTACGCTTCTCGCGCCGTATGTTGTGAAGCAGTTAGTTAAAAGCTGGTTTGAAATTGTTGGAAAGTAAGTCTGGCGTGTCTTGAATCTTACTGGGAGAAGTTGTGGACACATTCTCGGAACCCCACCATTATTGTACTTTCGTTACTTAATTTTTAGGATATTTTTGAGGTACGCTTCTCGCGCCGTATGTTGTGAAGCAGTTAGCTAAAGCTGCTTTGAAATTGTTGGAAAGTAAGTCTGGCGTGTCTTGAATCATACTGGGAGAAGTTGGTAACCCATTTTCTAAACTCCACCATTATTGTACTTTCGTTACTTAATTTTTAGGATATTTTTGAGGTACGCTCCTCGCGCCGAATGTTGTTAAGCAGTTTGGTAAAAACTGCTTTGAAATTTTAGGAAAGCAAGTCTGGCGTGTCTTGAATCATACTGGGAGAAGTTGCGGGCACATTCTCTGAACCCCACCATTATTGTACTTTCGTTACTTAATATTTAGGATATTTTTGAGGTACGCTTCTCGCGCCGTATGTTGTGAAGCAGTTAGCTAAAAGCTGTTTGAAATTGTAGGAAAGTAAGTCTGGCGTGTCTTGAATCATACTGGGAGAAGATGCGGGCACATTCTCTGAACCCCACCATTATTGTACTTTCGTTACTTAAAATTTAGGATATTTTTGAGGTACGCTTCTCGCGCCGTATGTTGTTAAGCAGTTAGTTAAAAGCTGCCTTGAAATTGTTGGAAAGTAAGTCTGGCGTGTCTTGAATCTTACTGGGAGAAGTTGCGGGCTCATTCTCTGAACCCCACCATTATTGTACTTTCGTTACTTAATTTTTATGATATTTTTGAGCTACGCTCCTCGCGCCGTATGTTGTGAAGCTGTTAGCAATAAGCTGCTGGGAAATTATGGGAAAGCAAGTCTGGCGTGTCTTGAATCTTACTGGGAGAAGTTGCGGGCACATTCTCTGAACCCCACTATTATTGTACTTTCGTTACTTAATATTTAGGATATTTTTGAGGTACGCTTCTCGCGCCGTATTTTGTGAAGCAGTTAGCTAAAAGCTGCTTTGAAATTGTAGGAAAGCAAGACTGGCGTGTCTTGAATCTTACTGGGAGAAGTTGTGGACACCTTCTCTGAACCGTACCATTATTGTACTTTCGTTACATAATTTTTAGGATATTTTTGAGTTACGCTCCTCGCGCCGTATGTTGTGAAGCAGTTAGCTAAAAGCTGCTTTGAAATTGTAGGAAAGCAAGTCTGGCGTGTCCTGAATCTTACTGGGAGAAGTTGTGGACACCTTCTCTGAACCGTACCATTATTGTACTTTCGTTACTTAATTTTTAGGATATTTTTGAGCTACGTTCCTCGCACTGTATGTTGTGAAGCAGTTAGCTAAATGCTGCTTTGAAATTGTAGGAAAGCAAGTCTGGCGTGTGTTGAATGTTACTGGGAGAGGTTGCGGGCACATTGTCTGAACCCCACCATTATTGTACTTTCGTTACTTAATATTCAGGATATTCTTGAGGTACGGTTTTCGCGCCGTATGTTGTGAAGCAGTTAGCTAAAAGCTGCTCGGAAATTATGGGGAAGCACGTCTGGCGTGTCTTGAATCTTACTGGGAGAAGTTGCGAGCACATTCTCTGAACCCCACCATTATTCTACTTTCGTTACTTAATATTTAGGATATTTTTGAGGTACGCTTCTCGCGCCGTATTTTGTGAAGCCGTTAGCTAAAAGCTGCTTTGAAATTGTTGGAAAGTCTGTCTGGCGTGTCTTGAATCATGCTGGGAGAAGTTGCGGGCACATTCTCTGAACCCCACCATTATTGTACTTTCGTTACTTAATTTTTAGGATATTTTTGAGGTACGCTCCTCGCGCCGAATGTTGTGAAGCAGTTTGCTAAAAACTGCTTTGAAATTGTAGGAATGCAAGTCTGGCGTGTCTTGAATCTTACTGGGAGAAGTTGCGGGCACATTGTCTGAACCCCACCATTATTGTACTTTCGCTACTTAATATTTAGGATATTTTTAAGGTACGCTTCTCGCGCCGTATGTTGTGAAGCAGTTAGCTAAAAGCTGGTTTGAAATTGTTGGAAAGTAAGTCTGGCGTGTCTTGAATCTTACTGGGAGAAGTTGGTAACCCATTTTCTAAACTCCACCATTATTGTACTTTCGTTGCTTAATTTTTAGGATATTTTTGAGGTACGCTCCTCGCGCCGAATGTTGTGAAGCAGTTTGGTAAAAACGGCTTTGAAATTGTAGGAAAGCAAGTCTGGCGTGTCTTGAATATTACTGGAAGAAGTTGCGGGCACATTCTCTGAACCCCACCATTATTGTACTTTCGTTACTTAATATTTAGGATATTTTTGAGGTACGCTTCTCGCGCCGTATGTTGTGAAGCAGTTAGCTAAAAGCTGCTTTGAAATTGTAGGAAAGTAAGTCTGGCGTGTCTTGAATCATACTGCGAGAAGTTGCGGGCACATTCTCTGAACCCCACCATTATTGTACTTTCGTTACTTAATATTTAGGATATTTTTGAGGCACGCTTCTCGCGCCGTATTTTGTGAAGCCGTTAGCTAAAAGCTGCTTTGAAATTGTTGGAAAGTATGTCTGGCGTGTCTTGAATCATGCTGGGAGAAGTTGCGGGCACATTCTCTGAACCCCACCATTATTGTACTTTCGTTACTTAATTTTTAGGATATTTTTGAGGTACGCTTCTCGCGCCGTATGTTGTGAAGCAGTTAGCTAAAAGCTGCTTTGAAATTGTAGGAAAGTAAGTCTGGCGTGTCTTGAATCATACTGCGAGAAGTTGCGGGCACATTCTCTGAACCCCACCATTATTGTACTTTCGTTACTTAATTTTTAGGATATTTTTGAGGTACGCTTCTCGCGCCGTATGTTGTGAAGCAGTTAGCTAAAAGCTGCTTTGAAATTGTTAGAAAGTAAGTCTGGCGTGTCTTGAATCTTACTGGGAGAAGTTGCGGGCACATTCTCTGAACCCCACCATTATTGTACTTTCGTTACTTAATTTTTATGATATTTTTGAGCTACGCTCCTCGCGCCGTATGTTGTGAAGCAGTTAGCTAAAAGCTGCCTTGAAATTGTAGGAAAGCAAGTCTGGCGTGTCTTGAATCTTACTGGGAGAAGTTGCGGGCACATTCTCTGAACGCCACCATTATTGTGCTTTCGTTACTTAATTTTTAGGATATTTTTGAGGTACACTCCTCGCGCCGTATGTTGTGAAGCTGTTAGCAATAAGCTGCTGGGAAATTATGGGAAAGCAAGTCTGGCGTGTCTTGAATCTTACTGGGAGAAGTTGCGGGCACATTCTCTGAACCCCACTATTATTGTACTTTCGTTACTTAATATTTAGGATATTTTTGAGGTACGCTTCTCGCGCCGTATTTTGTGAAGCAGTTAGCTAAAAGCTGCTTTGAAATTGTTGGAAAGTATGTCTGGCGTGTCTTGAATCATGCTGGGAGAAGTTGCGGGCACATTCTCTGAACCCCACCATTGTTGTACTTTGGTTACTTAATTTTTAGGAGATTTTTGAGCTACGCTCCTGGCACCGTAAGTTGTGAAGCAGTTAGCTAAAGTTGCTTTGAAATTGTTGGAAAGTAAGTCTGGCGTGTCTTCAATGATACTGGGAGAAGTTGGGAACCCATTTTCTAAACTCCACCATTATTTTACTTTCGTTACTTAATTTTTAGGATATTCTTGAGGTACGGTCCTCGCGCCGAATGTTGTGAAGATGTTAGCTAAAAGCTGCTTTGAAATTGTAGGAAAGCAAGTCTGGCGTGTCTTGAATCATACTGGGAGAAGTTGCGGGCACATTCTCGGAACCCCACCATTATTGTACTTTCGTTACTTAATTTTTAGGATATTTTTGAGGTACGCTTCTCGCGCCGTATGTTGTGAAGCAGTTAGCTAAAGCTGCTTTGAAATTGTTGGAAAGTAAGTCTGGCGTGTCTTGAATCATACTGGGAGAAGTTGGTAACCCATTTTCTAAACTCCACCATTATTGTACTTTCGTTACTTAATTTTTAGGATATTTTTGAGGTACGCTCCTCGCGCCGAATGTTGTGAAGCAGTTTGGTAAAAACTGCTTTGAAATTGTAGGAAAGCAAGTCTGGCGTGTCTTGAATATTACTGGAAGAAGTTGCGGGCACATTCTCTGAACCCCACCATTATTGTACTTTCGTTACTTAATATTTAGGATATTTTTGAGGTACGCTTCTCGCGCCGTATGTTGTGAAGCAGTTAGCTAAAAGCTGCTTTGAAATTGTAGGAAAGTAAGTCTGGCGTGTCTTGAATCATACTGCGAGAAGTTGCGGGCACATTCTCTGAACCCCACCATTATTGTACTTTCGTTACTTAATTTTTAGGATATTTTTGAGGTACGCTTCTCGCGCCGTATGTTGTGAAGCAGTTAGCTAAAAGCTGCTTTGAAATTGTTAGAAAGTAAGTCTGGCGTGTCTTGAATCTTACTGGGAGAAGTTGCGGGCACATTCTCTGAACCCCACCATTATTGTACTTTGGTTACTTAATTTTTAGGAGTTTTTTGAGCTACGCTCTTGGCGCCGTAAGTTGTGAAGCAGTTAGCTAAAGTTGCTTTGAAATTGTTGGAAAGTAAGTCTGGCGTGTCTTCAATCATACTGGGAGAAGTTGGGAACCAATTTTCTAAACTCCACCATTATTGTACTTTCGTTACTTAATTTTTAGGATATTTTTGAGGTACGCTCCTCGCGCCGAATGTTGTGAAGATGTTAGCTAAAAACTGCTTTGAAATTTCAGGTAAGCAAGTCTGGCCTGCCTTGAATCATACTGGGAGAAGTTGCGGGCACATTCTCTGAACCCCTCCATTATTGTACTTTCGTTATTTAATTTTTAGGATATTTTTGAGGTACGCTCCTCGCGCCGAATGCTGTGAAGCAGTTTGCTAAAAACTGCTTTGAAATTGTAGGAAAGCAAGACTGGCGTGTCTTGAATCTTACTGGGAGAAGTTGCGGGCGCATTCTCTGAACCCCACCATTATTGTGCTTTCATTACTTAATATTTAGGACATTTTTGAGGTACGCTTCTCGCGCCGTATGTTGTGAAGCAGTTAGCTAAAAGCTGCTTTGAAATTGTTGGAAAGTAAGTCTGGCGTGTCTTGAATCATACTGGGAGAAGTTGCGGGCACATTCTCTGAACCCCACCATTATTGTACTTTTGTTACTTAATATTTAGGATATTTTTGAGGTACGCTTCTCGCGCCGTATGTTGTGAAGCAGTTAGCTAAAAGCTTCTCGGAAATTATGGGAAAGCAAGACTGGCGTGTCTTGAATCTTACTGGGAGAAGTTGTGGACACCTTCTCTGAACTCTACCATTATTGTACTTTCGTTACTTAATTTTTAGGATATTTTTGAGGTACGCTCCTCGCGCCGAATGTTGTGAAGCAGTTTACTAAAAATTGCTTTGAAATTGTAGGAAAGCAAGACTGGCGTGTCTTGAATCTTACTGGGAGAAGTTGCGGGCGCATTCTCTGAACCCCACCATTATTGTGCTTTCGTTACTTAATATTTAGGATATTTTTGAGGTATGCTTCTCGCGCCGTATGTTGTGAAGCAGTTAGCTAAAAGCTGCTTTGAAATTGTTGGAATGTAAGTCTGGCGTGTCTTGAATCATACTGGGAGAAGTTGCGGGCACATTCTCTGAACCCCACCATTATTGTACTTTTGTGACTTAATATTTAGGATATTTTTGAGGTACGCTTCTCGCGCCATATGTTGTGAAGCAGTTAGCTAAAAGCTGCTCGGAAATTATGGGAAAGCAAGTGTGGCGTGTCTTGAATCTTACTGGGAGAAGTTGCGAGCACATTCTCTGAACCCCACCATTATTGTACTTTCGTTACTTAATTTTTAGGCTATTTTTGAACTACGCTCCTCGCGCCGTATGTTGTGATGCAGTTAGCTAAAAGCTGCTTTGAAATTGTATGAAAGCAAGTCTGGCGTGTCCTGAATCTTACTTGGAGAAGTTGGGAACCCATTTTCTAAACCCCACCATTATTGTACTTTCGTTACTTAATTTTTAAGAAATTTTTGAGGTACGCTCCTCGCGCCGAATGTTGTGAAGCAGTTAGCTAAAATCTGCTTTGAAATTGTAGGAAAGCAAGTCTGGCGTGTCTTGAATCTTACTGGGAGAAGTTGCGGGCATATTCTCTGAACCCCACCATTATTGTACTTTCGTTACTTAATATTTAAGATATTTTTGAGGTACGCTTCTCGCGCCGTATGTTGTGAAGCAGTTAGCTAAAAGCTGCTTTGAAATTGTTGGAAAGTAAGTCTGGCGTGTCTTGAATCATACTGGGAGAAGTTGCGGGCACATTCTCTGAACCCCACCATTATTGTACTTTCTTTACTTATTATTTAGGATATTTTTGAGGTACGCTTCTCGCGCCGTATGTTGTGAAGCAGTTAGCTAAAAGCTGCTCGGAAATTATGGGAAAGCAAGTCTGGCGTGTCTTGAATCTTACTGGGAGAAGTTGCGGGCATATTCTCTGAACCCCACCATTACTGTACTTTCGTTACATAATTTTTAGGATATTTTTGAGGTACGCTCCTCGCGCCGCACGTTGTGAAGCAGTTAGCTAAAAGCTGCTTTGAAATTGTAGGAAAGCAAGTCTGGCGTGTCTTGAATCTTACTGGGAGAAGTTGCGGGCACATTGTCTGAACCCCACCATTATTGTACTTTCGTTACTTAATATTTAGGATATTTTTGAGGTACGCTTCTCGCGCCGTATGTTGTGAAGCAGTTAGTTAAAAGCTGCTTTTAAATTGTTGGAAAGTAAGTCTGGCGTGTCTTGAATCATACTGGGAGAAGTTGCGGATACATTCTCTGAACCCCACCATTATTGTACTTTCGTTACTTAATATTCAGGATATTTTTGAGGTACGCTCCTCGCGCCGAATGTTGTGAAGCAGTTAGCTAAAAGCTGCTCGGAAATTATGGGAAAGCAAGTCTGGCGTGTCTTGAATCCCACTGAAAGAAGTTGCGGGCACATTCGCTGAACCCCACCATTATTGTACTTTCGTTACTTAATTTTTAGGATATTTTTGAGCTACGTTCCTCGCGCTGTATGTTGTGAAGCAGTTAGCTAAAAGCTGCTTTGAAATTGTATGAAAGCAAGTCTGGCGTGTCCTGAATCTTACTTGGAGAAGTTGGGAACCCATTTTCTAAACCCCACCATTATTGTAGTTTCGTTACTTAATTTTTAAGAAATTTTTGAGGTACGCTCCTCGCGCCGAATGTTGTGAAGCAGTTAGCTAAAAGCTGCTCGGAAATTATGGGAAAGCAAGTCTGGCGTGTCTTGAATCTTACTGGGAGAAGTTGCGAGCACATTCTCTGAACCCCACCATTATTGTACTTTCGTTACTTAATTTTTAGGCTATTTTTGAGCTACGCTCCTCGCGCCGTATGTTGTGAAGCAGTTAGCTAAAAGCTGCTTTGAAATTGTATGAAACCAAGTCTGGCGTGTCCTGAATCTTACTGGGAGAAGTTGCGGGCACATTCTCTGAACCCCACTATTATTGTACTTTCGTTACATAATATTTAGGATATTTTTGAGGTACGCTTCTCGCGCCGTATTTTGTGAAGCAGTTAGCTAAAAGCTGCTTTGAAATTGTTGGAAAGTATGTCTGGCGTGTCTTGAATCATGCTGGGAGAAGTTGCGGGCACATTCTCTGAACCCCACCATTGTTGTACTTTGGTTACTTAATTTTTAGGAGATTTTTGAGCTACGCTCCTGGCACCGTAAGTTGTGAAGCAGTTAGCTAAAGTTGCTTTGAAATTGTTGGAAAGTAAGTCTGGCGTGTCTTCAATGATACTGGGAGAAGTTGGGAACCCATTTTCTAAACTCCACCATTATTTTACTTTCGTTACTTAATTTTTAGGATATTCTTGAGGTACGGTCCTCGCGCCGAATGTTGTGAAGATTTTAGCTAAAAGCTGCTTTGAAATTGTAGGAAAGCAAGTCTGGCGTGTCTTGAATCATACTGAGAGAAGTTGCGGGCACATTCTCGGAACCCCACCATTATTGTACTTTCGTTACTTAATTTTTAGGATATTTTTGAGGTACGCTTCTCGCGCCGTATGTTGTGAAGCAGTTAGCTAAAGCTGCTTTGAAATTGTTGGAAAGTAAGTCTGGCGTGTCTTGAATCATACTGGGAGAAGTTGGTAACCCATTTTCTAAACTCCACCATTATTGTACTTTCGTTACTTAATTTTTAGGATATTTTTGAGGTACGCTCCTCTCGCCGAATGTTGTGAAGCAGTTTGGTAAAAACTGCTTTGAAATTGTAGGAAAGCAAGTCTGGCGTGTCTTGAATATTACTGGAAGAAGTTGCGGGCACATTCTCTGAACCCCACCATTATTGTACTTTCGTTACTTAATATTTAGGATATTTTTGAGGTACGCTTCTCGCGCCGTATGTTGTGAAGCAGTTAGCTAAAAGCTGCTTTGAAATTGTAGGAAAGTAAGTCTGGCGTGTCTTGAATCATACTGCGAGAAGTTGCGGGCACATTCTCTGAACCCCACCATTATTGTACTGTCGTTACTTAATTTTTAGGATATTTTTGAGGTACGCTTCTCGCGCCGTATGTTGTGAAGCAGTTAGCTAAAAGCTGCTTTGAAATTGTTAGAAAGTAAGTCTGGCGTGTCTTGAATCTTACTGGGAGAAGTTGCGGGCACATTCTCTGAACCCCACCATTATTGTACTTTCGTTACTTAATTTTTATGATATTTTTGAGCTACGCTCCTCGCGCCGTATGTTGTGAAGCAGTTAGCTAAAAGCTGCCTTGAAATTGTAGGAAAGCAAGTCTGGCGTGTCTTGAATCTTACTGGGAGAAGTTGCGGGCACATTCTCTGAACCCCACCATTGTTGTACTTTGGTTACATAATTTTTAGGAGTTTTTTGAGCTACGCTCTTGGCGCCGTAAGTTGTGAAGCAGTTAGCTAAAGTTGCTTTGAAATTGTTGGAAAGTAAGTCTGGCGTGTCTTCAATCATACTGGGAGAAGTTGGGAACCAATTTTCTAAACTCCACCATTATTGTACTTTCGTTACTTAATTTTTAGGATATTTTTGAGGTACGCTCCTCGCGCCGAATGTTGTGAAGATGTTAGCTAAAAACTGCTTTGAAATTTCAGGTAAGCAAGTCTGGCCTGCCTTGAATCATACTGGGAGAAGTTGCGGGCACATTCTCTGAACCCCTCCATTATTGTACTTTCGTTATTTAATTTTTAGGATATTTTTGAGGTACGCTCCTCGCGCCGAATGCTGTGAAGCAGTTTGCTAAAAACTGCTTTGAAATTGTAGGAAAGCAAGACTGGCGTGTCTTGAATCTTACTGGGAGAAGTTGCGGGCGCATTCTCTGAACCCCACCATTATTGTGCTTTCATTACTTAATATTTAGGATATTTTTGAGGTACGCTTCTCGCGCCGTATGTTGTGAAGCAGTTAGCTAAAAGCTGCTTTGAAATTGTTGGAAAGTAAGTCTGGCGTGTCTTGAATCATACTGGGAGAAGTTGCGGGCACATTCTCTGAACCCCACCATTATTGTACTTTTGTTACTTAATATTTAGGATATTTTTGAGGTACGCTTCTCGCGCCGTATGTTGTGAAGCAGTTAGCTAAAAGCTTCTCGGAAATTATGGGAAAGCAAGACTGGCGTGTCTTGAATCTTACTGGGAGAAGTTGTGGACACCTTCTCTGAACTCTACCATTATTGTACTTTCGTTACTTAATTTTTAGGATATTTTTGAGGTACGCTCCTCGCGCCGAATGTTGTGAAGCAGTTTACTAAAAATTGCTTTGAAATTGTAGGAAAGCAAGACTGGCGTGTCTTGAATCTTACTGGGAGAAGTTGCGCGCGCATTCTCTGAACCCCACCATTATTGTGCTTTCGTTACTTAATATTTAGGATATTTTTGAGGTACGCTTCTCGCGCCGTATGTTGTGAAGCAGTTAGCTAAAAGCTGCTTTGAAATTGTTGGAATGTAAGTCTGGCGTGTCTTGAATCATACTGGGAGAAGTTGCGGGCACATTCTCTGAACCCCACCATTATTGTACTTTTGTGACTTAATATTTAGGATATTTTTGAGGTACGCTTCTCGCGCCGTATGTTGTGAAGCAGTTAGCTAAAAGCTGCTCGGAAATTATGGGAAAGCAAGTCTGGCGTGTCTTGAATCTTACTGGGAGAAGTTGCGGCCACATTCTCTGAACCCCACCATTATTGTACTTTCGTTACTTAATATTTAGGATATTTTTGAGGTACGCTTCTCGCGCCGTATGTTGTGAAGCAGTTAGCTAAAAGCTGCTTTGAAACTGTTGGAAAGTAAGTCTGGCGTGTCTTGAATCTTACTGGGAGAAGTTGCGAACCCATTTTCTAAACCCTACCATTATTGTACTTTCGTTACTTATTTTTTAGGAAATTTTTGAGGTACGCTCCTCGCGCCGAATGTTCTGAAGCAGTTAGCTAAAAACTGCTTTGAAATTGTAGGAAAGCAAGTCTGGCGTGTCCTGAATCTTAGTGGGAGAAGTTGGGAACCCATTTTCTAAACTCCACCATTATTGTACTTTCGTTACTTAATTTTTAGGATATTTTGGAGGTACGCTCCTCGCGCCGAATGTTGTGAAGCAGTTTGCTAAAAACTGCTTTGAAGTTGTAGGAAAGCAAGTCTGGCGTGTCTTGAATCTTACTGGGAGAAGTTGCGGCCACATTCTCTGAACGAACCCCACCATTATTGTACTTTCGTTACTTAATATTTAGGATATTTTTGAGGTACGCTTCTCGCGCCGTATGTTGTGAAGCAGTTAGCTAAAAGCTGCTTTGAAACTGTTGGAAAGTAAGTCTGGCGTGTCTTGAATCTTACTGGGAGAAGTTGGGAACCCATTTTCTAAACTCAACCATTATTGTACTTTCGTTACTTAATTTTTAGGATATTTTTGAGGTACGCTCCTCGCGCCGAATGTTGTGAAGCAGTTTGCTAAAAACTGCTTTGAAATTGTAAGAAAGCAAGTCTGGCGTGTCTTGAATCTTACTGGGAGAAATTGCGGGCACATTCTCTGAACCCCACCATTATTGTAGTTTCGTTACTTAATATTTAGGATATTTTTGAGGTACACTCCTCGCGCCGTATGTTGCGAAGCTGTTAGCAATAAGCTGCTGGGAAATTATGGGAAAGCAAGTCTGGCGTGTCTTGAATCTTACTGGGAGAAGTTGCGGGCACATTCTCTGAACCCCACCATTATTGTACTTTCGTTACTTAATATTTAGGATATTTTTGAGGTACGCTTCTCGCGCCGTATGTTGTGAAGCAGTTAGCTAAAAGCTGCTTTGAAATTGTTGGAAAGTATGTCTGGCGTGTCTTGAATCATACTGGGAGAAGTTGCGGGCACATTGTCTGAACCCCACCATTATTGTACTTTCGTTACTTAATATTTAGGATATTTTTGAGGTACGCTTCTCGCGCCGTATGTTGTGAAGCAGTTAGTTAAAAGCTGCTTTTAAATTGTTGGAAAGTAAGTCTGGCGTGTCTTGAATCATACTGGGAGAAGTTGGGAACAAATTTTCTAAACCCCACCATTATTGCACTTTCGTTACTTAATTTTTAGGATATTCTTGAGGTACGCTCCTCGCGCCGAATGTTGTGAAGCAGTTAGCTAAAAGCTGCTTTGAAATTGTAGGAAAGCAAGACTGGCGTGTCTTGAATCTTACTGGGAGAAGTTGCGGGCACATTCTCTGAACCCCACCATTATTGTGCTTTCGTTACTTAATATTTAGGATATTTTTGAGGTACGCTTCTCGCGCCGTATGTTGTGAAGCAGTTAGCTAAAAGCTGCTTTGAAATTGTCGGAAAGTAAGTCTGGCGTGTCTTGAATAATACTGGGAGAAGTTGCGGGCACACTCTCTGAACCCCACCATTATTGTACTTTTGTTACTTAATATTTAGGATATTTTTGAGGTACGCTTCTCGCGCCGTATGTTGTGAAGCAGTTAGCTAAAAGCTGCTCGGAAATTATGGGAAAACAAGTCTGGCGTGTCTTGAATCTTACTGAAAGAAGTTGCGGGCACATTCTCTGAACCCCACCATTATTGTACTTTCGTTACTTAATTTTTAGGATATTTTTGAGCTACGTTCCTCGCGCTGTATGTTGTGAAGCAGTTAGCTAAAAGCTGCTCGGAAATTATGGGAAAGCAAGTCTGGCGTGTCTTGAATCTTACTGAAAGAAGTTGCGGGCACATTCTCTGAACCCCACCATTATTGTACTTTCGTTACTTAATATTTAGGATATTTTTGAGGTACGCTTCTCGCGCCGTATGTTGTGAAGCAGTTAGTTAAAAGCTGCTTTTAAATTGTTGGAAAGTAAGTCTGGCGTGTCTTGAATCATACTGGGAGAAGTTGCGGATACATTCTCTGAACCCCACCATTATTGTACTTTCGTTACTTAATATTCAGGATATTTTTGAGGTACGCTCCTCGCGCCGAATGTTGTGAAGCAGTTAGCTAAAAGCTGCTCGGAAATTATGGGAAAGCAAGTCTGGCGTGTCTTGAATCTTACTGAAAGAAGTTGCGGGCACATTCTCTGAACCCCACCATTATTGTACTTTCGTTACTTAATTTTTAGGATATTTTTGAGCTACGTTCCTCGCGCTGTACGTTGTGAAGCAGTTAGCTAAAAGCTGCTTTGAAATTGTATGAAAGCAAGTCTGGCGTGTCCTGAATCTTACTTGGAGAAGTTGGGAACCCATTTTCTAAACCCCACCATTATTGTACTTTCGTTACTTAATTTTTAAGAAATTTTTGAGGTACGCTCCTCGCGCCGAATGTTGTGAAGCAGTTAGCTAAAAACTGCTTTGAAATTGTAGGAAAGCAAGTCTGGCGTGTCTTGAATCTTACTGCGAGAAGTTGCGGGCATATTCTCTGAACCCCACCATTATTGTACTTTCGTTACTTAATATTTAAGATATTTTTGAGGTACGCTTCTCGCGCCGTATGTTGTGAAGCAGTTAGCTAAAAGCTGCTTTGAAATTGTTGGAAAGTAAGTCTGGCGTGTCTTGAATCATACTGGGAGAAGTTGCGGGCACATTCTCTGAACCCCACCATTATTGTACTTTCTTTACTTATTATTTAGGATATTTTTGAGGTACGCTTCTCGCGCCGTATGTTGTGAAGCAGTTAGCTAAAAGCTGCTCGGAAATTATGGGAAAGCAAGTCTGGCGTGTCTTGAATCTTACTGGGAGAAGTTGCGGGCATATTCTCTGAACCCCACCATTACTGTACTTTCGTTACATAATTTTTAGGATATTTTTGAGGTACGCTCCTCGCGCCGCACGTTGTGAAGCAGTTAGCTAAAAGCTGCTTTGAAATTGTAGGAAAGCAAGTCTGTCGTGTCTTGAATCTTACTGGGAGAAGTTGCGGGCACATTGTCTGAACCCCACCATTATTGTACTTTCGTTACTTAATATTTAGGATATTTTTGAGGTACGCTTCTCGCGCCGTATGTTGTGAAGCAGTTAGTTAAAAGCGGCTTTTAAATTGTTGGAAAGTAAGTCTGGCGTGTCTTGAATCATACTGGGAGAAGTTGCGGATACATTCTCTGAACCCCACCATTATTGTACTTTCGTTACTTAATATTCAGGATATTTTTGAGGTACGCTCCTCGCGCCGAATGTTGTGAAGCAGTTAGCTAAAAGCTGCTCGGAAATTATGGGAAAGCAAGTCTGGCGTGTCTTGAATCCCACTGAAAGAAGTTGCGGGCACATTCTCTGAACCCCACCATTATTGTACTTTCGTTACTTAATTTTTAGGATATTTTTGAGCTACGTTCCTCGCGCTGTATGTTGTGAAGCAGTTAGCTAAAAGCTGCTTTGAAATTGTATGAAAGCAAGTCTGGCGTGTCCTGAATCTTACTTGGAGAAGTTGGGAACCCATTTTCTAAACCCCACCATTATTGTAGTTTCGTTACTTAATTTTTAAGAAATTTTTGAGGTACGCTCCTCGCGCCGAATGTTGTGAAGCAGTTAGCTAAAAGCTGCTCGGAAATTATGGGAAAGCAAGTCTGGCGTGTCTTGAATCTTACTGGGAGAAGTTGCGAGCACATTCTCTGAACCCCACCATTATTATACTTTCGTTACTTAATTTTTAGGCTATTTTTGAGCTACGCTCCTCGCGCCGTATGTTGTGAAGCAGTTAGCTAAAAGCTGCTTTGAAATTGTATGAAACCAAGTCTGGCGTGTCCTGAATCTTACTTGGAGAAGTTGGGAACCCATTTTCTAAACCCCACCATTATTGTACTTTCGTTACCTAATTCTTAAGAAATTTTTGAGGTACGCTCCTCGCGCCGAATGTTGTGAAGCAGTTAGCTAAAAACTGCTTTGAAATTGTAGGAAAGCAAGTCTGGCGTGTCTTGAATCTTACTGGGAGAAGTTGCGGGCATATTCTCTGAACCCCACCATTATTGTACTTTCGTTACTTAATATTTAAGATATTTTTGAGGTACGCTTCTCGCGCCGTATGTTGTGAAGCAGTTAGCTAAAAGCTGCTTTGAAATTGTTGGAAAGTAAGTCTGGCGTGTCTTGAATCATACTGGGAGAAGTTGCGGGCACCTTCTCTGAACCCCACCATTATTGTACTTTCTTTACTTATTATTTAGGATATTTTTGAGGTACGCTTCTCCCGCCGTATGTTGTGAAGCACTTAGCTAAAAGCTGCTCGGAAATTATGGGAAAGCAAGTCTGGCGTGTCTTGAATCTTACTGGGAGAAGTTGCGGGCATATTCTCTGAACCCCACCATTACTGTACTTTCGTTACATAATTTTTAGGATATTTTTGAGGTACGCTCCTCGCGCCGCACGTTGTGAAGCAGTTAGCTAAAAGCTGCTTTGAAATTGTAGGAAAGCAAATCTGGCGTGTCTTGAATCTTAATGGGGAGAAGTTGCGGGCACATTCTCTGAACCCCACCATTATTGTACTTTCGTTACTTAATTTTTAGGATATTTTTGAGGTACGCTCCTCGCGCCGAATGTTGTGAAGCAGTTTGCTAAAAACTGCTTTGAAATTGTAGGAATGCAAGTCTGGCGTGTCTTGAATCTTACTGGGAGAAGTTGCGGGCACATTCTCTGAACCCCACCATTATTGTACTTTCATTACTTAATTTTTATGATATTTTTGAGCTACGCTCCTCGCGCCGTATGTTGTGAAGCAGTTAGCTAAAAGCTGCTCGGAAATTATGGGAAAGCTAGTCTGGCGTGGCTTAAATCTTACTGAAAGAAGTTGCGGGCACATTCTCTGAACCCCACCATTATTGTACTTTCGTTACTTAATTTTTAGGATATTTTTGAGGTACGCTCCTCGCGCCGAATGTTGTGAAGCAGTTTGCTAAAAACTGCTTTGAAATTGTAGGAATGCAAGTCTGGCGTGTCTTGAATCTTACTGGGAGAAGTTGCGGGCACACTCTCTGAACCCCACCATTATTGTACTTTTGTTACTTAATATTTAGGATATTTTTGAGGTACGCTTCTCGCGCCGTATGTTGTGAAGCAGTTAGCTAAAAGCTGCTCGGAAATTATGGGAAAGCTAGTCTGGCGTGGCTTAAATCTTACTGAAAGAAGTTGCGGGCACATTCTCTGAACCCCACCATTATTGTACTTTCGTTACTTAATTTTTAGGATATTTTTGAGCTACGTTCCTCGCGCTGTATGTTGTGAAGCAGTTAGCTAAATGCTGCTTTGAAATTGTAGGAAAGCAAGTCTGGCGTGTCTTGAATCTTACTGGGAGAAGTTGCGGGCACATTGTCTGAACCCCACCATTATTGTGCTTTCGTTACTTAATATTTAGGATATTTTTGAGGTACGCTTCTCGCGCCGTATCTTGTGAAGCAGTTAGCTAAAAGCTGCTTTGAAATTGTAGGAAAGTAAGTCTGGCGTGTCTTGAATCATACTGGGAGAAGTTGCGGGCACATTCTCTGAACCCCACCATTATTGTACTTTCGTTACTTAATTTTTAGGATATTTTTGAGGTACACTCCTCGCGCCGTATGTTGTGAAGCTGTTAGCAATAAGCTGCTGGGAAATTATGGGAAAGCAAGTCTGGCGTGTCTTGAATCTTACTGAAAGAAGTTGCGGGCACATTCTCTGAACCCCACCATTATTGTACTTTCGTTACTTAATTTTTAGGATATTTTTGAGCTACGTTCCTCGCGCTGTATGTTGTGAAGCAGTTAGCTAAATGCTGCTTTGAAATTGTAGGAAAGCAAGTCTGGCGTGTCTTGAATCTTACTGGGAGAAGTTGCGGGCACATTCTCTGAACCCCACCATTATTGTACTTTCGTTACTTAATATTTAGGATATTTTTGAGGTACGCTCCTCGCGCCGTATGTTGTGAAGCAGTTAGCTAAAAGCTGCTTTGAAATTGTAGGAAAGCAAGTCTGGCGTGTCTTGAATAATACTGGGAGAAGTTGCGGGCACATTCTCTGAACCCCACCATTATTGTGCTTTCGTTACTTAATATTTAGGATATTTTTGAGGTACGCTTCTCGCGCCGTATGTTGTGAAGTAGTTAGCTAAAAGCTGCTTTGAAATTGTCGGAAAGTAAGTCTGGCGTGTCTTGAATAATACTGGGAGAAGTTGCGGGCACACTCTCTGAACCCCACCATTATTGTACTTTTGTTACTTAATATTTAGCATATTTTTGAGGTACGCTTCTCGCGCCGTATGTTGTGAAGCAGTTAGCTAAAAGCTGCTCGGAAATTATGGGAAAGCAAGTCTGGCGTGGCTTGAATCTTACTGAAAGAAGTTGCGGGCACATTCTCTGAACCCCACCATTATTGTACTTTCGTTACTTAATTTTTAGGATATTTTTGAGCTACGTTCCTCGCGCTGTATGTTGTGAAGCAGTTAGTTAAAAGCTGCTTTTAAATTGTTGGAAAGTAAGTCTGGCGTGTCTTGAATCATACTGGGAGAAGTTGCGGATACATTCTCTGAACCCCACCATTATTGTACTTTCGTTACTTAATTTTTAGGATATTTTTGAGGTACGCTCCTCGCGCCGAATGTTGTGAAGCAGTTTGCTAAAAACTGCTTTGAAATTGTAGGAATGCAAGTCTGGCGTGTCTTGAATCTTACTGGGAGAAGTTGCGGGCATATTCTCTGAACCCCACCATTACTGCACTTTCGTTACATAATTTTTAGGATATTTTTGAGGTACGCTCCTCGCGCCGCACGTTGTGAAGCAGTTAGCTAAAAGCTGCTTTGAAATTGTAGGAATGCAAATCTGGCGTGTCTTGAATCTTAATGGGGAGAAGTTACGGGCACATTCTCTGAACCCCACCAATATTGTACTTTCGTTACATAACTTTTAGGATATTTTTGAGGTATGCTTCTCGCGCCGTATGTTGTGAAGCAGTTAGCTAAAAGGTGCTTGGAAATTGTTGGAAAGTAAGTCTGGCGTGTCTTGAATCATACTGGGAGAAGTTGCGGGCACATTGTCTGAACCCCACCATTATTGTACTTTCGCTACTTAATATTTAGGATATTTTTAAGGTACGGTTCTCGCGCCGGATGTTGTGAAGCAGTTAGCTAAAAGCTGCTTTGAAATTGTTGGAAAGTAAGTCTGGCGTGTCTTGAACCTTACTGGGAGAAGTTGTGGACACATTCTCGGAACCCCACCATTATTGTGCTTTCGTTACTTAATTTTTAGGATATTTTTGAGGTACGCTTCTCGCGCCGTATGTCGTGAAGCAGTTAGCGAAAGCTGCTTTGAAATTGTTGGAAAGTAAGTCTGGCGTGTCTTGAATCATACTGGGAGAAGTTGGTAACCCATTTTCTAAACTCCACCATTATTGTACTTTCGTTACTTAATTTTTAGGATATTTTTGAGGTACGCTCCTCGCGCCGAATGTTGTGAAGCAGTTTGGAAAAACTGCTTTGAAATTGTAGGAAAGCAAGTCTGGCGTGTCTTGAATCTTAATGGAAGAAGTTGCGGGCACATTCACTGAACCCCACCATTATTGTACTTTCGTTACTTAATATTTAGGATATTTTTGAGGTACGCTTCTCGCGCCGTATGTTGTGAAGCAGTTAGCTAAAAGCTGCTTTGAAATTGTAGGAAAGTAAGTCTGGCGTGTCTTGAATCATACTGGGAGAAGTTGCGGGCACATTCTCTGAACCCCACCATTATTGTACTTTCGTTACTTAATTTTTAGGATATTTTTGAGGTACACTCCTCGCGCCGTATGTTGTGAAGCTGTTAGCAATAAGCTGCTGGGAAATTATGGGAAAGCAAGTCTGGCGTGTCTTGAATCTTACTGAAAGAAGTTGCGGGCACATTCTCTGAACCCCACCATTATTGTACTTTCGTTACTTAATTTTTTTTAGGATATTTTTGAGCTACGTTCCTCGCGCTGTATGTTGTGAAGCAGTTAGCTAAATGCTGCTTTGAAATTGTAGGAAAGCAAGTCTGGCGTGTCTTGAATCTTACTGGGAGAAGTTGCGGGCACATTGTCTGAACCCCACCATTATTGTACTTTCGTTACTTATTATTAAGGATATTTTTGAGGTACGCTTCTCGCGCCGTATGTTGTGAAGCAGTTAGCTAAAAGCTGCTTTGAAATTGTAGGAAAGTAAGTCTGGCGTGTCTTGAATCATACTGGGAGAAGTTGCGGGCACATTCTCTGAACCCCACCATTATTGTACTTTCATTACTTAATTTTTATGATATTTTTGAGCTGCGCTCCTCGCGCCGTATGTTGTGAAGCAGTTAGCTAAAAGCTGCTTTGAAATTGTCGGAAAGTAAGTCTGGCGTGTCTTGAATAATACTGGGAGAAGTTGCGGGCACACTCTCTGAACCCCACCATTATTGTACTTTTGTTACTTAATATTTAGGATATTTTTGAGGTACGCTTCTCGCGCCGTATGTTGTGAAGCAGTTAGCTAAAAGCTGCTCGGAAATTATGGGAAAGCTAGTCTGGCGTGGCTTAAATCTTACTGAAAGAAGTTGCGGGCACATTCTCTGAACCCCACCATTATTGTACTTTCGTTACTTAATTTTTAGGATATTTTTGAGCTACGTTCCTCGCGCTGTATGTTGTGAAGCAGTTAGCTAAATGCTGCTTTGAAATTGTAGGAAAGCAAGTCTGGCGTGTCTTGAATCTTACTGGGAGAAGTTGCGGGCACATTGTCTGAACCCCACAATTATTGTGCTTTCGTTACTTAATATTTAGGATATTTTTGAGGTACGCTTCTCGCGCCGTATCTTGTGAAGCAGTTAGCTAAAAGCTGCTTTGAAATTGTCGGAAAGTAAGTCTGGCGTGTCTTGAATAATACTGGGAGAAGTTGCGGGCACACTGTCTGAACCCCACCATTATTGTACTTTTGTTACTTAATATTTAGGATATTTTTGAGGTACGCTTCTCGCGCCGTATGTTGTGCAGCAGTTAGCTAAAAGCTGCTCGGAAATTATGGGAAAGCTAGTCTGGCGTGGCTTAAATCTTACTGAAAGAAGTTGCGGGCACATTCTCTGAACCCCACCATTATTGTACTTTCGTTACTTAATATTTAGGATATTTTTGAGGTACGCTCCTCGCGCCGTATGTTGTGAAGCAGTTAGCTAAAAGCTGCTTTGAAATTGTAGGAAAGCAAGTCTGGCGTGTCTTGAATAATACTGGGAGAAGTTGCGGGCACATTCTCTGAACCCCACCATTATTGTGCTTTCGTTACTTAATATTTAGGATATTTTTGAGGTACGCTTCTCGCGCCGTATGTTGTGAAGCAGTTAACTAAAAGCTGCTTTGAAATTGTCGGAAAGTAAGTCTGGCGTGTCTTGAATAATACTGGGAGAAGTTGCGGGCACACTCTCTGAACCCCACCATTATTGTACTTTTGTTACTTAATATTTAGGATATTTTTGAGGTACGCTTCTCGCGCCGTATGTTGTGAAGCAGTTAGCTAAAAGCTGCTCGGAAATTATGGGAAAGCAAGTCTGGCGTGGCTTGAATCTTACTGAAAGAAGTTGCGGGCACATTCTCTGAACCCCACCATTATTGTACTTTCGTTACTTAATTTTTAGGATATTTTTGAGCTACGTTCCTCGCGCTGTATGTTGTGAAGCAGTTAGTTAAAAGCTGCTTTTAAATTGTTGGAAAGTAAGTCTGGCGTGTCTTGAATCATACTGGGAGAAGTTGCGGATACATTCTCTGAACCCCACCATTATTGTACTTTCGTTACTTAATATTTAGGAGATTTTTGAGGTACGCTTCTCGCGCCGTATGTTGTGAAGCAGTTAGTTAAAAGCTGCTTTTAAATTGTTGGAAAGTAAGTCTGGCGTGTCTTGAATCATACTGGGAGAAGTTGCGGATACATTCTCTGAACCCCACCATTACTGCACTTTCGTTACATAATTTTTAGGATATTTTTGAGGTACGCTCCTCGCGCCGCACGTTGTGAAGCAGTTAGCTAAAAGCTGCTTTGAAATTGTAGGAATGCAAATCTGGCGTGTCTTGAATCTTAATGGGGAGAAGTTACGGGCACATTCTCTGAACCCCACCAATATTGTACTTTCGTTACATAACTTTTAGGATATTTTTGAGGTATGCTTCTCGCGCCGTATGTTGTGAAGCAGTTAGCTAAAAGGTGCTTGGAAATTGTTGGAAAGTAAGTCTGGCGTGTCTTGAATCATACTGGGAGAAGTTGCGGGCACATTGTCTGAACCCCACCATTATTGTACTTTCGCTACTTAATATTTAGGATATTTTTAAGGTACGGTTCTCGCGCCGTATGTTGTGAAGCAGTTAGCTAAAAGCTGCTTTGAAATTGTTGGAAAGTAAGTCTGGCGTGTCTTGAACCTTACTGGGAGAAGTTGTGGACACATTCTCGGAACCCCCCCATTATTGTGCTTTCGTTACTTAATTTTTAGGATATTTTTGAGGTACGCTTCTCGCGCCGTATGTCGTGAAGCAGTTAGCGAAAGCTGCTTTGAAATTGTTGGAAAGTAAGTCTGGCGTGTCTTGAATCATACTGGGAGAAGTTGGTAACCCATTTTCTAAACTCCACCATTATTGTATTTTCGTTACTTAATTTTTAGGATATTTTTGAGGTACGCTCCTCGCGCCGAATGTTGTGAAGCAGTTTGGAAAAACTGCTTTGAAATTGTAGGAAAGCAAGTCTGGCGTGTCTTGAATCTTAATGGAAGAAGTTGCGGGCACATTCACTGAACCCCACCATTATTGTACTTTCGTTACTTAATATTTAGGATATTTTTGAGGTACGCTTCTCGCGCCGTATGTTGTGAAGCAGTTAGCTAAAAGCTGCTTTGAAATTGTAGGAAAGTAAGTCTGGCGTGTCTTGAATCATACTGGGAGAAGTTGCGGGCACATTCTCTGAACCCCACCATTATTGTACTTTCGTTACTTAATTTTTAGGATATTTTTGAGGTACACTCCTCGCGCCGTATGTTGTGAAGCTGTTAGCAATAAGCTGCTGGGAAATTATGGGAAAGCAAGTCTGGCGTGTCTTGAATCTTACTGAAAGAAGTTGCGGGCACATTCTCTGAACCCCACCATTATTGTACTTTCGTTACTTAATTTTTTTTAGGATATTTTTGAGCTACGTTCCTCGCGCTGTATGTTGTGAAGCAGTTAGCTAAATGCTGCTTTGAAATTGTAGGAAAGCAAGTCTGGCGTGTCTTGAATCTTACTGGGAGAAGTTGCGGGCACATTGTCTGAACCCCACCATTATTGTACTTTCGTTACTTATTATTAAGGATATTTTTGAGGTACGCTTCTCGCGCCGTATGTTGTGAAGCAGTTAGCTAAAAGCTGCTTTGAAATTGTAGGAAAGTAAGTCTGGCGTGTCTTGAATCATACTGCGAGAAGTTGCGGGCACATTCTCTGAACCCCACCATTATTGTACTTTCATTACTTAATTTTTATGATATTTTTGAGCTACGCTCCTCGCGCCGTATGTTGTGAAGCAGTTAGCTAAAAGCTGCTTTGAAATTGTCGGAAAGTAAGTCTGGCGTGTCTTGAATAATACTGGGAGAAGTTGCGGGCACACTCTCTGAACCCCACCATTATTGTACTTTTGTTACTTAATATTTAGGATATTTTTGAGGTACGCTTCTCGCGCCGTATGTTGTGAAGCAGTTAGCTAAAAGCTGCTCGGAAATTATGGGAAAGCTAGTCTGGCGTGGCTTAAATCTTACTGAAAGAAGTTGCGGGCACATTCTCTGAACCCCACCATTATTGTACTTTCGTTACTTAATTTTTAGGATATTTTTGAGCTACGTTCCTCGCGCTGTATGTTGTGAAGCAGTTAGCTAAATGCTGCTTTGAAATTGTAGGAAAGCAAGTCTGGCGTGTCTTGAATCTTACTGGGAGAAGTTGCGGGCACATTGTCTGAACCCCACCATTATTGTGCTTTCGTTACTTAATATTTAGGATATTTTTGAGGTACGCTTCTCGCGCCGTATCTTGTGAAGCAGTTAGCTAAAAGCTGCTTTGAAATTGTCGGAAAGTAAGTCTGGCGTGTCTTGAATAATACTGGGAGAAGTTGCGGGCACACTGTCTGAACCCCACCATTATTGTACTTTTGTTACTTAATATTTAGGATATTTTTGAGGTACGCTTCTCGCGCCGTATGTTGTGCAGCAGTTAGCTAAAAGCTGCTCGGAAATTATGGGAAAGCTAGTCTGGCGTGGCTTAAATCTTACTGAAAGAAGTTGCGGGCACATTCTCTGAACCCCACCATTATTGTACTTTCGTTACTTAATATTTAGGATATTTTTGAGGTACGCTCCTCGCGCCGTATGTTGTGAAGCAGTTAGCTAAAAGCTGCTTTGAAATTGTAGGAAAGCAAGTCTGGCGTGTCTTGAATAATACTGGGAGAAGTTGCGGGCACATTCTCTGAACCCCACCATTATTGTGCTTTCGTTACTTAATATTTAGGATATTTTTGAGGTACGCTTCTCGCGCCGTATGTTGTGAAGCAGTTAGCTAAAAGCTGCTTTGAAATTGTCGGAAAGTAAGTCTGGCGTGTCTTGAATAATACTGGGAGAAGTTGCGGGCACACTCTCTGAACCCCACCATTATTGTACTTTTGTTACTTAATATTTAGGATATTTTTGAGGTACGCTTCTCGCGCCGTATGTTGTGAAGCAGTTAGCTAAAAGCTGCTCGGAAATTATGGGAAAGCAAGTCTGGCGTGGCTTGAATCTTACTGAAAGAAGTTGCGGGCACATTCTCTGAACCCCACCATTATTGTACTTTCGTTACTTAATTTTTAGGATATTTTTGAGCTACGTTCCTCGCGCTGTATGTTGTGAAGCAGTTAGTTAAAAGCTGCTTTTAAATTGTTGGAAAGTAAGTCTGGCGTGGCTTAAATCTTACTGAAAGAAGTTGCGGGCACATTCTCTGAACCCCACCATTATTGTACTTTCGTTACTTAATTTTTAGGATATTTTTGAGCTACGTTCCTCGCGCTGTATGTTGTGAAGCAGTTAGCTAAATGCTGCTTTGAAATTGTAGGAAAGCAAGTCTGGCGTGTCTTGAATCTTACTGGGAGAAGTTGCGGGCACATTGTCTGAACCCCACAATTATTGTGCTTTCGTTACTTAATATTTAGGATATTTTTGAGGTACGCTTCTCGCGCCGTATCTTGTGAAGCAGTTAGCTAAAAGCTGCTTTGAAATTGTCGGAAAGTAAGTCTGGCGTGTCTTGAATAATACTGGGAGAAGTTGCGGGCACACTGTCTGAACCCCACCATTATTGTACTTTTGTTACTTAATATTTAGGATATTTTTGAGGTACGCTTCTCGCGCCGTATGTTGTGCAGCAGTTAGCTAAAAGCTGCTCGGAAATTATGGGAAAGCTAGTCTGGCGTGGCTTAAATCTTACTGAAAGAAGTTGCGGGCACATTCTCTGAACCCCACCATTATTGTACTTTCGTTACTTAATATTTAGGATATTTTTGAGGTACGCTCCTCGCGCCGTATGTTGTGAAGCAGTTAGCTAAAAGCTGCTTTGAAATTGTAGGAAAGCAAGTCTGGCGTGTCTTGAATAATACTGGGAGAAGTTGCGGGCACATTCTCTGAACCCCACCATTATTGTGCTTTCGTTACTTAATATTTAGGATATTTTTGAGGTACGCTTCTCGCGCCGTATGTTGTGAAGCAGTTAGCTAAAAGCTGCTTTGAAATTGTCGGAAAGTAAGTCTGGCGTGTCTTGAATAATACTGGGAGAAGTTGCGGGCACACTCTCTGAACCCCACCATTATTGTACTTTTGTTACTTAATATTTAGGATATTTTTGAGGTACGCTTCTCGCGCCGTATGTTGTGAAGCAGTTAGCTAAAAGCTGCTCGGAAATTATGGGAAAGCAAGTCTGGCGTGGCTTGAATCTTACTGAAAGAAGTTGCGGGCACATTCTCTGAACCCCACCATTATTGTACTTTCGTTACTTAATTTTTAGGATATTTTTGAGCTACGTTCCTCGCGCTGTATGTTGTGAAGCAGTTAGTTAAAAGCTGCTTTTAAATTGTTGGAAAGTAAGTCTGGCGTGTCTTGAATCATACTGGGAGAAGTTGCGGATACATTCTCTGAACCCCACCATTATTGTACTTTCGTTACTTAATATTTAGGAGATTTTTGAGGTACGCTTCTCGCGCCGTATGTTGTGAAGCAGTTAGTTAAAAGCTGCTTTTAAATTGTTGGAAAGTAAGTCTGGCGTGTCTTGAATCATACTGGGAGAAGTTGCGGATACATTCTCTGAACCCCACCATTACTGCACTTTCGTTACATAATTTTTAGGATATTTTTGAGGTACGCTCCTCGCGCCGCACGTTGTGAAGCAGTTAGCTAAAAGCTGCTTTGAAATTGTAGGAATGCAAATCTGGCGTGTCTTGAATCTTAATGGGGAGAAGTTACGGGCACATTCTCTGAACCCCACCAATATTGTACTTTCGTTACATAACTTTTAGGATATTTTTGAGGTATGCTTCTCGCGCCGTATGTTGTGAAGCAGTTAGCTAAAAGGTGCTTGGAAATTGTTGGAAAGTAAGTCTGGCGTGTCTTGAATCATACTGGGAGAAGTTGCGGGCACATTGTCTGAACCCCACCATTATTGTACTTTCGCTACTTAATATTTAGGATATTTTTAAGGTACGGTTCTCGCGCCGTATGTTGTGAAGCAGTTAGCTAAAAGCTGCTTTGAAATTGTTGGAAAGTAAGTCTGGCGTGTCTTGAACCTTACTGGGAGAAGTTGTGGACACATTCTCGGAACCCCACCATTATTGTGCTTTCGTTACTTAATTTTTAGGATATTTTTGAGGTACGCTTCTCGCGCCGTATGTCGTGAAGCAGTTAGCGAAAGCTGCTTTGAAATTGTTGGAAAGTAAGTCTGGCGTGTCTTGAATCATACTGGGAGAAGTTGGTAACCCATTTTCTAAACTCCACCATTATTGTATTTTCGTTACTTAATTTTTAGGATATTTTTGAGGTACGCTCCTCGCGCCGAATGTTGTGAAGCAGTTTGGAAAAACTGCTTTGAAATTGTAGGAAAGCAAGTCTGGCGTGTCTTGAATCTTAATGGAAGAAGTTGCGGGCACATTCACTGAACCCCACCATTATTGTACTTTCGTTACTTAATATTTAGGATATTTTTGAGGTACGCTTCTCGCGCCGTATGTTGTGAAGCAGTTAGCTAAAAGCTGCTTTGAAATTGTAGGAAAGTAAGTCTGGCGTGTCTTGAATCATACTGGGAGAAGTTGCGGGCACATTCTCTGAACCCCACCATTATTGTACTTTCGTTACTTAATTTTTAGGATATTTTTGAGGTACACTCCTCGCGCCGTATGTTGTGAAGCTGTTAGCAATAAGCTGCTGGGAAATTATGGGAAAGCAAGTCTGGCGTGTCTTGAATCTTACTGAAAGAAGTTGCGGGCACATTCTCTGAACCCCACCATTATTGTACTTTCGTTACTTAATTTTTTTTAGGATATTTTTGAGCTACGTTCCTCGCGCTGTATGTTGTGAAGCAGTTAGCTAAATGCTGCTTTGAAATTGTAGGAAAGCAAGTCTGGCGTGTCTTGAATCTTACTGGGAGAAGTTGCGGGCACATTGTCTGAACCCCACCATTATTGTACTTTCGTTACTTATTATTAAGGATATTTTTGAGGTACGCTTCTCGCGCCGTATGTTGTGAAGCAGTTAGCTAAAAGCTGCTTTGAAATTGTAGGAAAGTAAGTCTGGCGTGTCTTGAATCATACTGGGAGAAGTTGCGGGCACATTCTCTGAACCCCACCATTATTGTACTTTCATTACTTAATTTTTATGATATTTTTGAGCTACGCTCCTCGCGCCGTATGTTGTGAAGCAGTTAGCTAAAAGCTGCTTTGAAATTGTCGGAAAGTAAGTCTGGCGTGTCTTGAATAATACTGGGAGAAGTTGCGGGCACACTCTCTGAACCCCACCATTATTGTACTTTTGTTACTTAATATTTAGGATATTTTTGAGGTACGCTTCTCGCGCCGTATGTTGTGAAGCAGTTAGCTAAAAGCTGCTCGGAAATTATGGGAAAGCTAGTCTGGCGTGGCTTAAATCTTACTGAAAGAAGTTGCGGGCACATTCTCTGAACCCCACCATTATTGTACTTTCGTTACTTAATTTTTAGGATATTTTTGAGCTACGTTCCTCGCGCTGTATGTTGTGAAGCAGTTAGCTAAATGCTGCTTTGAAATTGTAGGAAAGCAAGTCTGGCGTGTCTTGAATCTTACTGGGAGAAGTTGCGGGCACATTGTCTGAACCCCACCATTATTGTGCTTTCGTTACTTAATATTTAGGATATTTTTGAGGTACGCTTCTCGCGCCGTATCTTGTGAAGCAGTTAGCTAAAAGCTGCTTTGAAATTGTCGGAAAGTAAGTCTGGCGTGTCTTGAATAATACTGGGAGAAGTTGCGGGCACACTGTCTGAACCCCACCATTATTGTACTTTTGTTACTTAATATTTAGGATATTTTTGAGGTACGCTTCTCGCGCCGTATGTTGTGCAGCAGTTAGCTAAAAGCTGCTCGGAAATTATGGGAAAGCTAGTCTGGCGTGGCTTAAATCTTACTGAAAGAAGTTGCGGGCACATTCTCTGAACCCCACCATTATTGTACTTTCGTTACTTAATATTTAGGATATTTTTGAGGTACGCTCCTCGCGCCGTATGTTGTGAAGCAGTTAGCTAAAAGCTGCTTTGAAATTGTAGGAAAGCAAGTCTGGCGTGTCTTGAATAATACTGGGAGAAGTTGCGGGCACATTCTCTGAACCCCACCATTATTGTGCTTTCGTTACTTAATATTTAGGATATTTTTGAGGTACGCTTCTCGCGCCGTATGTTGTGAAGCAGTTAGCTAAAAGCTGCTTTGAAATTGTCGGAAAGTAAGTCTGGCGTGTCTTGAATAATACTGGGAGAAGTTGCGGGCACACTCTCTGAACCCCACCATTATTGTACTTTTGTTACTTAATATTTAGGATATTTTTGAGGTACGCTTCTCGCGCCGTATGTTGTGAAGCAGTTAGCTAAAAGCTGCTCGGAAATTATGGGAAAGCAAGTCTGGCGTGGCTTGAATCTTACTGAAAGAAGTTGCGGGCACATTCTCTGAACCCCACCATTATTGTACTTTCGTTACTTAATTTTTAGGATATTTTTGAGCTACGTTCCTCGCGCTGTATGTTGTGAAGCAGTTAGTTAAAAGCTGCTTTTAAATTGTTGGAAAGTAAGTCTGGCGTGTCTTGAATCATACTGGGCGAAGTTGCGGATACATTCTCTGAACCCCACCATTATTGTACTTTCGTTACTTAATATTTAGGAGATTTTTGAGGTACGCTTCTCGCGCCGTATGTTGTGAAGCAGTTAGTTAAAAGCTGCTTTTAAATTGTTGGAAAGTAAGTCTGGCGTGTCTTGAATCATACTGGGAGAAGTTGCGGATACATTCTCTGAACCCCACCATTATTGTACTTTCGTTACTTAATATTTAGGAGATTTTTGAGCTACGCTCCTGGCGCCGTATGTTGTGAAGCAGTTAGCTAAAAGCTGCTTTGAAATTGTAGGAAAGCAAGTCTGGCGTGTCCTGAATCTTGCTGGGAGAAGTTGGGAACCCATTTTCTAAACCCCACCATTATTGTACTTTCGTTACTTAATTTTTAGGATATTCTTGAGGTACGCTCCTCGCGCCGAATGTTGTGAAGCAGTTAGCTAAAAGCTGCTTTGAAATTGTAGGAAAGCAAGACTGGCGTGTCTTGAATCTTACTGGGAGAAGTTGTGGACACCTTCTCTGAACTCTACCATTATTGCACTTTTGTTACTTAATATTTCGGATATTTTTGAGGTACGCTTCTCGCGCCGTATGTTGTGAAGCAGTTAGCTAAAAGCTGCTCGGAAATTATGGGAAAGCTAGTCTGGCGTGGCTTAAATCTTACTGAAAGAAGTGTCGGGCACATTCTCTGAACCCCACCATTATTGTACTTTCGTTACTTAATTTTTAGGATATTTTTGAGCTACGTTCCTCGCGCTGTATGTTGTGAAGCAGTTAGCTAAATGCTGCTTTGAAATTGTAGGAAAGCAAGTCTGGCGTGTCTTGAATCTTACTGGGAGAAGTTGCGGGCACATTGTCTGAACCCCACCATTATTGTGCTTTCGTTACTTAATATTTAGGATATTTTTGAGGTACGCTTCTCGCGCCGTATCTGGTGAAGCAGTTAGCTAAAAGCTGCTTTGAAATTGTCGGAAAGTAAGTCTGGCGTGTCTTGAATAATACTGGGAGAAGTTGCGGGCACACTCTCTGAACCCCACCATTATTGTGCTTTCGTTACTTAATATTTAGGATATTTTTGAGGTACGCTTCTCGCGCCGTATGTTGTGAAGCAGTTAGCTAAAAGCTGCTCGGAAATTATGGGAAAGCAAGTCTGGCGTGGCTTGAATCTTACTGAAAGAAGTTGCGGGCACATTCTCTGAACCCCACCATTATTGTACTTTCGTTACTTAATATTTAGGATATTTTTGAGGTACGCTCCTCGCGCCGTATGTTGTGAAGCAGTTAGCTAAAAGCTGCTTTGAAATTGTAGGAAAGCAAGTCTGGCGTGTCTTGAATAATACTGGGAGAAGTTGCGGGCACATTCTCTGAACCCCACCATTATTGTGCTTTCGTTACTTAATATTTAGGATATTTTTGAGGTACGCTTCTCGCGCCGTATGTTGTGAAGCAGTTAGCTAAAAGCTGCTCGGAAATTATGGGAAAGCAAGTCTGGCGTGGCTTGAATCTTACTGAAAGAAGTTGCGGGCACATTCTCTGAACCCCACCATTATTGTACTTTCGTTACTTAATTTTTAGGATATTTTTGAGCTACGTTCCTCGCGCTGTATGTTGTGAAGCAGTTAGTTAAAAGCTGCTTTTAAATTGTTGGAAAGTAAGTCTGGCGTGTCTTGAATCATACTGGGAGAAGTTGCGGATACATTCTCTGAACCCCACCATTATTGTACTTTCGTTACTTAATATTTAGGAGATTTTTGAGCTACGCTCCTGGCGCCGTATGTTGTGAAGCAGTTAGCTAAAAGCTGCTTTGAAATTGTAGGAAAGCAAGTCTGGCGTGTCCTGAATCTTGCTGGGAGAAGTTGGGAACCCATTTTCTAAACCCCACCATTATTGTACTTTCGTTACTTAATTTTTAGGATATTCTTGAGGTACGCTCCTCGCGCCGAATGTTGTGAAGCAGTTAGCTAAAAGCTGCTTTGAAATTGTAGGAAAGCAAGACTGGCGTGTCTTGAATCTTACTGGGAGAAGTTGTGGACACCTTCTCTGAACTCTACCATTATTGCACTTTCGTTACTTAATTTTTAGGATATTTTTGAGGTACGCTCCTCGCGCCGAATGTTGTGAAGCAGTTTGCTAAAAACTGCTTTGAAATTGTAGGAAAGCAAGTCTGGCGTGTCTTGAATCTTACTGGGAGAAGTTGCGGGCACATTCTCTGAACCCCACCATTATTGTGCTTTCGTTACTTAATATTTAGGATATTTTTGAGGTACGCTTCTCGCGCCGTATGTTGTGAAGCAATTAGCTAAAAGCTGCTTTGAAATTGTCGGAAAGTAAGTCTGGCGTGTCTTGAATAAGACTGGGAGAAGTTGCGGGCACACTCTCTGAACCCCACCATTATTGTACTTTTGTTACTTAATATTTAGGATATTTTTGAGGTACGCTTCTCGCGCCGTATGTTGTGAAGCAGTTAGCTAAAAGCTGCTCGGAAATTATGGGAAAGCAAGTCTGGCGTGTCTTGAATCTTACTGAAAGAAGTTGCGGGCACATTCTCTGAACCCCACCATTATTGTACTTTCGTTACTTAATTTTTAGGATATTTTTGAGCTACGTACCTCGCGCTGTATGTTGTGAAGCAGTTAGCTAAATGCTGCTTTGAAATTGTAGGAAAGCAAGTCTGGCGTGTCTTGAATCTTACTGGGAGAATTTGCGGGCACATTGTCTGAACCCCACCATTATTGTACTTTCGTTACTTAATTTTTAGGATATTTTTGAGGTACGCTCCTCGCGCCGAATGTTGTGAAGCAGTTTGCTAAAAACTGCTTTGAAATTGTAGGAATGCAAGTCTGGCGTGTCTTGAATCTTACTGGGAGAAGTTGCGGGCATATTCTCTGAACCCCACCATTACTGTACTTTCGTTACATAATTTTTAGGATATTTTTGAGGTACGCTCCTCGCGCCGCACGTTGTGAAGCAGTAAGCTAAAAGCTGCTTTGAAATTGTTGGAAAGCAAGTCTGGCGTGTCTTGAATCTTACTGGGAGAAGTTGCGGGCACATTCTCTTAACGCCACCATTATTGTGCTTTCGTTAATTAATTTTTAGGATATTTTTGAGGTACACTCCTCGCGCCGTATGTTGTGAAGCTGTTAGCAATAAGCTGCTGGGAAATTATGGGAAAGCAAGTCTGGCGTGTCTTGAATCTTACTGGGAGAAGTTGCGGGCACATTCTCTGAACCCCACAATTATTGTGCTTTCGTTACTTAATATTTAGGATATTTTTGAGGTACGCTTCTCGCGCCGTATGTTGTGAAGCAGTTAGCTAAAAGCTGCTTTGAAATTGTTGGAAAGTAAGTCTGGCATGTCTTGAATCTTACTGGGAGAAGTTGCGGGCACATTCTCTGAAGCCCACCATTTTTGTACTTTCGTTACTTAATTTTTATGATATTTTTGAGCTACGCTCCTCGCGCCGTATGTTGTGAAGCAGTTAGCTAAAAGCTGCCTTGAAATTGTAGGAAAGCAAGTCTGGCGTGTCCTGAATCTTACTGGGAGAAGTTGGGAACCCATTTTCTAAACTCCACCATTATTGTACTTTCGTTACTTAATTTTTAGAATATTTTTGAGGTACGCTCCTCGCGCCGAATGTTGTGAAGCAGTTTGCTAAAAACTGCTTTGAAATTGTAGGAAAGCAAGACTGGCGTGTCTTCAATCTTACTGGGAGAAGTTGTGGACACCTTCTCTGAACTCTACCATTATTGTACTTTCGCTACTTAATTTTTAGGATATTTTTGAGGTACACTCTTCGCGCCGTATGTTGTGAAGCTGTTAGCAATAAGCTGCTGGGAAATTATGGGAAAGCAATTCTGGCGTGTCTTGAATCTTACTGGGAGAAGTTGCGGGCACATTCTCTGAACCCCACCATTATTGAACTTTCATTACTTAATTTTTATGATATTTTTGAGCTACGCTCCTCGCGCCGTATGTTGTGAAGCAGTTAGCTAAAAGCTGCTTTGAAATTGTAGGAAAGCAAGTCTGGCATGTCTTGAATCTTACTGGGAGAAGTTGTGGACACCTTCTCTGAACTCCACCATTATTGTACTTTCGTTACTTAATTTTTAGGATATTTTGGAGGTACGCTCCTCGCGCCGAATGTTGTGAAGCAGTTTGATAAAAACTGCTTTGAAATTGTAGGAATGCAAGTCTGGCGTGTCTTGAATCTTACTGGGAGAAGTTGCGGGCATATTCTCTGAACCCCACCATTACTGTACTTTCGTTACATAATTTTTAGGATATTTTTGAGGTACGCTCCTCGCGCCGCACGTTGTGAAGCAGTAAGCTAAAAGCTGCTTTGAAATTGTAGGAATGCAAATCTGGCGTGTCTTGAATCTTAATGGGGAGAAGTTACGGGCACATTCTCTGAACCCCACCATTATTGTACTTTCGTTACATAACTTTTAGGATATTTTTGAGGTACGCTTCTCGCGCCGTATGTTGTGAAGCAGTTAGCTAAAAGGTGCTTGGAAATTGTTGGAAAGTAAGTCTGGCGTGTCTTGAATCATACTGGGAGAAGTTGCGGGCACATTGTCTGAACCCCACCATTATTGTACTTTCGCTACTTAATATTTAGGATATTTTTGAGGTACGCTTCTCGCGCCGTATGTTGTGAAGCAGTTAGCTAAAAGCTGCTTTGAAATTGTTGGAAAATAAGTCTGGCGTGTCTTGAATCTTACTGGGAGAAGTTGTGGACACATTCTCTGAACCCCACCATTATTGTTCTTTCGTTACTTAATTTTTAGGATATTTTTGAGGTACACTCCTCGCGCCGTATGTTGTGAAGCTGTTAGCAATAAGCTGCTGGCAAATTATGGGAAAGCAAGTCTGGCGTGTCTTGAATCTTACTGGGAGAAGTTGCGGGCACATTCTCTGAACCCCACCATTATTGTACTTTCATTACTTAATTTTTATGATATTTTTGAGCTACGCTCCTCGCGCCGTATGTTGTGAAGCAATTAGCTAAAAGCGGCTTTGAAATTGTAGGAAAGCAAGTCTGGCGTGTCCTGAATCTTAGTGGGAGAAGTTGGGAACCCATTTTCTAAACTCCACCATTATTGTACTTTCGTTACTTATTTTTAGGATATTTTGGAGGTACGCGCCTCGCGCCGAATGTTGTGAAGCAGTTTGATAAAAACTGCTTTGAAATTGTAGGAAAGCAAGTCTGGCGTGTCTTGAAGTTTACTGGAAGTAGTTGCGGGCACATTCACTGAACCCCACCATTATTGTACTTTCGTTACTTAATATTTAGGATATTTTTGAGGTACGCTTCTCGCGACGTATGTTGTGAAGCAGTTAGCTAAAAGCTGCTTTGAAATTGTTGGAAAGCAAGTCTGGCGTGTCTTGAATCTTACTGGGAGAAGTTGCGGGCACATTCTCTTAACGCCACCATTATTGTGCTTTCGTTAATTAATTTTTAGGATATTTTTGAGGTACACTCCTCGCGCCGTATGTTGTGAAGCTGTTAGCAATAAGCTGATGGGAAATTATGGGAAAGCAAGTCTGGCGTGTCTTGAATCTTACTGGGAGAAGTTGCGGGCACATTCTCTGAACCCCACAATTATTGTGCTTTCGTTACTTAATATTTAGGATATTTTTGAGGTACGCTTCTCGCGCCGTATGTTGTGAAGCAGTTAGCTAAAAGCTGCTTTGAAATTGTTGGAAAGTAAGTCTGGCATGTCTTGAATCTTACTGGGAGAAGTTGCGGGCACATTCTCTGAAGCCCACCATTATTGTACTTTCGTTACTTAATTTTTATGATATTTTTGAGCTACGCTCCTCGCGCCGTATGTTGTGAAGCAGTTAGCTAAAAACTGCTTTGAAATTGTAGGAAAGCAAGTCTGGCGTGTCTTGAATCTTACTGGAAGAAGTTGCGGGCACATTCACTGAACCCCACCATTATTGTACTTTCGTTACTTAATATTTAGGATATTTTTGAGGTACGCTTCTCGCGCCGTATGTTGTGAAGCAGTTAGCTAAAAGCTGCTTTGAAATTGTTGGAAAGCAAGTCTGGCGTGTCTTGAATCTTACTGGGAGAAGTTGCGGGCACATTCTCTGAACGCCACCATTATTCTGCTTTCGTTAATTAATTTTTATGATATTTTTGAGCTACGCTCCTCGCGCCGTATGTTGTGAAGCAGTTAGCTAAAAGCGGCTTTGAAATTGTAGGAAAGCAAGTCTGGCGCGTCCTGAATCTTAGTGGGAGAAGTTGGGAACCCATTTTCTAAACTCCACCATTATTGTACTTTCGTTACTTAATTTTAGGATATTTTGGAGGTACGCTCCTCGCGCCGAATGTTGTGAAGCAGTTTGATAAAAACTGCTTTGAAATTGTAGGAAAGCAAGTCTGGCGTGTCTTGAATCTTACTGGAAGAAGTTGCGGGCACATTCACTGAACCCCACCATTATTGTACTTTCGTTACTTAATATTTAGGATATTTTTGAGGTACGCTTCTCGCGACGTATGTTGTGAAGCAGTTAGCTAAAAGCTGCTTTGAAATTGTTGGAAAGCAAGTCTGGCGTGTCTTGAATCTTACTGGGAGAAGTTGTGGACACCTTCTCTGAACTCCACCATTATTGTACTTTCGTTACTTAATTTTTAGGATATTTTGGAGGTACGCTCCTCGCGCCGAATGTTGTGAAGCAGTTTGATAAAAACTGCTTTGAAATTGTAGGAAAGCAAGTCTGGCGTGTCTTGAATCTTACTGGGAGAAGTTGTGGACACCTTCTCTGAACTCTACCATTATTGTACTTTCGTTACTTAATTTTTAGGATATTTTTCAGGTACGCTCCTCGCGCCGAATGTTGTGAAGCAGTTTGGTAAAAACTGCTTTGAAATTGTAGGAAAGCAAGTCTGGCGTGTCTTGAATCTTACTGGAAGAAGTTGCGGGCACATTCACTGAACCCCACCATTATTGTACTTTGGTTACTTAATATTTAGGATATTTTTGAGGTACGCTTCTCGCGCCGTATGTTGTGAAGCAGTTAGCTAAAAGCTGCTTTGAAATTGTTGGAAAGCAAGTCTGGCGTGTCTTGAATCTTACTGGGGAGAAGTTACGGGCACATTCTCTGAACCCCACCATTATTGTACTTTCGTTACATAACTTTTAGGATATTTTTGAGGTACGCTTCTCGCGCCGTATGTTGTGAAGCAGTTAGCTAAAAGGTGCTTGGAAATTGTTGGAAAGTAAGTCTGGCGTGTCTTGAATCATACTGGGAGAAGTTGCGGGCACATTGTCTGAACCCCACCATTATTGTACTTTCGCTACTTAATATTTAGGATATTTTTGAGGTACGCTTCTCGCGCCGTATGTTGTGAAGCAGTTAGCTAAAAGCTGCTTTGAAATTGTTGGAAAATAAGCCTGGCGTGTCTTGAATCTTACTGGGAGAAGTTGTGGACACATTCTCTGAACCCCACCATTATTGTTCTTTCGTTACTTAATTTTTAGGATATTTTTGAGGTACACTCCTCGCGCCGTATGTTGTGAAGCTGTTAGCAATAAGCTGCTGGCAAATTAT
The DNA here is from genome assembly GCF_050947875.1 of Dermacentor variabilis. Lineage (NCBI taxonomy): Eukaryota > Metazoa > Arthropoda > Arachnida > Ixodida > Ixodidae > Dermacentor > Dermacentor variabilis. Next base: position 166,011,440 of record NC_134575.1, read on the forward strand.
GGGAAAGCAAGTCTGGCGTGTCTTGAATCTTACTGGGAGAAGTTGCGGGCACATTCTCTGAACCCCACCATTATTGTACTTTCATTACTTAATTTTTATGATATTTTTGAGCTACGCTCCTCGCGCCTTATGTTGTAAAGCTGTTAGCAATAAGCTGCTGGGAAATTATGGGAAAGCAAGTCTGGCGTGTCTTGAATCTTACTGGGAGAAGTTGCGGGCACATTCTCTGAACCCCACCATTATTGTACTTTCGTTACTTAATATTTAGGATATTTTTGAGGTACGCTTCTCGCGCCGTATTTTGTGAAGCAGTTAGCTAAAGCTGCTTTGAAATTGCTGGAAAGTAAGTCTGGCGTGTCTTGAATCATACTGGGAGAAGTTGGGAACCCATTTTCTAAACTCCACCATTATTGTACTTTCGTTACTTAATTTTTAGGATATTCTTGAGCTACGCTAATCGCGCCGAATATTGTGAAGATGTTAGCGAAAAGTTGCTTTGAAATTGTAGGAAAGCAAGACTGGCGTGTCTTGAATCTTACTGGGAGAAGTTGTTGACACCTTCTCTGAACCCTACCATTATTGTACTTTCGTTACTTAATTTTAAGGATATTTTTGAGGTACACTCCTCGCGCCGTATGTTGTGAAGCTGTTAGCAATAAGCTGCTGGCAAATTATGGGAAAGCAAGTCTGGCGTGTCTTGAATCTTACTGGGAGAAGTTGCGGGCACATTCTCTGAACCCCACCATTATTGTACTTTCATTACTTAATTTTTATGATATTTTTGAGCTACGCTCCTCGCGCCGTATGTTGTGAAGCAGTTAGCTAAAAGCTGCTTTGAAATTGTAGGAAAGCAAGTCTGGGGTGTCCTGAATCTTAGTGGGAGAAGTTGGGAACCCATTTTCTAAACTCCACCATTATTGTACTTTCGTTACTTAATATTTAGGATATTTTGGAGGTACGCTCCTCGCGCCGAATGTTGTGAAGCAGTTTGATAAAAACTGCTTTGAAATTGTAGGAAAGCAAGTCTGGCGTGTCTTGAATCTTACTGGGAGAAGTTGTGGACACCTTCTCTGAACTCTACCATTATTGTACTTTCGTTACTTAATTTTTAGGATATTTTTCAGGTACGCTCCTCGCGCCGAATGTTGTGAAGCAGTTAGCTAAAAGCTGCTTTGAAATTGTTGGAAAGCAAGTCTGGCGTGTCTTGAATCTTACTGGGAGAAGTTGCGGGCACATTCTCTGAACGCCACCATTATTGTGCTTTCGTTAATTAATTTTTAGGATATTTTTGAGGTACACTCCTCGCGCCGTATGTTGTGAAGCTGTTAGCAATAAGCTGCTGGGAAATTATGGGAAAGCAAGTCTGGCGTGTCTTGAATCTTACTGGGAGAAGTTGCGGGCACATTCTCTGAACCCCACCATTATTGTGCTTTCGTTACTTAATATTTAGGATATTTTTGAGGTACGCTTCTCGCGCCGTATGTTGTGAAGCAGTTAGCTAAAAGCTGCTTTGAAATTGTAGGAAAGTAAGTCTGGCGTGTCTTGAATCATACTGGGAGAAGTTGCGGGCACATTCTCTGAACCCCACCATTATTGTACTTTTGTTACTTAATATTTAGGATATTTTTGAGGTACGCTTCTCGCGCCGTATGTTGTGAAGCAGTTAGCTAAAAGCTTCTTTGAAATTGTTGGAAAGTAAGTCTGGCGTGTCTTGAATCTTACTGGAAGTAGTTGCGGGCACATTCTCTGAAGCCCACCATTATTGTACTTTCGTTACTTAATTTTTATGATATTTTTGAGCTACGCTCCTCGCGCCGTATGTTGTGAAGCAGTTAGCTAAAAGCTGCCTTGAAATTGTAGGAAAGCAAGTCTGGCGTGTCCTGAATCTTACTGGGAGAAGTTGGGAACCCATTTTCTAAACTCCACCATTATTGTACTTTCGTTACTTAATTTTTAGAATATTTTTGAGGTACGCTCCTCGCGCCGAATGTTGTGAAGCAGTTTGCTAAAAACTGCTTTGAAATTGTAGGAAAGCAAGACTGGCGTGTCTTGAATCTTACTGGGAGAAGTTGTGGACACCTTCTCTGAACTCTACCATTATTGTACTTTCGTTACTTAATTTTTATGATATTTTTGAGCTACGCTCCGCGCGCCGTATGTTGTGAAGCAGTTAGCTAAAAGCTGCCTTGAAATTGTAGGAAAGCAAGTCTGGCGTGTCCTGAATCTTACTGGGAGAAGTTGGGAACCCATTTTCTAAACTCCACCATTATTGTACTTTCGTTACTTAATTTTTAGAATATTTTTGAGGTACGCTCCTCGCGCCGAATGTTGTGAAGCAGTTTGCTAAAAACTGCTTTGAAATTGTAGGAAAGCAAGACTGGCGTGTCTTGAATCTTACTGGGAGAAGTTGTGGGCACCTTCTCTGAACTCTACCATTATTGTACTTTCGTTACTTAATTTTTAGGATATTTTTCAGGTACGCTCCTCGCGCCGAATGTTGTGAAGCAGTTTGCTAAAGACTGCTTTGAAATTGTAGGAAAGCAAGACTGGCGTGTCTTGAATCTTACTGGGAGAAGTTGCGGGCACATTCTCTGAACGCCACCATTATTGTGCTTTCGTTACTTAATTTTTAGGATATTTTTGAGGTACACTCCTCGCGCCGTATGTTGTGAAGCTGTTAGCAATAAGCTGCTGGAAAATTATGGGAAAGCAAGTCTGGCGTGTCTTGAATCTTACTGGAAGAAGTTGCGGGCACATTCTCTGAACCCCACCATTATTGTACTTTCGTTACTTAATATTTAGGATATTTTTGAGGTACGCTTCTCGCGCCGTATTTTGTGAAGCAGTTAGCTAAAAGCTGCTTTGAAATTGTTGGAAAGTATGTCTGGCGTGTCTTGAATCATACTGGGAGAAGTTGCGGGCACATTCTCTGAAACCCACCATTGTTGTACTTTGGTTACTTAATTTTTAGGAGATTTTTGAGCTACGCTCCTGGCGCCGGATGTTGTGAAGCAGTTAGCTAAAGCTGCTTTGAAATTGTTGGAAAGTAAGTCTGGCGTGTCTTGAACCATACTGGGAGAAGTTGGGAACCCATTTTCTAAACTCCACCATTATTGTACTTTCGTTACTTAATTTTTAGGATATTCTTGAGGTACGCTCCTCGCGCCGAATATTGTGAAGATGTTAGCTAAAAGTTGCTTTGAAATTGTAGGAAAGCAAGACTGGCGGGTCTTGAATCTTACTGGGAGAAGTTTTTGACACCTTCTCTGAACCATACCATTATTGTACTTTCGTTACTTAATTTTTAGGATATTTTTGGGGTACGCTCCTCGCGCCGAATGTTGTGAAGCAGTTTGCTAAAAACTGCTTTAAAATTGCAGGTAAGCAAGTCTGGCGTGTCTTGAATCATACTGGGAGAAGTTGCGGGCACATTCTCTGAACCCCACCATTATTGTACTTTCGTAATTTAATTTTTAGGATATTTTTGAGTTACGCTCCTCGCGCCGTATGTTGTGAAGCAGTTAGCTAAAAGCTGCTTTGAAATTGTAGGAAAGCAAGTCTGGCGTGTCCTGAATCTTACTGGGAGAAGTAGGGAACCCATTTTCTAAACCCCACCATTATTGTACTTTCGTTTCTTAATTTTTAGGATATTCTTGAGGTACGCTCCTCCCGCCGAATGTTGTGAAGCAGTTAGCTAAAAGCTGCTTTGAAATTGTAGGAAAGCAAGACTGGCGTGTCTTGAATCTTACTGGGAGAAGCTGTGGACACCTTCTCTGAACTCTACCATTATTGTACTTTCGTTACTTAATTTTTAGGATATTTTTGAGGTACGCTCCTCGCGCCGAATGTTGTGAAGCAGTTTGCTAAAAACTGCTTTGAAATTGTAGGAAAGCAAGTCTGGCGTGTCTTGAATCTTACTGGGAGAAGTTGCGGGCACATTCTCTGAACACCACCATTATTGTACTTTCGTTACTTGATATTTAGGATATTTTTGAGGTACGCTTCTCGCGCCGTATTTTGTGAAGCAGTTAGCTAAAAGCTGCTTTGAAATTGTTGGAAAGCAAGACTGGCGTGTCTTGAATCTTACTGGGAGAAGTTGTGGACACCTTCTCTGAACTCTACCATTATTGTACTTTCGTAATTTAATTTTTAGGAGATTTTTGAGCTACGCTACTGGCGCCGTATGTTGTGAAGCAGTTAGCTAAAGCTGCTTTGAAATTGTTGGAAAGTAAGTCTGGCGTGTCTTGAATCATACTGGGAGAAGTTGGGAACCCATTTTCTAAACTCCACCATTATTGTACTTTCGTTACTTAATTTTTAGGATATTCTTTAGGTACGCTCCTCGCGCCGAATGTTGTGAAGATGTTAGCTAAAAGCTGCTTTGAAATTGTAGGAAAGCAAGTCTGGCGTGTCCTGAATCTTACTGGGAGAAGTTGGGAACCCATTCTCTGAACCCCACCATTATTGTACTTTCGTAATTTAATTTTTAGGAGATTTTTGAGCTCGGCTCCTGGCGCCGTATGTTGTGAAGCAGTTAGTTAAGCTGCTTTGAAATTGTTGGAAAGTAAGTCTGGCGTGTCTTGAATCATACTGGGAGAAGTTGGGAACCCATTTTCTAAACTCCACCATTATTGTACTTTCGTTCCTTAATTTTTAGGATATTCTTTAGGTACGCTCCTCGCGCCGAATGTTGTGTAGATGTCAGCTAAAAGCTGCTTTGAAATTGTAGGAAAGCAAGTCTGGCGTGTCCTGAATCTTACTGGGAGAAGTTGGGAACCCATTCTCTGAACCCCACCATTATTGTACTTTCGTAATTTAATTTTTAGGAGATTTTTGAGCTACGCTCCTGGCGCCGTATGTTGTGAAGCAGTTAGCTAAAGCTGCTTTGAAATTGTTGGAAAGTAAGTCTGGCGTGTCTTGAATCATACTGGGAGAAGTTGCGGGCACATTCTCTGAACCCCACCATTATTGTACTTTCGTTATTTAATTTTTAGGATATTTTTGAGTTACGCTCCTCGCGCCGTATGTTGTGAAGCAGTTAGCTAAAAGCTGCTTTGAAATTGTAGGAAAGCAAGTCTGGCGTGTCCTGAATCTTACTGGGAGAAGTTGGGAACCCATTTTCTAAACCCCACCATTATTGTACTTTCGCTACTTAATTTTTAGGATATTCTTGAGGTACGCTCCTCGCGCCGAATGTTGTGAAGCTGTTTGCTAAAAACTGCTTTGAAATTGTAGGAAAGCAAGTCTGGCGTGTCTTGAATCATACTGGGAGAAGTTGCGGGCACATTCTCTGAACCCCACCATTATTGTACTTTCGTTACTTAATATTTAGGATATTTTTGAGCTACGCTCCTCGCGCCGTATGTTGTGAAGCAGTTAGCTAAAAGCTGCTTTGAAATTGTATGAAAGCGACTCTCGCGTGTCCTGAATCTTACTGGCAGAAGTTGGGAACCCATTTTCTAAACCCTACCATTATTGTACTTTCGTTACTTAATTTTTAGGAAATTTTTGAGGTACGCTCCTCGCGCCGAATGTTGTGAAGCAGTTAGCTAAAAACTGCTTTGAAATTGTAGGAAAGCAAGTCTGGCGTGTCTTGAATCTTACTGGGAGAAGTTGCGGGCATATTCTCTGAACCCCACCATTATTGTACTTTCGTTACTTAATATTTAGGATATTTTTGAGGTACGCTTCTCGTGCCGAATGTTGTGAAGCAGTTAGCTAAAAGCTGCTCGGAAATTATGGGAAAGCAAGTCTGGCGTGTCTTGAATCTTACTGGCAGAAGTTGCGAGCATATTCTCTGAACCCCACCATTATTGTACTCTCGTTACTTAATTTTTAGGATATTTTTGAGCTACGCTCCTCGCGCCGTATGTTGTGAAGCAGTTAGCTAAAAGCTGCTTTGAAATTGTATGAAAGCAACTCTGGCGTGTCCTGAATCTTACTGGCAGAAGTTGGGAACCCATTTTCTAAACCCTACCATTATTGTACTTTCGTTACTTAATTGTTAGGAAATTTTTGAGGTACGCTCCTCGCGCCGAATGTTGTGAAGCAGTTAGCTAAAAACTCCTTTGAAATTGTAGGAAAGCAAGACTGGCGTGTCTTGAATCTTACTGGGAGAAGCTGTGGACACCTTCTCTGAACTCTACCATTATTGTACTTTCGTTACTTAATTTTTAGGATATTTTTGAGGTACCCTCCTCGCGCCGAATGTTGTGAAGCAGTTCACTAAAAACTGCTTTGAAATTGTAAGAAAGCAAGTCTGACGTGTCTTGAATCTTACTGGGAGAAGTTGCGGGCACATTCTCTGAACCCCACCATTATTGTACTTTCGTTGCTTAATTTTTAGAATATTTTTGAGGTACGCTCCTCGCGCCGAATGTTGTGAAGCAGTTTGCTAAAAACTGCTTTGAAATTGTAGGAAAGCAAGTCTGGCGTGTCTTGAATCATACTGGGAGAAGTTGCGGACACATTCTCTGAACCCCACCATTGTTGTACTTTGGTTACTTAATTTTTAGGAGATTTTTGAGCTACGCTAATGGCGCCGTATGTTGTGAAGCAGTTAGCTAAAAGCTGCTTTGAAATTGTAGGAAAGAAGTCTGGCGTGTCTTGAATCTTAGTGGGAGAAGTTGGGAACCCATTTTCTAAACTCAACCATTATTGTACTTTCGTTACTTAATTTTTAGAATATTTTTGAGGTACGCTCCTCGCGCCGAATGTTGTGAAGCAGTTTGCTAAAAACTGCTTTGAAATTGTAGGAAAGCAAGACTGGCGTGTCTTGAATCTTACTGGGAGAAGTTGTGGACACCTTCTCTGAACTCTACCATTATTGTGCTTTCGTTACTTAATTTTTAGGATATTTTTGAGGTACACTCCTCGCGCCGTATATTGTGAAGCTGTTAGCAATAAGCTGCTGGGAAATTATGGGAAAGCAAGTCTGGCGTGTCTTGAATCTTAGTGGGAGAAGTTGGGAACCCATTTTCTAAACTCAACCATTATTGTACTTTCGTTACTTAATTTTTCGAATATTTTTGAGGTACGCTTCTCGCGCCGTATGTTGTGAAGCAGTGAGCTAAAAGCTGCTTTGAAATTGTAGGAAAGTAAGTCTGGCGTGTCTTGAATCATACTGGGGGAAGTTGCGGGCACATTCTCTGAACCCCACCATTATTGTACTTTCGTTACTTAATTTTTAGGATATTTTTGAGGTACACTCCTCGCGCCGTATATTGTGAAACTGTTAGCAATAAGCTGCTGGGAAATTATGGGAAAGCAAGTCTGGCGTGTCTTGAATCTTACTGGGAGAAGTTGCGGGCACATTCTCTGAACCCCACCATTATTGCACTTTCGTTACTTAATTTTTAGGATATTTTGGAGGTACGCTCCTCGCGCCGAATGTTGTGAAGCAGTTTGCTAAAAACTGCTTTGAAATTGTAGGAAAGCAAGTCTGGCGTGTCCTGAATCTTACAGGGAGAAGTTGGGAACCCATTTTCTAAACTCAACCATTATTGTACTTTCGTTACTTATTTTTAGAATATTTCTGAGGTACGCTCCTCGCGCCGAATGTTGTGAAGCAGTTTGCTAAAAACTGCTTTGAAATTGTAGGAAAGCAAGACTGGCGTGTCTTGAATCTTACTGGGAGAAGTTGTGGACACCTTCTCTGAACTCTATCATTATTGTACTTTCGTTACTTAATTTTTAGAATATTTTTGAGGTACGCTCCTCGCGCCGAATGTTGTGAAGCAGTTTGCTAAAAACTGCTTTGAAATTGTAGGAAAGCAAGACTGGCGTGTCTTGAATCTTACTGGGAGAAGTTGCGGGCACATTCTCTGAACCCCACCATTATTGTGGTTTTGTTACTTAATATTTAGGATATTTTTGAGGTACGCTTCTCGCACCGTATGTTGTGAAGCAGTTAGCTAAAAGCTGCTTTGAAATTGTTGGAAAGTAAGTCTGGCGTGTCTTGAATCATACTGGGAGAAGTTGCGGGCACATTCTCTGAACCCCACCATTATTGTACTTTTGTTACTTAATTTTTAGGATATTTTTGAGGTACACTCCTCGCGCCGTATATTGTGAAGCTGTTAGCAATAAGCTGCTGGGAAATTATGGGAAAGCAAGTCTGGCGTGTCTTGAATCTTACTGGGAGAAGTTGCGGGCACATTCTCTGAACCCCACCATTATTGCACTTTCGTTACTTAATTTTTAGGATATTTTGGAGGTACGCTCCTCGCGCCGAATGTTGTGAAGCAGTTTGCTAAAAACTGCTTTGAAATTGTAGGAAAGCAAGTCTGGCGTGTCCTGAATCTTACAGGGAGAAGTTGGGAACCCATTTTCTAAACTCAACCATTATTGTACTTTCGTTACTTAATTTTTAGAATATTTTTGAGGTACGCTCCTCGCGCCGAATGTTGTGAAGCAGTTTGCTAAAAACTGCTTTGAAATTGTAGGAAAGCAAGACTGGCGTGTCTTGAATCTTACTGGGAGAAGTTGTGGACACCTTCTCTGAACTCTAACATTATTGTGCTTTCGTTACTTAATTTTTAGGATATTTTTGAGGTACACTCCTCGCGCCGTATGTTGTGAAGCTGTTAGCAATAAGCTGCTGGGAAATTATGGGAAAGCAAGTCTGGCGTGTCTTCAATCTTACTGGGAGAAGTTGCGGGCACATTCTCTGAACCCCACCATTATTGCACTTTCGTTACTTAATATTTAGGATATTTTTGAGGTACGCTTCTTGCGCCGTATGTTGTGAAGCAGTTAGCTAAAAGCTGCTTTGAAATTGTTGGAAAGTATGTCTGGCGTGTCTTGAATCATACTGGGAGAAGTTGCGGGCACATTCTCTGAACCCCGCCATTGTTGTATTTTGGTTACTTAATTTTTAGGAGATTTTTGAGCTACGCTCCTGGCGCCGTATATTGTGAAGCAGTTAGCTAAAAGCTGCTTTGAAATTGTAGGAAAGCAAGTCTGGCGTGTCCTGAATCTTCCTGGGAGAAGTTGGGAACACATTTTCTAAACCCCACCATTATTGTACTTTCGTTACTTAATTTTTAGGATATTCTAGAGGTACGCTCCTCGCGCCGAATGTTGTGAAAATGTTAGCTAAAAACTGCTTTGAAATTGTAGGAAAGCAAGTCTGACGTGTCCTGAATCTTACAGGGAGAAGTTGGGAACCCATTTTCTAAACTCAACCATTATTGTACTTTCGTTACTTAATTTTTAGAATATTTTTGAGGTACGCTCCTCGCGCCGAATGTTGTGAAGCAGTTTGCTAAAAACTGCTTTGAAATTGTAGGAAAGCAAGACTGGCGTGTCTTGAATCTTACTGGGAGAAGTTGCGGGCACATTCTCTGAACCCCACCATTATTGTGGTTTTGTTACTTAATATTTAGGATATTTTTGAGGTACGCTTCTCGCACCGTATGTTGTGAAGCAGTTAGCTAAAAGCTGCTTTGAAATTGTTGGAAAGTAAGTCTGGCGTGTCTTGAATCATACTGGGAGAAGTTGCGGGCACATTCTCTGAACCCCACCATTATTGTACTTTTGTTACTTAATATTTAGGATATTTTTAAGGTACGCTTCTCGCGCCGTATGTTGTGAAGCCGTTAGCTAAAAGCTGCTCGGAAATTATGGGAAAGCAAGTCTGGCGTGTCTTGAATCTTACTGAAAGAAGTTGCGGGCACATTCTCTGAACCCCACCATTATTGTACTTTCGTTACTTAATTTTTAGGATATTTTTGAGGTACGCTTTTCGCGCCATATGTTGTGAAGCATTTAGCTAAAAGCTGCTCGGAAATTATGGGAAAGCAAGTCTGGCGCGTCTTGAATCTTACTGGGAGAAGTTGCGATCACATTCTCTGAACCCCACCATTATTGTACTTGCGTTACTTAATTTTTAGGATATTTTTGAGCTACGCTCCGCGCGCCGTATGTTGTGAAACAGTTAGCTAAAAGCTGCTTTGAAATTGTATGAAAGCAAGTCTGGCGTGTCCTGAATCTTACTGGGAGAATTTGGGAACCCATTCTCTAAACCCTACCATTACTGTACTTTCGTTACATAATTTTTAGGATATTTTTGAGGTACGCTCCTCGCGCCGAATGTTGTGAAGCAATTAGCTAAAGACTGCTTTGAAATGTAGGAAAGCAAGTCTGGCGTGTCTTGAATCTTACTCGGAGAAGTTGCGGGCACATTCTCTGAACCGCACAATTATTGCACTTTCGTTACTTAGTTTTTGGGGTATTCTTGAGGTACGCTCCTCGCGCCGAATGTTGTGAAGCAGTTAGCTAAAAACTGCTTTGAAATTGTTGGAAAGTAAGTCTGGCGTGTCTTGAATCATACTGGGAGAAGTTGCGGGCAAATTTTCGGAACCCCACCATTATTGTACTTTCGTTACTTAATGTTTAGGATACTTTTGAGGTACGCTTCTCGAGCCGCATGTTGTGAAGCAGTTAGCTAAAAGCAGCTGAGAAATGATGGGAAAGCGAGACTGGCGTGTCTTGAATCTTACTGGGAGAAGTTCGGAACCCATTCTCTAAACCCCACCCTTATTGTACTTTCGTTAGTTAATTTTTAGGGTATTTTTGAGGTACGCTCCTCGCGCCGCATGTTTTGAAGCAGTTAGCTATAAGCTGCTGGGAAATTGTAGGAAAGCAAGTCTGGCGTGTCTTGAATCTTACTGGGAGAAGTTGCGGGCACATTCTCTGAACCCCACCATTATTGTACTTTCGTTACTTAATGTTTAGGATACTTTTGAGGTACGCTTCTCGCGCCGTATGTTGTGAAGCAGTTAGCTAAAAGCTGCTTTGAAATTGTTGGAAAGTAAGTCTGGCGTGTCTTGAATCATACTGGGAGAAGTTGTGGGCACATTCTCTGAACCCCACCATTATTGTACTTTCGTTACATAATTTTTAGGATATTTTTGAGGTACGCTCCTCGCTCCGAATGTTGTTGAAGCAGTTAGCTAAAGACTGCTTTGAAATTGTAGGAAAACAATCTGGCGTGTCTTGAATCTTACTGGGAGAAGTTGCGGGCACATTCTCTGAACCCCACCGTTATTGCACTTTCGTTACTTAATTTTTAGGATATTTTTGAGCTACGCTTCTCGCGCCGTATGTTGTGAAGCAATTAGCTAAAAGCTGCTTTGAAATTGTTGGAAAGGAAGTCTGGCGTGTCTTGAATATTATTGGAGGAAGTTGCAAGCACATTCTCCGAACCCCACCATTATTTTACTTTCGTTATTAAATTTTTAGCATATTTTTGAGTTACGCTCCTCGCGCCGTATGTTGTGAAGCAGTTAGCTAAAAGCTGCTTTGAAATTGTAGGAAAGCAAGTCTGGCGTGTCCTGAATCTTATTGGGAGAAGTTGGGAACCCATTTTCTAAACCCCACCATTATTGTATATTCGTTACTTAAATTTTAGGATATTTTTGAGGTACGCTCCTCGCGCCGAATGTTGTGAAGCAGTTAGCTAAAAACTGCTTTGAAATTATAGGAAAGGAAGTCTGGCGTGTCTTGAATCTTACTGGGAGAAGTTGGGAACCCATTCTCTAAACCCCATCATTATTGTACTTTCGTTACTTAATTTTTAGGATATTTTTGAGCTACGCTTCTCGCGCCGTATGTTGTGAAGCAATTAGCTAAAAGCTGCTTTGAAATTGTTGGAAAGCAAGTCTGGCGTGTCTTGAATCTTATTGGAGGAAGTCGCGGGCACATTCTCTGAACCCCACCATTATTTTACTTTCGTTATTTAATTTTTAGGATATTTTTGAGTTACGCTCCTCGCGCCGTATGTTGTGAAGCGGTTAGCTAAAAGCTGATTTGAAATTGTAGGATAGTAAGTCTGGCGTGTCCTGAATCTTACTGGGAGAAGTTGGGAACCCATTTTCTAAACCCCACCATTATCGTACTTTCGTTACTTAAATTTTAGGATATTTTTGAGGTACGCTCCTCGAGCCGCATGTTGTGAAGCAGTTAGCTTTAAGCTGCTGGGAAATTGTAGGAAAGCAAGTCTGGCGTGTCTTGAATCTTACTGGGAGAAGTTGTGGGCACATTCTCTGAACCCCACCATTATTGTACTTTCGTTACATAATTTTTAGGATATTTTTGAGGTACGCTCCTCGCTCCGAATGTTGTTGAAGCAGTTAGCTAAAGACTGCTTTGAAACTGTAGGAAAACAATCTGGCGTGTCTTGAATCTTACTGGGAGAAGTTGCGGGCACATTCTCTGAACCCCACCGTTATTGCACTTTCGTTACTTAATTTTTAGGATATTTTTGAGTTACGCTCCTCGCGCCGTATGTTGTGAAGCAGTTAGCTAAAAGCTGGTTTGAAATTGTAGGAAAGCAAGTCCGGCGTGTCTTGAATCTTACTGCTAGAAGTTGGGAACCCATTTTCTAAACCCCACCATTATTGTACTTTCGTTACTTAAATCTTAGGATATTTTTGAGGTACGCTTCTCGCCCCGTATGTTGTGAAGCAGTTAGCTATAAGCTGCTGGGAAATTGTAGGAAAACAAGTCTGGCGTGTCTTGAACCTTACTGGGAGAAGTTGCGGGCACATTCTCTGAACCCCACCATTATTGTACTTTCGTTACTTAATTTTTAGGATATTTTTGAGGTACGCTTCTCGCGCCGTATGTTGTGAAGCAGTTAGATAAAAGCTGCTTTGAAATTGTTGGAAAGCAAGACTGGCGTGTCTTGAATCTTACTGGAAGAAGTTGCGGGCACATTCTCTGAACCCCACCGTTATTGTACTTTCGTTACTTAATTTTTAGGATATTTTTGAGCTACGCTTCTCGCGCCGTATGTTGTGAAGCAATTAGCTAAAAGCTGCTTTGAAATTGTTGGAAAGCAAGTCTGGCGTGTCTTGAATATTATTGGAGGAAGTTGCGGGCACATTCTCTGAACCCCACCATTATTTTACTTTCGTTATTTAATTTTTAGGATATTTTTGAGTTACGCTCCTCGCGCCGTATGTTATGAAGCAGTTAGCTAAAAGCTGCTTTGAAATTGTAGGAAAGCAAGTCTGGCGTGTCCTGAATCTTACTGGGAGAAGTTGGGAACCCATTCTCTAAACCCCACCATTATTGTACTTTGGTTACTTAATATTTAGGATATTTTTGAGGTACGCTCCTCGCGCCGTATGTTGTGAAGCAGTTAGCTAAAAGCTGCTTTGAAATTGTTGGAAAGCAAGTCTGGCGTGTCTTGAATCTTATTGGAGAAAGTCGCGGGCACATTCTCTGAACCCCACCACTATTGTACTTTCGTTACTTAATATTTAGGATATTTTTGAGGTACGCTCCTCGCGCCGAATGTTCTGAAGCAGTTTGCTAAAAACTGCTTTGAAATTGTAGGAAAGCAAGCCTGGCGTGTCTTGAATCGTACTGGGAGAAGTTGCGGGCACATGCTCTGAACCCCACCATTATTGTACTTTCGTTACTTAATATTTAGGATATTTTTGAGGTAGGCTTCTCGCGCCGTATGTTGTGAAGCAGTTAGCTCAAAGCTGCTTTGAAATTGTTGGAAAGTAAGTCTGGCGTGTCTTGAATCATACTGGGAGAAGTTGCGGGCACATTCTCTGAACCCCACCATTATTGCACTTTCGTTACTTAACTTTTAGGATATTTTTGAGCTACGCTTCTCGCGCCGTACGTTGTGAAGCAATTAGCTAAAAGCTGCTTTGAAATTGTTGGAAAGCAAGTCTGGCGTGTCTTGAATCTTATTGGAGGAAGTCGCGGGCACATTCTCTGAACCCCACCATTATTTTACTTTCGTTATTTAATTTTTAGGATATTTTTGAGTTACGCTCCTCGCGCCGTATGTTGTGAAGCAGTTAGCTAAAAGCTGATTTGAAATTGTAGGATAGTAAGTCTGGCGTGTCCTGAATCTTACTGGGAGAAGTTGGGAACCCATTTTCTAAACCCCACCATTATCGTACTTTCGTTACTTAAATTTTAGGATATTTTTGAGGTACGCTCCTCGCGCCGAATGTTGTGAAGCAGTTAGCTAAAAACTGCTTTGAAATTGTAGGAAAGGAAGTCTGGCGTGTCTTGAATCTTACTGGGAGAAGTTGGGAACCCATTCTCTAAACCCCACCATTATTGTACTTTCGTTACTTAATATTTAGGATATTTTTGAGGTACGCTCCTCCCGCCGAATGTTGTGAAGCAGTTTGCTAAAAACTGCTTTGAAATTGTAGGAAAGCAAGTCTGGCGTGTCTTGAATCTTACTGGGAGAAGTTGCGGGCACATGCTCTGAACCCCACCATTATTGTACTTTCGTTACTTAATATTGTTACGTAGGAAGACGCCGACGACAAGCTATTTACAAGTATATTTACAAGGCAATACGCCGCAGTTGACCAAGAGGCAACAGCCCGCGCTAGCTTCCAATCGTCGTCTTCGTCTTCTTCGTACTCGGCTCTTCGTCATTGGGAATACTACCCCGTAGCACTACCCCCGGCGGCGAAAGCGCCGTCCCGGAGCGACTAAAGGCCGGACTCTGAAGCAGTGTAATAGCTCTTGAGCCTACTGACGTGCACGACATCACTAGACACCAGAGTAGATGACGAGGTTGAGCTCACAGGAGCAATTTCATAAGTCACAGGCGTCACCTGGCGCAGCACGCGGTAGGGCCCTGTGTATCGCGAATGGAGCTTTTCGGAAAGTCCGACGTGACGACAGGGCGACCACAGGAGCACGAGTGCACCAGGCGAAAACTGTACGTCACGGTGGCGGGCGTTGTACTGACGCTGCTGTGTGGTTTGCGAGTCCGTCAGTCGAGCACGGGCAAGCTGGCGTGCATGATCGGCGAGGGCGATGGCGTCGCGCGCATACTCGGTTGTTGAGGTCGCAGCAGGAGGAAGTACCGTGTCAAGGGGCAAGGTCGGTTCGCGACCGTAGAGTAGATAAAATGGAGAAAATGCGGCGGTGTCGTGCCGGGAAGAATTGTAAGCAAAGGTGACGTAAGGAAGGGCAACGTCCCAGGCGTGGTGGTCCTTCGAAACGTACTTGGACAGCATGTCGGTAAGAGTACGGTTTAACCGCTCTGTCAGGCCATTGGTTTGAGGATGGTATGAGGTAGTCAGCTTGTGTTGAATAGAGCAGGAACGCACAATGTGGGCGATAACTTTCGAGAGGAAGTTACGACCACGGTCAGTAAGCCGCTGTCGCGGGGCGCCATGCACTAAGATAATGTCACGCAAGAGAAAGTCCGCGACGTCAGTGGCGCAACTGGTAGGTAGAGCCCGCGTGATAGCGTATCGGGTGGCGTAATCAGTTGCGACGGCTACCCATTTGTTCCCAGAGGATGACGTGGGAAAGGGACGGAGGAGGTCTAATCCAACGCGAAAAAACGGTTCCACAGGGACGGTGATCGGCTGGAGATGACCGGAAGGTAGCACCTGAGGCGTTTTCCGACGCTGGCAGGGATCACAGGCAGCAACATAGCGTCGGACGGTGCGAGCGAGACCAGGCCAATAGAAGCGGCGGCGGACGCGGTCGTACGTGCGGGTTACCCCAAGATGTCCTGCAGTGGGTGCGTCATGCAGCTCAAAGAGCACAGTCTGTCGTAGATGTTTTGGCACGACAAGAAGAAGATCAGGGCCATCAGGGAGGAAGCTCCTTCGGTACAGAATGCAGCCCTGGAGGACATATCGGCGAACGGATGCGTCGGTAGGTGTAGAGCGCAGACGCTCGATGAGTACTCGCAGCGATAGGTCTCGGTACTGCTCATCGGCGATGCTAGCGAAGGCAGACACAGAGAAAATGCCGTCGGCGGTACTACTGTCGGCGTCGTCAGGCTCGTCTACCGGGTAGCGAGACAGGCAGTCAGCGTCCTTGTGTAGTCGGACAGATTTGTAGGTGACAGAGAACGAATATTCTTGGAGGCGTAAGGCCCAGCGACCAAGTCTTCCTGAAGGGTCTTTCAATGAGCATAACCAACAAAGCGCGTGATGGTCTGTGATAACGGAAAAGGGTCGGCCATATAAGTATGGGCGGAACTTCGCAACCGCCCAAACTGGGGCCAGACACTCACGCTCAGTGATGGAATAGTTGCGCTCCGCGGGCGAGAGGAGCCTGCTGGCGTAAGCGATAACACGGTCGTGGCCACGCTGGCGTTGTGCCAGTACTGCGCCAATTCCGTGACCGCTGGCATCAGTACGGACTTCGGTAGGCGCAGAAGGATCGAAATGGGCCAGAACGGGAGGCGTTGTGAGAAGATCGATGAGAAGCGAGAACGCAGAGGCCTCGTTATCGCCCCACTGGAAAGGGGCGTCTTTTTTCAAAAGCTCGGTTAGTGGTCGAGCTATGGCCGCGAAATTTTTGACGAAACGGCGGAAGTACGAGCAAAGGCCGATGAAGCTGCGCACATCCTTGACACACTTCGGAACAGGGAAGTGCGTAACAGCATGGATCTTCCCTGGGTCCGGTTGCACTCCGTTCGCGTCAACGAGATGTCCAAGGACGGTGATCTGACGACGGCCGAATTGGCACTTCGATGCGTTGAGTTGCAGACCGGCTCGCCGAAAAACGTCCAGGACTGCTGAGAGGCGCTCGAGGTGCGTAGCGAATGTTGGGGAGAATACTATAACGTCGTCCAAGTAGCACAGGCACGTGGACCATTTGAAACCGTGAAGAAGGGAGTCCATCATGCGTTCAAAAGTGGCAGGAGCGTTACATAGGCCGAACGGCATCACCTTGAATTGATAAAGACCGTCGGGTGTTACAAAGGCAGTCTTCTCGCGGTCGAGATCGTCCACGGCAATCTGCCAATAGCCGGAGCGAAGGTCAATAGAGGAGAAATAGCGAGCACCGTGGAGGCAGTCAAGGGCGTCATCAATCCGAGGTAGGGGATACACGTCCTTTTTGGTAACCCTGTTAAGGTGCCGATAATCCACGCAAAAACGCCATGAGCCATCCTTCTTTTTTACCAGCACAACCGGGGACGCCCATGGACTACATGACGGCTCAATAATGTTCCTGGCAAGCATTTTGCGAACTTCGGTGTGAATAACTTGACGCTCAGCCGGTGATACTCGATACGGGCGGCGATGAATAGGAGGGGCAGCTCCGGTATTAATGCGATGTTTAACAGCTGTTGTTTGGGCCAAAGGACGACCGTTAAAGTCAAAAATATCTTGGTAGAAAATCAGAACGCGGTAGAGCGCACGAGCGTGCTCGGACGGCAGGTCGGGTGCAATCATTTTCTGTAAGTTGGCGATGGTACAAGTTGCCGACTGCGATGGTAGAGGAGGATCGGTCGAATTGTCGTCTACTGAAATCGATGCTACAGAGTGATCCTCGAATGAGCAAAGTTGGGCGAGAGACATCCCGCGTGGCAGCACTTGTGTCGTCAAGCCAAAATTGACCACTGGCAGGCAGACGCAATTCGCCGTAATAGATAAAACAGTATGAGGTAGTGTGATCCCGTGTGGAAGGAGGACGTCTTGCATAGGAGCCGCGATGTAGTGGCCGTCTGGCACTGGTGGGGATGACACGAAGTCAACGTAAGTCAGTGCCGAAGGTGGCAAGCGAACGAAGTCGACGGAACTGAGGCGAGTAAGGTGTTGTTCAGCGGGATCCAGAACAGGCAGGTCGAGGCGGAGAGTACTGGCGGAGCAATCGATGAGAGCAGAATGGGCGGAGAGGAAGTCGAGGCCGAGGATGATGTCGTGGGGACAGTGAGCGATGACTGTGAATAGCACGGTAGTGGAGCGATCGGCGAAGGAGACGCGGGCGGCACACATACCAATTGCAGGGGCTGTTCCGCCATCGGCGACACGGACAACAGGCGTCGTGGCGGGCGTGATTATTTTCCGCAGCCGGGTACGAAGATCCGCGCTCATTACCGACAAATGCGCCCCAGTGTCGATGAGAGCTGATACAGGAACACCGTCGACTTGCACGTCAAGAAGGTTCAGATGAGTGGGCAACGTCAGGAGAGGATTTGGGGGCGTAGGGAGCAATGCAGCGTCACCTCGAGGCGCTGCATCGTCTAGTTTTCCGGCTGGGAGCGGCGTCCGAAGGGAGTCGGCGAAAAGGAACGACGGGGCTGGGGAGAGCGAGATTGTCGTCGTTGGGGCGAAGGCGAACTAGAATAAGGGCGGTTCGGCGCAGGAGAATCGGTGGCGGCATTATCTGAGCGGGCAGCATAGGGACGAGAAAGGCCACCAGGGGGTCGAGAGGAGGCAGTATATGTAGACTGGTTCAGGGAACTCCAGCGACTGCGACAGTGCCGAGAAATGTGCCCAATTCGATGGCAGTGAAAACAAATTGGCTTGTCGTCAGCAGTGCGCCATTCAGAAGGGTTGCGGTAACGTGGTGGGTAAGAAGGTGCGGGACGGGGTGGAATCGAAGAAGCCGGGTGGGGATCAGGGCGATGGGCCGAGCAGACGGCGTGAAGACCCATGTTGGCGAACTCCTGGCGGACAACTGCCTGGATCAGGGAAACAGTGACTGCAGGTGCATGGGAGGGGCTGGAGTCGAACGCAGCCGGATAGGCGGCCTCGATCTCACGCCGGACAATCCTGGTAACATCGCCAGTGAAGTTGGGACGAGGGGCGTCGGCACAGGAAGATGTCGCTGGGGTGTTGGGCAGACGGGCAAACTGTTGGTCGATACGTCGGCTTTTAGCGAATTCCAGGCGGCGGCACTCTTTTATAACGGCATCCACCGTCGCGACGTTGTTAAATACGAGCAAGTTGAATGCGTCATCGGCAATGCCTTTGAGGATGTGGGAGACCTTGTCGGACTCAGTCATGTGTGCGTCAACTTTGCGGCATAAAGCCAAGACGTCCTGAATGTACGTGACGTAGGGCTCCGTTGACGTCTGCACACGACCGGAAAGCGCCTTCTGCGCGGCGAGTTGGTGACCGTAGGGGTTGCCGAACAAGTCTCGAAGCATTTGCTTAAGCGAATCCCAACTGGTTAGCTCATCTTCGTGCGTCCGATACCAAACTCGAGGTGTGCCACCGAGGTAAAAGACGACGTTGGCGAGCATGATAGTAGGGTCCCACCGGTTATTGCGGCTGACGTGTTCGTACAGGCTGATCCAGTCCTCGACGTCTTCCCCATCTTTTGCCGAGAATACGCCAGGATCACGGGGAGCGGAGAGGGTGATGTAGGTCGTCGAAGTGGCAGCAGGTGTCGGAGCCGGCGGAGTCGGGTTGCCGTCGCCGGGAGCCATGAAGGAAGGCTCGACGTACCGTCCACTGCGAAGCTCCGTGACGAGGTACAGGGAACGTCCACCTCCACCAAATATGTTACGTAGGAAGACGCCGACGACAAGCTATTTACAAGTATATTTACAAGGCAATACGCCGCAGTTGACCAAGAGGCAACAGCCCGCGCTAGCTTCCAATCGTCGTCTTCGTCTTCTTCCTACTCGGCTCTTCGTCATTGGGAATACTACCCCGTAGCAATATTTAGGATATTTTTGAGGTAGGCGTCTCGCGCCGTATGTTGTGAAGCAGTTAGCTCAAAGCTGCTTTGAAATTGTTGGAAAGTAAGTCTGGCGTGTCTTGAATCATACTGGGAGAAGTTGCGGGCACATTCTCTGAACCCCACCATTATTGCACTTTCGTTACTTAATTTTTAGGATATTTTTGAGCTACGCTCCTCGCGCCGTATGTTGTGAAGCAGTTAGCTAAAAGCTGCTTTGAAATTGTAGGAAAGCAAGTCTGGCGTGTCCTGAATCTTACTGGGAAAAGTTGGGAACCCATTTTCTAAACCCCACCATTATTGTACTTTCGTTACTTAATTTTTAGGATATTTTTGAGGTACGCTCCTCGAGCCACATGTTGTGAAGCAGTTAGCTATAAGCTGCTGGGAAATTGTAGGAAAGCAAGACTGTAGTGTCTTGAATCTTGCTGGGAGATGTTCGGAACCCATTCTCTAAGCCCCACCATTATTGTACTTTCGTTACCTAATTTTTAGGATATTTTTGAGGTAGGCCCCTTGCGCCGCATGTTGTGAAGAAGTTAGCTAAAAGCTGCTGGGAAATTGTAGGTAAGTAAGTCTGGCGTGTCTTGAATCTTACTGGGAGAAGTTGGGGACACATTCTCTAAACCCCACCACTATTGTACTTTCGTTACTTAATTTTTAGGATATTTTTGAGGTACGCTCCTCGCGCCGAATGTTGTGAAGCAGTTTGCTATAAGCTGCTGGGAAATTGTAGGAAAGCAAGACTGTAGTGTCTTGAATCTTGCTGGGAGAAGTTGGGAACCCATCCTCTAAACCCCACCATTACAGTACTTTCGTTACTTAATTTTTAGGATATTTTTGAGGTACGCTTCTCGCGCCGTATGTTGTGAAGCAGTTAGCTATACGCTGCTGGGAAATTATGGGAAAGTAAGTCTGGCGTGTCTTGAATCTTACTGGGAGAAGTAGGGAACCCATTCTCTAAACCCCACCATTATTGTACTTTCGTTACTTAATTTTTAGGATATTTTTGAGGTACGCTCCTCGCGCCGAATGTTGTGAAGCAGTTAGCTAAAGACTGCTTTGAAATTGTAGGAAAGCAAGTCTGGCGTGTCTTGAATCTTACTGGGAGAAGTTGGGAACCCATCCTCTAAACCCCACCATTATTGTACTTTCGTTACTTAATATTTTGGATATTTTTGAGGTACGCTTCTCGCGCCGTATGTTGTGAAGCAGTTAGCTAAAAGCTGCTTTGAAATTGTAGGAAAGCAAGTCTGGCGTGTCCTGAATCTTACTGGGAGAAGTTGGGAACCCATTTTCTAAACCCCACCATTATTGTACTTTCGTTACTTAATTTTTAGGATATTCTTGAGGTACGCTCCTCGCGCCGCATGTTGTGAAGCAGTTAGCTAAAAGCTGCTTTGAAAATGTAGGAAAGTAAGTCTGGCGTGTCTTGAATCTTACTGGGAGAAGTTACGGGCACATTCTCTGAACCCCACCATTACTGTACTTTTGTTACTTAATATTTAGGATATTTTTTAGGTACGCTTCTCGCGCCGTATGTTGTGATGCAGTTAGCTAAACACTGCTTTGAAATTATGGGAAAGCAAGTCTGGCGTGTCCTGAATTTTACTGGGAGAAGTTGGGAACCCATTTTCTAAACCCCACCATCATTGTACTTTCGTTACATAATTTTTAGGATATTTTTGAGGTACGCTCCCCGCGCCGCATGTTGTGAAGCAGTTAGCTATACGCTGTCGGGAAATTATGGGAAAGTAAGTCTGGCGTGTCTTGAATCTTACAGGGAGAAGTTGGGAACCCATCCTCTAAACCCCACCATTATTGTACTTTCGTTACTTAATATTTTGGATATTTTTGAGGTACGCTTCTCGCGCCGTATGTTGTGAAGCAGTTAGCTAAAAGCTGCTTTGAAATTGTAGGAAAGCAAGCCTGGCGTGTCCTGAATCTTACTGGGAGAAGTTGGGAACCCATTTTCTAAACCCCACCATTATTGTACTTTCGTTACTTAATATTTTGGATATTTTTGAGGTACGCTTCTCGCGCCGTATGTTGTGAAGCAGTTAGCTAAAAGCTGCTTTGAAATTGTAGGAAAGCAAGCCTGGCGTGTCCTGAATCTTACTGGGAGAAGTTGGGAACCCATTTTCTAAACCCCACCATTATTGTACTTTCGTTACTTAATATTTTGGATATTTTTGAGGTACGCTTCTCGCGCCGTATGTTGTGAAGCAGTTAGCTAAAAGCTGCTTTGAAATTGTAGGAAAGCAAGCCTGGCGTGTCCTGAATCTTACTGGGAGAAGTTGGGAACCCATTTTCTAAACCCCACCATTATTGTACTTTCGTTACTTAATATTTTGGATATTTTTGAGGTACGCTTCTCGCGCCGTATGTTGTGAAGCAGTTAGCTAAAAGCTGCTTTGAAATTGTAGGAAAGCAAGCCTGGCGTGTCCTGAATCTTACTGGGAGAAGTTGGGAACCCATTTTCTAAACCCCACCATTATTGTACTTTCCTTACTTGATTTTTAGGATATTTTTGAGGTACGCTCCTCCCGCCGTATGTTGTGAAGCAGTTAGCTAAAAGCTGCTTTGAAAATGTAGGAAAGTAAGTCTGGCGTGTCTTGAATCTTACTGGGAGAAGTTGGGGACACATTCTCTGAAGCCCACCATTATTGTACTTTCGTTACTTAATATTTAGGATATTTTTGAGGTACTCTTCTCGCGCCGTATGTTGTGAAGCAGTTAGCTAAAAGCTGGTTTGAAATTGTTGGAAAGTAAGTCTGGCGTGTCTTGATTCATACTGGGAGAAGTTGCGGGCACATTCTCTGAACCCCACCATTATTGTACTTTCGTTACTTAATATTTAGGATATTTTGGAGGTACGCTTCTCGCGCCGTATGTTGTGAAGCAGTTAGCTAAAAGCTGCTTTGAAATTGTAGGAAAGCAAGTCTGGCGTGTCCTGAATCTTACTGGGAGAAGTTGGGAACCCATTTTCTAAACCCCACCATTATTGTACTTTCGTTACTTGATTTTTAGGATATTTTTGAGGTACGCTCTTCGCGCCGAATGTTGTGAAGCAGTTAGCTTAAAAACGCTTTGAAATTGTAGGAAAGTAAGTCTGGCGTGTCTTGAATCTTACTGGGAGAAGTTGGGGACACATTCTCTGAACCCCACCATTATTGTACTTTCGTTAATTAATATTTAGGATATTTTTGAGGTACTCTTCTCGCGCCGTATGTTGTGAAGCAGTTAGCTAAAAGCTGGTTTGAAATTGTTGGAAAGTAAGTCTGGCGTGTCTTGATTCATACTGGGAGAAGTTGCGGGCACATTCTCTGAACCCCACAATTATTGTACTTTCGTTACTTAATATTTAGGATATTTTTGAGGTACGCTTCTCGCGCCGCATGTTGTGAAGCAGTTAGCTAAAAGCTGCTTTGAAATTGTAGGAAAGCAAGTCTGGCGAGTCCTGAATCTTACTGGGAGAAGTTGGGAACCCATTTTCTAAACACCACCATTATTGTACTTTCGTTACTTGATTTTTCGGATATTTTTGAGGTACGCTCTTCGCGCCGAATGTTGTGAAGCAGTTAGCTTAAAACCGCTTTGAAATTGTAGGAAAGCAAGTCTGGCGTGTCTTGAATCTTACTGGGAGCAGTTGGGAACCCATTCTCTAAACCCCACCATTACAGTACTTTCGTTATTTAATTTTTAGGATATTTTTGAAGTACGTTCCTCGCGCCGAATGTTGTGAAGCAGTTAGCTAAGGACTGCTTTGAAATTGTGGGAAAGCAAGTCTGGCGTGTCTTGAATCTTTCTGGGAGAAGTAGGGAAACCATTCTCTAAACCCCACCATTATTGTACTTTCGTTACTTAGTTTTTGGGGTATTTTTGAGGTACGCTCCTCGCGCCGAATGTTGTGAAGCAGTTAGCTAAAAGCTGCTTTGAAAATGTAGGAAAGTAAATCTGGCGTGTCTTGAATCTTACTGGGAGAAGTTGGGGACACATTCTCTGAACCCCACCATTATTGTACTTTCGTTACTTAATTTTTAGGATATTTTTGAGGTACGCTCCTCGCGCCGTATGTTGTGAAGCAGTTAGCTAAAAGCTGCTTTGAAAATGTAGGAAAGCAAGTCTGGCGTGTCTTGAATCTTACTGGGAGCAGTTGGGAACCCATTCTCTAAACCCCACCATTACAGTACTTTCGTTATTTAATATTTAGGATATTTTTAAAGTACGTTCCTCGCGCCGAATGTTGTGAAGCAGTTAGCTAAAAACTGCTTTGAAATTGTAGGAAAGCAAGTCTGGCGTGTCTTGAATCTTACTGGGAGAAGTTGGGAACCCATTCTCTAAACCCCACCATTACAGTACTTTCGTTACTTAATTTTTAGGATATTTTTGAGGTACGCTCCTCGCGCCGTATGTTGTGAAGCAGTTAGCTAAAAGCTGCTTTGAAAATGTAGGAAAGTAAGTCTGGCGTGTCTTGAATCTTACTGGGAGAAGTTGGGGACACATTCTCTGAACCCCACCATTATTGTACTTTCGTTACTTAATTTTTAGGATATTTTTGAGGTATGCTCCTCGCGCCGCATGTTGTGAAGAAGTTAGCTATAAGCTGCGTTGAAATTGTTGGAAAGTAAGTCTGGAGTGTCTTGAATTTTACTGGGAGAAGTTGGGGACACATTATCTGAACCTAACCATTATTGTACTTTCGTTACTTAATTTTTAGGGTATTTTTGAGGTACGCTCCTCGCGCCGAATGTTGTGAAGCAGTTTGCTAAAAACTGCTTTGAAATTGTAGTAAAGCAAGTCTGGCGTTTCCTGAATCTTACTAGGAGAAGTTGGGAACCCATTCTCTAAACCCCACCATTACTGTACTTTTGTTACTTAATATTTAGGATATTTTTTAGGTACGCTTCTCGCGCCGTATGTTGTGATGCAGTTAGCTAAACACTGCTTTGAAATTATGGGAAAGCAAGTCTGGCGTGTCCTGAATCTTACTGGGAGAAGTTGGGAACCCATTTTCTAAACCCCACCATCATTGTACTTTCGTTACATAATTTTTAGGATATTTTTGAGGTACGCTCCCCGCGCCGCATGTTGTGAAGCAGTTAGCTATACGCTGTCGGGAAATTATGGGAAAGTAAGTCTGGCGTGTCTTGAATCTTACAGGGAGAAGTTGGGAACCCATCCTCTAAACCCCACCATTATTGTACTTTCGTTACTTAATATTTTGGATATTTTTGAGGTACGCTTCTCGCGCCGTATGTTATGAAGCAGTTAGCTAAAAGCTGCTTTGAAATTGTAGGAAAGCAAGCCTGGCGTGTCCTGAATCTTACTGGGAGAAGTTGGGAACCCATTTTCTAAACCCCACCATTATTGTACTTTCCTTACTTGATTTTTAGGATATTTTTGAGGTACGCTCTTCGCGCCGAATGTTGTGAAGCAGTTAGCTTAAAACCGCTTTGAAATTGTAGGAAAGCAAGTCTGGCGTGTCTTGAATCTTACTGGGAGAAGTTGGGAACCCATTCTCTAAACCCCACCATTACAGTACTTTCGTTACTTAATTTTTAGGATATTTTTGAGGTACGCTCCTCCCGCCGTATGTTGTGAAGCAGTTAGCTAAAAGCTGCTTTGAAAATGTAGGAAAGTAAGTCTGGCGTGTCTTGAATCTTACTGGGAGAAGTTGGGGACACATTCTCTGAAGCCCACCATTATTGTACTTTCGTTACTTAATATTTAGGATATTTTTGAGGTACTCTTCTCGCGCCGTATGTTGTGAAGCAGTTAGCTAAAAGCTGGTTTGAAATTGTTGGAAAGTAAGTCTGGCGTGTCTTGATTCATACTGGGAGAAGTTGCGGGCACATTCTCTGAACCCCACAATTATTGTACTTTCGTTACTTAATATTTAGGATATTTTTGAGGTACGCTTCTCGCGCCGCATGTTGTGAAGCAGTTAGCTAAAAGCTGCTTTGAAATTGTAGGAAAGCAAGTCTGGCGAGTCCTGAATCTTACTGGGAGAAGTTGGGAACCCATTTTCTAAACACCACCATTATTGTACTTTCGTTACTTGATTTTTCGGATATTTTTGAGGTACGCTCTTCGCGCCGAATGTTGTGAAGCAGTTAGCTTAAAACCGCTTTGAAATTGTAGGAAAGCAAGTCTGGCGTGTCTTGAATCTTACTGGGAGCAGTTGGGAACCCATTCTCTAAACCCCACCATTACAGTACTTTCGTTATTTAATTTTTAGGATATTTTTGAAGTACGTTCCTCGCGCCGAATGTTGTGAAGCAGTTAGCTAAGGACTGCTTTGAAATTGTGGGAAAGCAAGTCTGGCGTGTCTTGAATCTTTCTGGGAGAAGTAGGGAAACCATTCTCTAAACCCCACCATTATTGTACTTTCGTTACTTAGTTTTTGGGGTATTTTTGAGGTACGCTCCTCGCGCCGAATGTTGTGAAGCAGTTAGCTAAAAGCTGCTTTGAAAATGCAGGAAAGTAAATCTGGCGTGTCTTGAATCTTACTGGGAGAAGTTGGGGACACATTCTCTGAACCCCACCATTATTGTACTTTCGTTACTTAATTTTTAGGATATTTTTGAGGTACGCTCCTCGCGCCGTATGTTGTGAAGCAGTTAGCTAAAAGCTGCTTTGAAAATGTAGGAAAGCAAGTCTGGCGTGTCTTGAATCTTACTGGGAGCAGTTGGGAACCCATTCTCTAAACCCCACCATTACAGTACTTTCGTTATTTAATATTTAGGATATTTTTGAAGTACGTTCCTCGCGCCGAATGTTGTGAAGCAGTTAGCTAAAAACTGCTTTGAAATTGTAGGAAAGCAAGTCTGGCGTGTCTTGAATCTTACTGGGAGAAGTTGGGAACCCATTCTCTAAACCCCACCATAACAGTACTTTCGTTACTTAATTTTTAGGATATTTTTGAGGTACGCTCCTCGCGCCGTATGTTGTGAAGCAGTTAGCTAAAAGCTGCTTTGAAAATGTAGGAAAGTAAGTCTGGCGTGTCTTGAATCTTACTGGGAGAAGTTGGGGACACATTCTCTGAACCCCACCATTATTGTACTTTCGTTACTTAATTTTTAGGATATTTTTGAGGTATGCTCCTCGCGCCGCATGTTGTGAAGAAGTTAGCTATAAGCTGCGTTGAAATTGTTGGAAAGTAAGTCTGGAGTGTCTTGAATTTTACTGGGAGAAGTTGGGGACACATTATCTGAACCTAACCATTATTGTACTTTCGTTACTTAATTTTTAGGGTATTTTTGAGGTACGCTCCTCGCGCCGAATGTTGTGAAGCAGTTTGCTAAAAACTGCTTTGAAATTGTAGTAAAGCAAGTCTGGCGTTTCCTGAATCTTACTAGGAGAAGTTGGGAACCCATTCTCTAAACCCCACCATTACAGTACTTTCGTTACTTAATTTTTAGGATATTTTTGAGGTACGCTCTTCGCGCCGTATGTTGTGAAGCAGTTAGCTAAAAGCTGCTTTGAAAATGTAGGAAAGTAAGTCTGGCGTGTCTTCAATCTTACTGGGAGAAGTTGCGGGCACATTCTCTGAACCCCACCATTACTGTACTTTCGTTACTTAATATTTAGGCTATTTTTGAGGTACGCTTCTCGCGCCGTATGTTGTGAAGCAGTTAGCTAAACGCTGCTTTGAAATTGCAGGAAAGTAAGTCTGGCGTGTCTTGAATCATACTGGGAGAAGTTGCGGGCACATTCTCTGAACCCCACCATTATTGTACTTTCGTTACTTAATATTTAAGATATTCTTGAGGTACGCTTCTCGAGCCGTATGTTGTGAAGCAGTTAGCTAAAAGCTGCTCGGAAATTATGGGAAAGCAAGTCTGGCGTGTCCTGAATCTTACTGGGAGAAGTTGGGAACCCATTTTCTAAACCCCACCGTCATTGTACTTTCGTTACATAATTTTTAGGATATTTTTGAGGTACGCTCCTCGCGCCGAGTGTTGTGAAGCAGTTAGCTAAGGACTGCTTTGAAATTCTGGGAAAGCAAGTCTGGCGTGTCTTGAATCTTACTGGGAGAAGTAGGGAAACCATTCTCTAAACCCCACCATTATTGTACTTTCGTTACTTAGTTTTTGGGGTATTTTTGAGGTACGCTCCTCGCGCCGAATGTTGTGAAGCAGTTAGCTAAAAACTGCTTTGAAATTGTAGGAAAGCAAGTCTGGCGTGTCTTGAATCTTACTGGGAGAAGTTGGGAACCCATTCTCTAAACCCCACCATTACAGTACTTTCGTTACTTAATTTTTAGGATATTTTTGAGGTACGCTCCTCGCGCCGTATGTTGTGAAGCAGTTAGCTAAAAGCTTCTTTGAAAATGTAGGAAAGTAAGTCTGGCGTGTCTTGAATCTTACTGGGCGAAGTTGGGAACCCATTCTCTAAACCACACCATTATTGTTCTTTTGTTACTTAATTTTTAGGATATTTTTGAGGTACGCTCCTCGCGCCGCATGTTGTGAAGCAGTTCGCTATCAGCTGCTGGGAAATTGTAGGAAAGCAAGTCTGGCGTGTCTTGAATCTTACTGGGCGAAGTTGGGAACCCATTCTCTAAACTCCACCGTTATTGTACTTTCGTTACTTATATTTTTTGGATATTTTTGAGGTACGTTCCTCGCACCGCATGTTGTGAAGCAGTTCGCTATCAGCTGCTGGGAAATTGTAGGAAAGCAAGTCTGGCGTGTCTTGAATCTTACTGGGCGAAGTTGGGAACCCATTCTCTAAACTCCACCGTTATTGTACTTTCGTTACTTATATTTTTTGGATATTTTTGAGGTACGTTCCTCGCGCCGTATGTTATGAAGCAGTTAGCTAAAGACTGCTTTGAAATTGTAGGAAAGCAAGTCTGGCGTGTCTTGAATCTTACTAGGAGAAGTTGGGAACCCATTCTCTAAACCCCACCATTATTGTACTTTCGTTACTTAATATTTAGGATATTTTTGAGGTACGCTTCTCGCGCCGTATGTTGTGAAGCAGTTAGCTAAAAGCTGCTTTGAAATTGTAGGAAAGCAAGTCTGGCGTGTCCTGAATCTTACTGGGAGAAGTTGGGAACCCATTTTCTAAACCCCACCATTATTGTACTTTCGTTACTTGATTTTTAGGATATTTTTGAGGTACGCTCTTCGCGCCGAATGTTGTGAAGCAGTTAGCTTAAAACCGCTTTGAAATTGTAGCAAAGCAAGTCTGGCGTGTCTTGCATCTTACTGGGAGAAGTTGGGAACCCATTATCTAAACCCCACCATTACAGTACTTTCGTTACTTAATTTTTAGGATATTTTTGAGGTACGCTCCTCGCGCCGAGTGTTGTGAAGCAGTTAGCTAAGGACTGCTTTGAAATTCTGGGAAAGCAAGTCTGGCGTGTCTTGAATCTTACTGGGAGAAGTAGGGAAAC
Organism: Dermacentor variabilis; assembly: GCF_050947875.1. Classification (NCBI taxonomy): domain Eukaryota; kingdom Metazoa; phylum Arthropoda; class Arachnida; order Ixodida; family Ixodidae; genus Dermacentor; species Dermacentor variabilis. The sequence goes on from NC_134575.1 coordinate 166,040,277, forward strand.
CATTCTCTAAACCCCACCATTATTGTACTTTCGTTACTTAGTTTTTGGGGTATTTTTGAGGTACGCTCCTCGCGCCGAATGTTGTGAAGCAGTTAGCTAAAAACTGCTTTGAAATTGTAGGAAAGCAAGTCTGGCGTGTCTTGAATCTTACTGGGAGAAGTTGGGAACCCATTCTCTAAACCCCACCATTACAGTACTTTCGTTACTTAATTTTTAGGATATTTTTGAGGTACGCTCCTCGCGCCGTATGTTGTGAAGCAGTTAGCTAAAAGCTTCTTTGAAAATGTAGGAAAGTAAGTCTGGCGTGTCTTGAATCTTACTGGGCGAAGTTGGGAACCCATTCTCTAAACCACACCATTATTGTTCTTTTGTTACTTAATTTTTAGGATATTTTTGAGGTACGCTCCTCGCGCCGCATGTTGTGAAGCAGTTCGCTATCAGCTGCTGGGAAATTGTAGGAAAGCAAGTCTGGCGTGTCTTGAATCTTACTGGGCGAAGTTGGGAACCCATTCTCTAAACTCCACCGTTATTGTACTTTCGTTACTTATATTTTTTGGATATTTTTGAGGTACGTTCCTCGCGCCGTATGTTGTGAAGCAGTTAGCTAAAAGCTGCTTTGAAAATGTAGGAAAGTAAGTCTGGCGTGTCTTGAATCTTACTGGGAGAAGTTGGGCACACATTCTCTGAACACCACCATTATTGTACTTTCGTTACTAAATTTTTCGGGTATTCTTGAGGTGCGCTTGTTGCGCCGCATGTTGTGAAGCAGTTAGGCAAAAGCTGCTGGGAAATTAAGGGAAAGTAAGTCTGCCGTGTCTTGAATCTTACTGGAGGAATTTGGGCACACATTCTCTGAACCCCACCATTATTGTACTTTCGTTACTTAATTTTTGGGGTATTTTTGAGGTACGCTCTTCGCGCCGCATGTTGTGAAGCAGTTAGCTAAAAGCTGCTTTCAAATTATGGGAAAGTAAGTGTGGCGTGTCTTGAATCTTACTGGGAGAAGTTGGGGACACATTCTCTGAACCAAACCATTACAGTACCTTCGTTACTTAATTTTTAGGATATTTTTGAGGTACGCTCCTTGCGCCGCATGTTGTGAAGCAGTTAGGCAAAAGCTGCTGGGAAATTAAGGGAAAGTAAGTCTGGCGTGTCTTCAATCTTTCTGTGAGAAGTTGGGGACACATTCTCTGAGCCCCACCATTATTGTAATTTCGTTACTTAGTTTTTGGGGTATTTTCGAGGTACGGTCATCGCGCCGCATGTTTTGAAGAAGTTAGCTAAAAGCTGCTGGGAAATAATGGGAAAGTAAGTATGCCGTGTCTTGAATCTTACTGAGAGAAGTCGGGGACACATTCTCTTTACCCCACTATTATTGTACTTTCGTTACTTAATTTTTGGGGTATTTTTGAGGTGCGCCTGTCGCGCCGCATGTTGTGAAGCAGTTATCTAAAAGATGCTGGGAAATTATGGGGCAAGTAAGTCTGCCGTGTCTTGAATCTTACTGGGAGAAGTTGGGCACACGATTCTCTGAACCCCACCATTATTGTATTTTCGCTACTTAATGTTTGGGGTATTTTTGAGGTACGCTCGTCGCGCCGCATATTTTGAAGCAGTTATCTAAAAGCTGCTAGGAAATAATGGGAAAGTAACTCTGCCGTGTCTTGAATCTTACTGGGAGAATTTGGGCACACATTCTCTAAACCAAACCATTATTGTAATTTCGTTACTTCATTTTCGGGGTATTTTTGAGGTACGCTCGCAGCGCGTGGCGTTCCGAAGCAGTTAGCTAAAAGCTGCTGGGAAATTTTGGGAAAGTAACTCTGTCGTGTCTTGAATCTTACTTGGAGAAGTTGGGAACACATTCTCTGAACACCACCATTATTGTAATTTCGTTACTTCATTTTTGGGGTATTTTTGAGGTACGCTCGCAGCGCGTGGCGTTCCGAAGCAGTTAGCTAAAAGCTGCTGGGAAATTATGGGAAAGTAACTCTGTCGTGTCTTGAATCTTACTTGGAGAAGTTGGGCACACATTCTCTGAACACCACCATTATTGTACTTTCGTTACTAAATTTTTCGGGTATTCTTGAGGTACGCTTGTCGCGCCGCATGTTGTGAAGCAGTTAGGCAAAAGCTGCTGGGTATTTCAGGGAAAGTAAGTCTGGCTTGTCGTTAATCTTACTGGGAGAAGTTGGGGACACATTCTCTGAACCCCACCATTATTTTACTTTCCTTACTTAATTTTTGGGGTATTTTTGAGGTACGCTCGTCGCGCCGCATGTTGGGAAGCAGTTTGCTAAAAGCTGCTGGGAAATAATGGGAAAGTAAGTCTGCCGTGTCTTGAATCTTACTGGGAGAAGTTGGGCGCACCATTCTCTGAACCCCATCATTATTGTACTTTCGCTACTTAACTTATGAGGTATTTTTATGTTTGCCCGTAGCGCCGCATGTTTTGAAGCAGTTAGCTAAAAGCTGCTAGGAAATTATGGGAAAGTAAGTCTGGCGTGTCTTCAATCTTACTGGGAGAAGTTGGGCACACATTCTCTGTACCCCACTATTATAGTACTTTCGTAACTTAATTTTTGGCGTATTTTTGTGGTGTGCTCTTCGCGCCGCATGTTGTGCAGCAGTTACCAAAAAGCTGCTGGGAAATTATGGGAAAGTAAGTCTGCCGTGTCTTGAACCTTACTGGGAGAAGTTGGGCGCACCATTCTCTGAACCCCATCATTATTGTACTTTCGCTACTTAACTTTTGAGGTATTTTGATGTTTGCTCGTAGCGCCGCATGTTTTGAAGCAGTTAGCTAAAAGCTGCTGGCAAATTATGGGAAAGTATGTCTGGCGTGTCTTCAATCTTACAGCGAGAAGTTGGGCACACATTCTCTGTACCCCACTATTATTGTACTTTCGTAACTTAATTTTTGGGGTATTTTTGTGGTGCGCCTGTCGCGCCGCATGTTGTGAATCAGTTAGCTAAAAGCTGCTTGGAAATAATGGGAAAGTAAGTCTGCCGTGTCTTGAACCTTACTTTGAGAAGTTGGGCACACCATCCTCTGAACCCCACCATTATTGTACTTTCTCTACCTAATTTTTGGGGTATTTTTAAGGTAAGCTCATCGCGCCGCATATTGTGAAGCAGCTAGCTAAAAGCTACTGGGAAATAATGCGAAAGTAAGTTTGCCCTGTCTTGAATCTTACTGGGGGAAGTTGGGCACACATTCTCTGAACCCCACCATTATTGCACTTTCGTTACTTAATTTTTGGGGTATTTTTGAGGTACACTCTCCGCGCCGCATGTTGTGAAGCATTTAGCTAAAAGCTGCTTTGAAATTATGGGAAAGTAAGTCTGGCGTGTCTTGAATCTTACTGGGAGAAGTTGGGGACACATTCTCTGAACCAAACCATTATTGTCATTTCGTTACTAAATTTTTCGGGTATTCTTGAGGTACGCTTGTCGCGCCGCATGTTGTGAAGCAGTTAGGCAAAAGCTGCTGGGAAATAATGGGAAAGTAAGTCTGGCGTGTCTTAAATCTTACTGGGAGAAGTTGGGCACACATTCTCTGAACCCCACCATTATTGCTCTTTCGTTAATAATTTTTTCGGGTATTCATGAGGTAGGCTTGTCGCGCCGCATGTTGTAAAGCATGAAGCTAAAATCTGCCGGGAAAATATGGGAAAGTTAGTCTGGCGTGTCTTGAATCTTACTGGGAGAAGTTGGGCACACATTCTCTGGAACCCACCATTATTGTAGTTTCGCTACTTAATTTTTGGGGTGTCTTTAAGGTAAGCTCGTCGCGCCGCATATTGTGAAGCAGTTAGCTAAAAGCTGCTTGGAAATAATGGGAAAGTAAGTCTGCCGTGTCTTGAATCTTACTGGGGGAAGTTGGGCACACATTCTCTGAACCCCACCATTATTGTACTTTCTTTACTTTATTTTTGGGGTATTTTTGAGGTACGCTCTTCGCGCCGCATGTTGTGAAGCAGTTAGCTAAAAGCTGCTTGTAAATTATAGGAAAGTAAGTCTGGCGTGTCTTGGAACTTAGTGGGATAAGTTGGGGCCACATTCTCTGAAACCCACTATTACTGTGCTTGCGCTACTTCTTTTTTGGGGTATGGTTCAGGTAGGCTTGTCGCGCCGCATGTTGTAAAGCATTTAGCTAAAATCTGCTGGGAAAGTATGGGAAAGTTAGTCTGGCGTGTCTTGAATCTTACTGCGAGACGTTGGGCACACATTCTCTGGAACCCACCATTATTGTAGTTTCGTTACTTAATTTTTGGGGTATTTTTGAGGTGCGCCTGTCGCGCCGCATGTTTTGAAGCAGTTAGCTAAAAGCTGCTGGCAAATTATGGGAAAGTAAGTCTGGCGTCTCTTCAATCTTACTGGGAGAAGTTGGGCACACATTCTCTGAACGCCACCATTATTGTACTTTCGTTACTTATATTTGGGGGTATTTTTGAGGTACGCTCGTCGCGCCGCTTGTTGTGAAACAGTTAGCTAAAAGCTGCTGGGAAATTAGGTGAAAGTAAGTCTGGCGTGTCTTGAATAATACTTGGATAAGTTGGGCACACATTCTCTGAACCCCGCCATTATTGCACGTACGTTATTTAGTTTTTGGGGTATTTTTCAGGCACGCTCGTCGCGTCGCATCTTGCGAAGCAGTTAGCTAAATGCTGCTGGGAAATACGGGAAAGTAAGTCTGGCGTGTCTTGAATCTTACTGGGAGGAGTAGGGCACACATTCTTTGAACCCCACCATTATTGTACTTTCGTTACTTAGTTTTTGGGGTATTTTTTCAGGCACGCTCGTCGCACCGCATGTTTTGAAGCAGTTAGCTAAAAGCTGCTCTCAAATTATGGGAAAGTAAGCTTGGCGTGTCTAGAATCTCACTGGGAGAAATTGGGGACAGATTCTCTGAACCCCACCATTATTGTACTTTCGTTACTTCATTTTTGGGGTATTTTTGAGGTACGCTTGTCCCGCCGCATGTTGTAAAGCAGTTAGCTAAAATCTGCGGGAAAATTATGGGAAAATAAGTCTGGCGTGTCTTGAATCTCGCTGGGAGAAGTTGGGGACACATTCTCTGAGCCCGCCATTATTGTAATTTCGTTACTTCATTATTGGGGTACTTTGAGGTGCGCTCACAGCGCGTAGCCTTGCGAAGCAGTTAGCTAAAACCTGCTGGAAACTATGGGAAAATAGGTCTCGCGTGTCTTGAATCTTACTGGGAGAAGTTGGGGACACATTCACTGAAACCCACCATTACTGTGCTTGCGTTACTTCATTTTTGGGGTATTGTTGAGGTACGCTCGTCGCACGGCATTTTGTGAAGCAACTAGCTAAAAGCTGCTGGGAAATAATGGGAAAGTAAGTCTGCCGTGTCTTGAATCTTACTGGGAGAAGTTGGGCACACATTCTCTGAACCCCACCATTATTGTACATTCGTTATTTAATTTTTGGGGTATTTTTGAGGTACGCTCGTCGCGCCACTTGTTGTGAAGCAGTTAGCTAAAAGCTGCTGGGAAATAATGGGAAAATAAGTCTGCCATGTCTTGAATCTTACTGGGATAAGTTGGGGACACATTCACTGAAACCCACTATTACTGTGCTTGCGTTACTTCATTTTTGGGGTATTGTTGAGGTACGCTTGTCACGCCGCATGTTGTAAAGCAGTTAGCTAAAAGCTGCTGGGAAATTATGGGAAAGTCAGTCTGGCGTGTCTTGAATCTCACTGGGAAAAGTTGGGCACACATGCTCTGAACACCACCATTGTTGTACTTTCGTTACCTAATCTTGGGGGTATTTTTGAGGTGCGCTCGTGCCACCGTATGTTGCGAAGCAGTTAGCTAAAAGCTGCTGGGAAATTATGGGAAAGTAAGTCTGGCGTGTCTTGAATCTTACTGGGAGAAGTTGGGCACACATTCTCTGAACCCCAGCGTTATTGTAATTTTGTTACTTTATTTTTGGAGTATTTTTGAGGTACGCTCACAGCGTGTGGCGCTGCGAAGCAGTTAGCTAAAAGCTGCTGGGAAATAATGGGAAAGTAAGTCTGGCGTGTCTTGAATCTTCCTGGGAGAAGTTGGGCACACTCTTTCTGAACCGCACCATTATTGTACTTACGTTACATAGTTTTTTGGGTATTTTTCAGGCACGCTCGTCGCGGCGCATTTTGTGAAGCAGTTAGGTAAAAGCTGCTGGAAAATTATGGGAAAGTAATTCTAGCGTGTCTTCAATCTTACTGGGAGAAGCTGGGGAGACATTCTCTGAAACCCTCCATTATTGTTCTTTCGTTACTACATTTTTGGGGTATTGTTGAGCTACGCTTGTCGCGCCGGATGTTGCAAAGCAGTTAGCTAAAACCTGCTTGTAAATTATGCGAAAGTAAGTCTGGCGTGTCTTGAATCTTACTGGGAGAAGTTGGGCACACATTCTTTGTACCCTACCATTATTGTATTTTCGTTACTTAATTTTTGGGGTATTTTTGAGGTGCGCTTGTCGCGCCGCATGTTGTGAAGCAGTTAGCTAAAAGCTGCTGGGAAATATAGGGAAAGTAAGTCTAGCGTGTTTTGAATCTTACTGGGAGAAGTTGGGCCCACCATTCTCTGAACCCCACCATTATTGTTCTTTCGCTACTTAATTTTTGAGGTATTTTTTAGGTACGCTCGTAGCGCCGTATGTGTTGAAGCCGTTTGCTAGAAGCTGTTGGGAAATTATGGGAAAGTAATCTGGCGTGTCTTGAATCTTACTTGGAGAAGTTGGGGGCACATTCTCTGAACCCCACCATTATTGTAATTTGCTTACTTCATTTTGGGGGTATTTTTAGGTATGCTCGTAGCGCCGCATGTTTTGAAGCAGTTAGGTAAATGCTGCTGGGAAATTATGGGAAAGTAGGTCTGGCGTGTCTTAAATCTTACTGGGAGAAGTTGGGCACACATTCTCTGAACCAAAGCATTATTGCAATTTCGTTACTTCATTTTTGGGGTATTTTTGAGGTACGGTCGGAGCGCGTGGCGTTCCGAAGCAGTTAGCTAAAATCTGCTGGGAAATTATGGGAAAGTAACTCTGCCGTGTCTTTAATCTTACTGGGAGAAGTTGGGCACACATTCTCTGAACACCACCATTATTGTACTTTCGTTACTAAATTTTTCGGGCATTCTTGACGTACGCTTGTCGCACCGCATCTTGTGAAGTATTTAGCTATAAGCTGCCTTGAAATTATAGGAAAGTAAGTCTGGCGTGTCTTGAATCTTACTGGGAGAAGTTGGTGACACATTCTCTGAACCTCACCATTATTTTACTTTCCTTACTTAATTTTTGGAGTATTTTTGAGGTACGCTCCTCGCGCCGCATGTTGTGAAGCAGTTTGCTAAACGCTGGTGGGAAATAATGGGAAAGTAAATCTGCCGTGTCTAGAATCTTACTGGGACAAGTTGGGCACACCATTCTCTGAACCCCACCATTATTGTACTTTCGCTACTTAATTTTTCAGGTATTTTTAGGTTTGCTCGTAGCGCCGCACGTTTTGAAGCAGTTAGCTAGAAGCTGCTCGGAAATTATGGGAAAGTAAGTCTGCCGTGTCTTGAATCTTACTGGGAGAAGTTGGGCACACCATCCTCTGAAACCCACTATTACTGTACTTTCGTTAATTAATTTTTGGGGTATTTTGGAGGTACCCTCTTCGCGCCGCATGTTGTGAAGCATTTAGCTAAAAGCTGCTTTGAAATTATGGGAAAGTAAGTCTGGCGTGTCTTGAATCTTACTGGGAGAAGTTGGGGACACATTCACTGAACCAAACCATTATTGTAATTTCGTTACTAAATTTTTCGGGTATTCTTGAGGTACGCTTGTCGCGCCGCATGTTGTGAAGCAGTTAGGCAAAACCTGCTGGGAAATTATGGGAAAGTAAGTCTGGCGTGTCTTGAATCTTACTGGGAGAAGTTGGGCACACATTCTCTGAACCCCACCATTATTGCACTTACGTTAATAATTTTTTCGGGTATTCATGAGGAACGCTCGTCGCGCCGCATGTTGTGAAGCAGTTAGCTAAAAGCTGCTTGGAAATTATGGGAAAATAAGTCTGGCGTGTCTTGGAACTTACTGGGATAAGTTGGGGACACATTCTCTGAAACCCACTATTACTGTGTTTGCGCTACTTCTTTTTTGGGGTATTGTTCAGGTAGGCTTGTCGCGCCGCATGTTGTAAAGCATTTAGCTTAAATCTGCTGGGAAAGTATGGGAAAGTTAGTCTGGCGTGTCTTGAATCTTACTGGGAGAAGTTGGGCACACATTCTCTGGAACCCACCATTATTGTAGTTTCGTTACTTCATTTTTCGGGTATTGTTGAGGTACGCTCGTCGCGCCGCATGTTGTGAAGCATTTAGCTAAAAGCTGCTTTGAAATCATGGGAAAGTAAGTCTGACGTGTCTTGAATCTTACTGGGAGAAGTTGGGGACACATTCTCTGAACCAAACCATTATTGTTCTTTCGTTACTACATTTTTGGGGTATTGTTGAGGTACGCTTGTCGCGCCGGATGTTGCAAAACAGTTAGCTAAAACCTGCTCGTAAATTATGCGAAAGTAAGTCTGGCGTGTCTTGAATCTTACTGGGGGAATTTGGCCACACATTCTCTGAACCCCACCATTATTGTACTTTCGTTACTTAATTTTTGGGGTATTTTTGTGGTACGATCTTCGCGCCGCATGTTGTGAAGCATTTAGCTAAAAGCTGCTTTGAAATTATGGGAAAGTAGTTCTGGCGTGTCTTGAATCTTAGTGGGAGAAGTTGGGGACACATTCTCTGAACCAAACCATTATTATAATTTCGTTACTAAATTTTTCGGGTATTCTTGAGGTACGCTTGTCGCGCCGCATGTTGTGAAGCAGTTAGGCAAAAGCTGCTGGGAAATTATGGGAAAGTAAGTCTGGCGTGTCCTAAATCTTACTGGGAGAAGTTGGTCACACATTCTCTAAACTCCACCATTATTGCACTTTCTTTAATGATTTTTTCGGGTATTCATGAAGTACGCTCGTCGCGCTGCATGTTGTGAAGCAGTTAGGCAAAAGCTGCTCTGAAATTATGGGAAGGTAAGCCTGGCGTGTCTTGAATCTCACTGGGATGAGTTGGGGACACTTTCACTAAAACCCACTATTACTGTGCTTGCGTTACTTCATTTTTGGGGTATTGTTGAAGTACGCTTGTCACGCCGCATGTTGTAAAGCAGTTAGCTAAAAGCTGCTGGGAAATTAGGGGAAAGTCAGTCTGGCGTGTCTTGAATCTCACTGGGAAAAGTTGGGCACACATGCTCTGAACCCCACCATTGTTGTACTTTCGTTACCTAATCTTGGGGGTATTATTGAGGTGCGCTCGTGGCACCGCATGTTGCGAAGCAGTTAGCTAAAAGCTGCTGGGAAATTGTGGGAAAGTAAGTCTGGCGTGTCTTGAATCTTACTGGGAGAAGTTGGGCACACATTCTCTGAACCCCAGTATTATTGTTCTTTCGTTACTTCATTTTTGGGGTGTTGTTGAGGTACGCTTGTCGGGCCGCATGTTCTAAAGCAGTTAGCTACAAGCTGCTGGGAAATTGTGGGTAAGTTAGTCTGGTGTGTCTTGAATCTTACTGGGAGAAGTTGGGCACACATTCTCTGAACCCCAAAATTATTGTATATTCGTTACTTAGTTTTTGGGGTATTTCTCAGGCACTCTCGTCGCGCCGCATGTTGTGAAGCAGTCAGCTAAAATTTGCTCGGAAATTATGGGAAATTAAGTCTGGCATGTATGGAATCATACTGGTGTGGAGTTTGTGACGGATTTTCTGAACCCCAGCATTATTCTACTTTCGTTACTTAGCTTTTGCGGTATTTTTGAGGTACGCTCCTCGCGCCGCATGTTGGGAAGCGGTTAGCTAATATCTGCTGGGAAATTGTAGGAAAGTAAGTCTGACGTGTCTTGAATCTCACTGGGAGAAGTTCGGGACACATTGTCTGAACCAAACCATTATTGTAATTTCGTTACTTCATCTATGGGGTATTCTTGAGGTACGCTCGTAGCGCGTGGCGTTCCGAAGCAGTTAGCTAAAAGCTACTGGGAAATATAGGGAAAGTAAGTCTGCCGTGTCTTGAATCTTACTGGGAGAAGTTGGGCACACATTCTCTGAACACCACCATTATTGTACTTTCGTTACTAAATTTTTCGGGTATTCTGGAGGTACGCTTGTCGCTCCGCATGTTGTGAAGGAGTTAGGCAAAAGCTGCTGGGAAATTATGGGAAAGTAAGTCTGGCGTGTCTTAAATCTCAGTGGGAGAAGTTGAGGATACATTCCGTGAACCCCACCATTATTTTACTTTCCTTACTTAATTTTTGGGGTATTTTTGAGGTACGCTCGTCGCACCGCATATTTTGAAGCAGTTAGCTAAAAGCTGCTGGGAAATAATGGGAAAGTAAGTCTGGCGTGTCTTGAATCTTACTGGGAGAAGTTGGGCACACATTCTCTGAACCCCAGCATTATTCTACTTTCGTTACTTAATTTTTGGGGTATTTTTGAGCTACGCTCGTCGTGCCGCATGTTGTGAAGCATTTAGATAAAAGCTGCTTTGAAATTATGGGAAAGTAAGTCTGGCGTGTCTTGAATCTTACTGGGAGAAGTTGGGGACACATTCTCTGAACCAAACCATTATTGTACTTTCGTTAATAAATTTTTCGGGTATTCTTGAAGTACGCTTATCGCGCCGCATATTGTGAAGCAGTTAGGCAAAAGCTGCTGGGAAATTAAGGGATAGTAAGTCTGGCGTGTCGTGAATCTTACTGGGAGAAGTAGGGGACACATTCTTTGAACCCCACCATTATTTTACTTTCCTTACTTAATTTTTGGGGTATTTTTGAGGTACGCTCGTCACGCCGCATGTTGTGAAGCAGTTTGCTAAAAGCTGCTGGGAAATAATGGGAAAGTACGTCTGCCGTGTCTTGAATCTTACTGGGAGAAGTTGGGCGCACCATTCTCTGAACCCCATCATTATTGTACTTTCGATATTTTACTTTTGAGATATTTTTATGTTTGCTCGTAGCGCCGCATGTTTTGAAGCAGTTGGCTAACAGCTGCTGGGAAATTATGGGAAAGTAAGTCTGGCGTGTCTTCAATCTTACTGGGAGAAGTTGGGCACACAATCTCTGTACCCCACCATTATTGTACTTTCGTTACTTAATTTTTGGGGTATTTTTGTGGTGCGCCTGTCGCGCCGCATGTTGTGAAGCAGTTAGCTAAAAGCTGCTGCGAAATTATGGGAAAGTAAGTCTGCCGTGTCTTGAATCTTACTGGGGGAAGTTGGGCACATATTATCTGAACCCCACCATTATTGTACTTTCGTTACTTAATTTTTGGGGTATTTTTGAGGTATGCTCTTCGCGCCGGATGTTGTGAAGCATTTAGCTAAAAGCTGCTTTGAAATTATGGAAAAGTAAGTCTGGCGTGTCTTGAATCTTACTGGGAGAAGTTGGGGACACATTCTCTGAACCAAACCATTATTTTCATTTCGTTACTAAATTTTTCGGGTATTCTTGAGGTACGCTTGTCGCGCCGCATGTTGTGAAGCAGTTAGGCAAAAGCTGCTGGGAAATAACGGGAAAGTAAGTCTGGCGTGTCTTAAATCTTACTGGGAGAAGTTGGGCACACATTCTCTGAACCCCATTATTATTGCACTTTCGTTAATAATTTTTTCGGGTATTCATGAGGTAGGCTTGTCGCGCCGCATGTTGTAAAGCATTTAACTAAAATCTGCCGGGAAAGTATGGGAAAGTTAGTCTGGCGTGTCTTGAATCTTACTGGGAGAAGTTGGGCGCACATTCTTTGGAACCCACCATTATTGTAGTTTCGTTACTTCATTTTTCGGGTATTGTTGAGGTACGCTTGTCGCGCTGCATGTTGTAAAGCAGTTAGCTAAAAGCTGCTCGAAAAATATGGGAAATTAAGTCTGCCGTGTCGTGAATCTTTCTGGGAGAAGTTGGGGACAAATTCTCTGAGCCCCACCATTATTGAAATTTCGTTACTTAGTTTTTGGGGTATTTTTGAGGTACGCTCGTCGCGCCGCATGTTTTGAAGCAGTTAGCTAAAAGCTGCTGGGAAATAATGGGAAAGTAAGTCTGCCGTGTCTTGGATCTTACTGGGAGAAGTTGGGGACACATTCTCTGAACCCCACCATTATTTTACTTTCCTTACTTAAGTTTTGGGGTATTTTTGAGGTACACTCGTCGCGCCGCATATTGTGAAGCAGTTCGCTAAAAGCTGCTGGGAAATTATGGGAAAGTAAGTCTGGCGTGTCTTCAATCTTACTGGGAGAAGTTGAGGACACATTCTCTGAACCCCACCATTATTGTAATTTCGTTACTTCATTTTTGGAGTATTTTTGAGGTACGCTCACAGCGCGTGGCGTACCGAAGTAGTTAGCTAAAAGCTGCTGGGAAATTATGGGAAAGTAACTCTGCCGTGTCTCGAATCTTACTGGAAGAAGTTGGGCACACATTCTCTGAACACCACCATTATTGTACTTTCGTTACTTAATTTTTCGGGTATTCTTGGGGTACGCTTGTCGTGCCGCAGGTTGCGAAGCAGTTCGGTAAAAGCTGCTGGGAAATAATGGGAAAGTAAGTCTGCCGTGTCTTGAATCTTACTGGGAGAAGTTGGGGACACATTCTCTGAACCCCACCATTATTGTAATTTCCTTACTTAATTTTTGGGGTATATTTGAGGTACGCTCTTCGCGCCGCATGTTGTGAAGCAGTTTGCTAAAAGCTGCTGGGAAATTATGGGAAAGTAAGTCTGCCGTGTCTTGAATCTTACTGGGAGAAGTTGGGGACACATTCTCTGAACCAAACCATTATTGTGATTTCATTACTAAATTTTTCGGGTATTCTTGAGGTACGCTTGTCGCGCAGCTTGTTGTGAAGCAGTTAGGCAAAAGCTGCTGGGAAATTATGGGAAAGTAAGTCTGGCGTGTCTTAAATCTTACTGGGAAAAGTTGGGCACACATTCTCTGAACCCCACCATTATTGTACTTTCGTTAATAGTTTTTTCGGGTATTCATGAGGTACGCTCGTCGCGCCGCATGTTGTGAAGCAGTTAGCTAAAAGCTGCTTTGAAATTGTGGGAAAGTAAGTCTGGCGTGTCTTGAATCTTACTGGGAGAAGTTGGGGACACATTCTCTGAACCAAACCATTATTGTCATTTCGTTACTAAATTTTTCGGGTATTCTTGAGGTACGCTTGTCGCGCCGCATGTTGTGAAGCAGTTAGGCAAAAACTGCTGGGAAATAACGGGAAAGTAAGTCTGGCGTGTCTTAAATCTTACTGGGAGAAGTTGGGCACACATTCTCTGAACCCCATTATTATTGCACTTTCGTTAATCATTTTTTCGGGTATTCATGAGGTAGGCTTGTCGCGCAGCATGTTGTAAAGCATTTAACTAAAATCTGCCGGGAAAGTATGGGAAAGTTAATCTGGCGTGTCTTGAATCTTACTGGGAGAAGTTGGGCGCACATTCTTTGGAACCCACCATTATTGTAGTTTCGTTACTTCATTTTTCGGGTATTGTTGAGGTACGCTTGTCGCGCTGCATGTTGTAAAGCAGTTAGCTAAAAGCTGCTCGAAAAATATGGGAAATTAAGTCTGCCGTGTCGTGAATCTTTCTGGGAGAAGTTGGGGACACATTCTCTGAGCCCCACCATTATTGTAATTTAGTTACTTAGTTTTTGGGGTATTTTTGAGGTACGCTCGTCGCGCCGCATGTTTTGAAGCACTTAGCTAAAAGCTGCTGGGAAATAATGGGAAAGTAAGTCTGCCGTGTCTTGAATCTTACTGGGAGAAGTTGGGGACACATTCTCTGAACCCCACCATTATTTTACTTTCCTTACTTAAGTTTTGGGGTATTTTTGAGGTACACTCGTCGCGCCGCATGTTGTGAAGCAGTTTGCTAAAAGCTGCTGGGAAATTATGGGAAAGTAAGTCTGGCGTGTCTTCAATCTTACTGGGAGAAGTTGAGGACACATTCTCTGAACCCCACCATTATTGTAATTTCGTTACTTCATTTTTGGAGTATTTTTGAGGTACGCTCACAGCGCGTGGCGTACCGAAGTACTTAGCTAAAAGCTGCTGGGAAATTATGGGAAAGTAACTCTGCCATGTCTCGAATCTTACTGGAAGAAGTTGGGCACACATTCTCTGAACACCACCATTATTGTACTTTCGTTACTAAATTTTTCGAGTATTCTTGGGGTACGCTTGTCGTGCCGCAGGTTGCGAAGCAGTTCGGTAAAAGCTGCTGGGAAATAATGGGAAAGTAAGTCTGCCGTGTCTTGAATCTTACTGGGAGAAGTTGAACACACCATCCTCTGAACCCCACCATTATTGTACTTTCATTACCTAATTTTTGGGGTATTTGTAAGGTACGCTCGTCGCGCCGCATATTGTGAAGTAGTTAGCTAAAAGCTGCTGGGAAATAATGGGAAAGTAAGTCTGCCGTGTCTTGAATCTTACTAGGGGAATTTGGGCACACATTCTCTGAACCCCACCATTATTGTACTTTCGTTACTCAATTTTTGGGGTATTTTTGAGGTACGCTCTTCGCGCCGCATGTTGTGAAGCATTTAGCTAAAAGCTGCTGGGAAATATTGGGAAACTAAGTCTGCCGTGTCTTGAATCTTACTGGGGGAATTTGGGCACACATTCTCTGAACCCCACCATTATTGTACTTTCGTTGCTTAATTTTTGGGGTATTTTTGAGGTACGCTCTTCGCGCCGCATGTTGTGAAGCATTTAGCTAAAAGTTGCTTTGAAATTATGGGAAAGTAAGTCTGGCGTGTCTTGAATCTTACTGGGAGAAGTTGGGGACACATTCTCTGAACCAAACCATTATTGTGATTTCATTACTAAATTTTTCGGGTATTCTTGAGGTACGCTTGTCGCGCAGCTTGTTGTGAAGCAGTTAGGCAAAAGCTGCTGGGAAATTATGGGAAAGTAAGTCTGGCGTGTCTTAAATCTTACTGGGAAAAGTTGGGCACACATTCTCTGAACCCCACCATTATTGTACTTTCGTTAATAGTTTTTTCGGGTGTTCATGAGGTACGCTCGTCGCGCCGCATGTTGTGAAGCAGTTAGCTAAAAGCTGCTTGTAAATTATGGGAAAGTAAGTCTGGCGTGTCTTGGAACTTACTGGGATAAGTTGGGGACACATTCTCTGAAACCCACTATTAGTGTGCTTGCGCTACTTCTTTTTCGGGGTATTTTTGATCTACGCTCGTCGCGCCGCATGTTGTGAAGCATTTAGCTAAAAGTTGCTTTGAAATTATGGGAAAGTAAGTTTGCCGTGTCTTGAATCTTACTGGGAGAAGTTGGGGACAGATTCTCTGAACCAAACCATTATTGTAATTTCGTTACTTCATTTTTGGGGTATTTTTGAGGTACGCTCGCAGCGCGTGGCGTTCCGAAGCAGTTAGCTAAAAGCTGCTGGGAAATTATGGGAAAGTAAGTCTGGCGTGTCTTCAATCTTACTGGGAGATGTTGGGGAGACATTCTCTGTACCCCACTATTATTGTACTTTCGTTACCTAATTTTTGGGGTATTTTTGAGGTGCGCCTGTCGCGCCGCATGTTGTGAAGCATTTAGCTAAAATCTGCTGGGAAAGTATGGGAAAGTTAGTCTGGCGTGTCTTGAATCTTACTGCGAGACGTTGGGCACACATTTTCTGAACCCCACCATTATTGCACTTTCACTACCTAATTTTTGGGGTATTTTTGTGGTACGCTCGTCGTGTCGCATATTGTGAAGCAGTTAGCTAAAAGCTGCTGGGAAAGAATGGGAAAGTAAGTCTGGCGTGTCTTGAATCTTACTTTGAGAAGTTGGGCACACCATCCTCTGAACCCCACCATTATTGTACGTTCACTACCTAATTTTTCGGGTATTTTTAAGGTACGCTCGTCGCGCCGCATAATGTGAAGCAGTTAGCTAAAAGCTGCTGGGAAATAATGGGAAAGTAAGTCTGCCGTGTCTTGAATCTTACTGGGGGAATTTGGGCACACATTCTCTGAACCCCATCATTATTGTACTTTCGTTACCTGATTTTTGGGGTATTTTTAAGGTACGCTCTTCGCGCAGCATTTTGTGAAGCATTTAGCTAAAAGTTGCTTTGAAATTATGGGAAAGTAAGTCTGGCGTGTCTTGAATCTTACTGGGAGAAGTTGGGGACACATTCTCTGAACCAAACCATTATTGTGATTTCATTACTAAATTTTTGGGGTATTTTTGAGGTACGCTCTTCGCGCCGCATGTTGTGAAGCATTTAGCTAAAAGTTGCTTTGAAATTATGGGAAAGTAAGTCTGGCGTGTCTTGAATCTTACTGGGAGAAGTTGGGGACACATTCTCTGAACCAAACCATTATTGTGATTTCATTACTAAATTTTTCGGGTATTCTTGAGGTACGCTTGTCGCGCAGCTTGTTGTGAAGCAGTTAGGCAAAAGCTGCTGGGAAATTATGGGAAAGTAAGTCTGGCGTGTCTTAAATCTTACTGGGAAAAGTTGGGCACACATTCTCTGAACCCCACCATTATTGTACTTTCGTTAATAGTTTTTTCGGGTATTCATGAGGTACGCTCGTCGCGCCGCATGTTGTGAAGCAGTTAGCTAAAAGCTGCTTGGAAATTATGGGAAAGTAAGTCTGGCGTGTCTTGGAACTTACTGGGATAAGTTGGGGACACATTCTCTGAAACCCACTATTAGTGTGCCTGCGCTACTTCTTTTTCGGGGTATTTTTGAGCTACGCTCGTCGCGCCGCATGTTGTGAAGCATTTAGCTAAAGGTTGCTTTGAAATTATGGGAAAGTAAGTTTGCCGTGTCTTGAATCTTACTGGGAGAAGTTGGGGGCACATTCTCTGAACCAAACCATTATTGTAATTTCGTTACTTCATTTTTGGGGTATTTTTGAGGTACGCTCGCAGCGCGTGGCGTTCCGGTGCAGTTAGCTAAAAGCTGCTGGGAAATTATGGGAAAGTAAGTCTGGCGTGTCTTCAATCTTACTGGGAGAAGTTGGGGAGACATTCTCTGTACCCCACTATTATTGTACTTTCGTTACCTAATTTTTGGGGTGTTTTTGAGGGGCGCCTGTCGCGCCGCATGTTGTGAAGCAGTTAGCTAAAAGATGCTGGGAAATTATGGGAAAGTAAGTCTGCCGTGTCTTGAATCTTACTGGGAGAAGTTGGGCACACATTCTCTGAACCCCACCATTATTGCACTTTCACTACCTAATTTTTGGGGTATTTTTGAGGTACGCTCGTCGTGTCGCATATTGTGAAGCAGTTAGCTAAAAGCTGCTGGGAAAGAATGGGAAAGTAAGTCTGCCGTGCCTTGAATCTTACTTTGAGAAGTTGGGCACACCATCCTCTGAACCCCACCATTATTGTACGTTCACTACCTAATTTTTCGGGTATTTTTAAGGTACGCTCGTCGCGCCGCACAATGTGAAGCAGTTAGCTAAAAGCTGCTGGGAAATAATGGGAAAGTAAGTCTGCCGTGTCTTGAATCTTACTGGGGGAATTTGGGCACACATTCTCTGAACCCCACCATTATTGCACTTTCACTACCTAATTTTTGGGGTATTTTTGAGGTACGCTCGTCGTGTCGCACAATGTGAAGCAGTTAGCTAAAAGCTGCTGGGAAAGAATGGGAAAGTAAGTCTGCCGTGCCTTGAATCTTACTTTGAGAAGTTGGGCACACCATCCTCTGAACCCCACCATTATTGTACATTCACTACCTAATTTTTGGGGTATCCTTAAGGTACGCTCGTCGCGCTGCATAATGTGGAGCAGTTAGCTAAAAGCTGCTGGGAAATAATGGGAAAGTAAGTCTGCCGTGTCTTGAATCTTACTGGCGGAATTGGGGCACACATTCTCTGAACCCCACCATTATTGTACTTTCGTTACTTAATTTTCGGGGTATTTTTGAGGTACGCTCGTCGCGCCGCATATTTTGAAGCAGTTAACTAAAAGCTGCTGGGAAATAATGGGAAAGTAAGTCTGCCGTGTATTGAATCTTACTAGGAGAAGTTGGGCACACATTCTCTGAACCCCAGCAGTATTGTACTGTCATTACATAATTTTTGGGGTATTTTTGAGCTACGCTCGTCGCGCCGCATTTTGTGAAGCATTTAGCTAAAAGCTGCTTTGAAATTATGGGAAAGTAAGTCTGGCGTGTCTTGAATCTTACTGGGAGAAGTTGGGGACACATTCTCTGAACCAAACCATTATTGTAATTTCGTTACTAAATTTTTCGGGTATTCATGAGGTACGCTCGTCGCGCCGCATGTTTTGAAGCAGTTAGATAAAAGCTGCTGGGAAATAATGGGAAAGTAAGTCTGCCGTGTCTTGCATCTTACTGGGAGAAGTTGGGGACACATTCTCAGAAACCCACTATTACTGTGCTTGCGCTACTTCATTTTTGGGGTATTGTTCAGGTAGGCTTGTCGCGCCGCATGTTGCAAAGCAGTTAGCTAAAATCTGCTGGGAAAGTGTGGGAAAGTTAGTCTGGCGTGTCTTGAATCTTACTGGGAGAAGTTGGGCACACATTCTCTGAAACCCACCATTATTGTAATTTCGTTACATAGTTTTTGGGGTATTGTTGAGGTACGCTTGTCGCGCTGCATGTTGTAAAGCAGTGAGCTAAAAGCTGCTTTGAAATTATGGGAAAGTAAGTCTGGCGTGTCTTGAATCTTACTGGGAGAAGTTGGGGACACATTCTCTGAACCAAACCATTATTGTCATTTCGTTACTAAATTTTTCGGGTATTCTTGAGGTATGCTTGTCGCGCCGCATGTTGTGAAGCAGTTAGGCAAAAGCTGCTGGGAAATAACGGGAAAGAAAGTCTGGCGTGTCTTAAATCTTACTGGGAGAAGTTGGGCACACATTCTCGGAACCCCATTATTATTGCACTTTCGTTAATAATTTTTTCGGGTATTCATGAGGTAGGCTTGTCGCGCCGCATGTTGTAAAGCATTTAACTAAAATCTGCCGGGAAAGTATGGGAAAGTTAGTCTGGCGTGTCTTGAATCTTACTGGGAGAAGTTGGGCGCACATTCTTTGGAACCCACCATTATTGTAGTTTCGTTACTTCATTTTTCGGGTATTGTTGAGGTACGCTTGTCGCGCTGCATGTTGTAAAGCAGTTAGCTAAAAGCTGCTGGGAAATAATGGGAAAGTAAGTCTGCCGTGTCTTGAATCTTACTGTGAGAAGTTGGGGACACATTCTCTCAACCCCACCATTATTGTAATTTCGTTACTTCATTTTTGGAGTATTTTTGAGGTACGCTCACAGCGCGTGGCGTACCGAAGTAGTTAGCTAAAAGCTGCTGGGAAATTATGGGAAAGTAACTCTGCCGTGTCTCGAATCTTACTGGAAGAAGTTGGGCACACATTCTCTGAACACCACCATTATTGTACTTTCGTTACTAAATTTTTCGGGTATTCTTGGGGTACGCTTGTCGCGCCGCAGGTTGCGAAGCAGTTCGGTAAAAGCTGCTGGGAAATAATGGGAAAGTAAGTCTGCCGTGTCTGGAATCTTACTGGGAGAAGTTGGGGACACATTCTCTGAAACCCACCATTATTGTAATTTCGTTACTTATTTTTTTGGGGTATATTTGAGGTACGCTCGTCACGCCGCATGTTTTGAAGCAGTTTGCTAAAAGCTGCTGGGAAATTATGGGAAAGTAAGTCTGCCGTGTCTTGTATCTTACTTTGAGAAGTTGAACACACCATCCTCTGAACCCCACCATTATTGTACTTTCACTACCTAATTTTTGGGGTATTTTTAAGGTGTGCTCGTCGCGCCGCATATTGTGAAGCAGTTAGCTAAAAGCTGCTGGGAAATAATGGGAAAGTAAGTCTGCCGTGTCTTGAATCTTACTGGGGGAATTTGGGCACACATTCTCTGAACCCCACCATTATTGTACTTTCGTTACTTAATTTTTGGGGTATTTTTGAGGTACGCTCTTCGCGCCGCATGTTGTGAAGCATTTAGCTAAAAGCTGCTTTGAAATAATGGGAAAGAAAGTCTGGCGTGTCTTGATTCTTACTGGGAGAAGTATTCTTACCGAGAAGCGCACGTTTTCTGAGGCTGCATTTCGACTCCGGTTATCAACTAAGAGTTATCAAGGACGGACGTCACCGGCTGGCATCACCTGGCGTGGCGCTTGCATCGACGCATCTGCTATAAAGCTACGGCATCGCATCCAAGACGGCACTTTGGCAGCAGCAGTGTTCGGAAGAGCGTTTGCCTAAATGCTCCTGCATACTGTTACAGATAACCCTGGATCCTAGGACGACACCACTATAAGCCGAGAAGCGCACGTTTTCTGAGGCTGCATTTCGACTCCGGTTATCAACTAAGAGTTATCAAGGACGGACGTCACCGGCTGGCATCACCTGGCGTGGCGCTTGCATCGACGCATCTGCTATAAAGCTACGGCATCGCATCCAAGACGGCACTTTGGCAGCAGCAGTGTTCGGAAGAGCGTTTGCCTAAATGCTCCTGCATACTGTTACAGGTTAGTGGCTTTTTTAAGGGGGGTGTTATTGTGTTGCTGCCACTGCTGCTGCCAAAGGAGCGAACCTTGTTTATGTCAGTATGGAGTGTGTTGAGTGTGAACAAGAAATCTTGGATCCCAAAGAGAGTATATCTTGCATGACTTGTAAGCTTTCGTACCATGTAGGAAGCTGCGCAGGAGTGTCGGAGGCAACAATAAAATCTAAGAAATCAACCTACCAGAAATGGAAATGCCCGAAATGTAGGCTACCAACCTCACATGTTAACCAGGATGAGAAAGAAAAAGCACCGTTGACCGTAGAAGATATGTTGGTCGTACTTCAGGAGATTAACCGAAAACTTGATGTTTTGTTGCCACTGAAAGAAACTGTCGATGGAATTGAGCAATCGGTGCAGTTTATGTCCGAACAGATGACAGACCTGTTGACGCGCACAGAACAAAATGAGCGAGATATTAAAGCAATCCAGACTAGGCTCGCAAAAACAGAAATGAACAAAGAGCAGCTTGAATCGCTCAGTGTCCAACTCGATGACCTCGAGTGGCGCAACCGGAAACTGAACTTAGAAATTCATGGTGTACCACAAACGGAAGGCGAAAATCTTTTGTCCAAACTTAATGCTTTGGCCGGTGAAAGTGGATTGCCCCAGCTATCAGAACACGACATCACGGCAATTCATCGATTGCCGGCAAAGCGTGACAAAGTGCCTGGCATCATCTGCCGTTTCGCGAGACAGAGCATGAGGGACAAATGGTGGGCTAGCAGGCGGGAGTTGACCACTGCGGATGCCAATGTTCACATGTTGGAAAACCTGACCAGGCGAAATCGAGAACTGCTGAGGGAAGTGAAAGAATGGGCAAAAACAAATCAGTACAAGTATGTCTGGCACAGCAACGGCAAGATTCTGATAAGAAAGACTGATGGCGCGTCAGCAATGCTAGTGCAGCACTCTTGCGACCTTGGCAAGCTGCAATAAGAAGGGAGAATTGATTTTTTATTTTTGTTTCCTGCCAAAAATGCAGACTGTAACAGAAAAGAATTATCTACTCCCAGAGAACTTCAAAGATTACCTTGGCCCGGTTTTCCAGACGTCATTCAAATGTCTTCATATCAATGCTCGATCTGTCAGACGCAAAGAAGCATATTTCGACACTTTCTTTCAACAACTAAATGTTCCCATTGACGCTATCATGATCAGCGAAACTTGGTCTACAAGTGATTATGATGTCTTTCGAATTCCTGGTTATGAGACATTTTTTCTGAATCGTTACGCTGGTATTGGTGGTGGCGTATCCATATCATTTAAGAAGAAGTGGCGGCCTGAAATATTAGAGCGATTCACAGTTTCTGTGAAAGAATATGAAATCTTAACTATGTGTTTGAACAACACTATTTTTGCAGTGTGCTATCGTCCACCAAAGGGTTGCGTAGCCATATTCTTGAATTTTCTTGAAAGCCTGATTTCATTTGCAACCAGTCAGCATTTAAACATTGTCCTTGGTGGTGACCTAAACATTAATATGTTATCGGTTGATGCATCCCAAATGAGTTTAGATTTATTGCTTAGAACACATGGACTTCTGAATGCAATCAAAATGCCAACGCGTGTTACGATCACGTCTTCATCGCTGATCGATTTGTTTATCACTAAC
Source organism: Dermacentor variabilis (assembly GCF_050947875.1). Classification (NCBI taxonomy): domain Eukaryota; kingdom Metazoa; phylum Arthropoda; class Arachnida; order Ixodida; family Ixodidae; genus Dermacentor; species Dermacentor variabilis. The sequence goes on from NC_134575.1 coordinate 166,062,499, forward strand.
CATGACCCTAGTATGATCACATCTGGAGTAATAATTTCTGACATCAGCGATCACTTGCCAATATTTATGTGTGTTAAAAACATGTCTAAAAAGAAACGTAGTTCAACATATTCTTTCCAACTTATATCTGAAAAAACACTGTCGACATTTAGAAACTCGGTAGAAAAGAACAACTGGAGGCCTGTCCTTTTAGAAAATGACGCCAATAATGCTTACGAGGCATTCTTAGGTATTCTGAAGCCGATTTACGAGGCCTGTTTCCCAATATTAACAAAAAAACAAAGGCGTCACAGTCGCAAACCATGGGTCACACCGGAGTTGGTGGCAAAGATAAACACAAAGAACATCCTATATCATAAGTTTATTAAATCGAGAGCTGAATGTGATCTGACAGCGTTTAAAAAATATCGAAACCGCTTGAATACTGAGCTCAAGAAAGCCAGAAACGCCTATTACACAAATCAATTCACGTCAACTTGTGGTCGTGTCGACATTATGTGGAAGCGGCTAAACGCAATTTTGGGGAGAAACAGCAAATCAGGTGAATTAAATATGCTAAATATCGATGGTGTAAGTATAACTGGAAAAGAATTAGCAGATACGTTTAATACGCACTTTATTTGCGCTTCTAGAAATCAAGTCCCACATAACAATCTCAGTGATGTCGTTCATATAAGCGACACTATATTTCTCAAACCGGTTGAAGAAGCAGATGTAATGACAGCCTTCCACGAACTAAACAATAGCACATCCATTGATATTGATGGCCTCCAGATAAAGCCTATACGGTATATTTTTGACCTTATTTTACCATACATCACGCATATCTTAAACCTTTGTGTCAGTACCGCTGTATTTCCTCGTAAAATGCAGATTGCACGTGTAACAGTTATCTTTAAAAAGGGTGATAAAAACCAGCTCGGGAATTACAGGCCAATATCTATCTTACCCGTGTTTTCTAAGCTACTAGAAAAAGTAATACTTAAAAACTTTTTGCAGTTTGAAGAAAAACACAAAATTATAACAGCAGCTCAGTATGGCTTCCGTAAGCACCGCTCTACTGAACTTGCACTATTAGATCAACGAGAATATATATTGAACGAACTCGAACATAATAGGATAGTCATTGGTATTTTTCTTGATTTTTCGAAGGCATTCGACTTATTAAACCATACAATACTTCTTCGTAAACTTGAGCGTTGTGGCTTCCGCGGCCATGCACTATCGCTTGTGCAGTCATACCTCATGGATCGCAAACAGGCAGTAGCAATAAATGGTCTCCTCTCAGATATGCAATCTGTAGGCTGTGGCGTTCCACAAGGTAGCATTTTGGGTCCATTTCTGTTTAATCTTTACATCAATGACATTGTACATGCAACTCCATTCGTTAAATTTATCATCTATGCTGACGACACCAGTATTTTTCTTGCCGGAGATAATGCAGCCGAACTCACAGATACTGCAAACAATGCACTGAGGCAAATAGAAAACTGGAGTAGCAGAAATGCGTTGCGAATTAACACAGCAAAGACTAAAGTCGTTGTTTTCAGAGGTAGAAACAAGAAGGTCCGTCTCACTAAGAATATATTCCTTCAGTCCGTACCCTTAGAAGTTGTGCCTTCATTTAAAACATTAGGTATATTATTTAATGAAAGAATGTCATGGGATGATCATGTTAGCTTTGTAACAAATAAATGTTCACGTATTATTGGTCTTCTTTACAAGAACCGTGAGATACTACCGCGAAATGTAATGCTAATGCTATATAATTCATTGATACAATCGCATTTCAGCTATTGCCATTTAACCTGGGGTGCAACAACAGCAGGCAATCTTCAGAAACTACACTTGTTACAGAAAAAATTTCTAAGAATTGTTGAAAATGTTCCGCATACCTACCATACGGCCGCACTTTTCTTAAAGTATAACTTACTACCAATTACTAAACTTTATGACTATCGTCTGAGCAAGTGTGTGAAAAACGAGGTGTTGAAGAACATATCTTTTCTATCAAAATTAGCTGGTTTAGAAAAACGAGATGCAATGTACAGCACAAGAAACATAGCACAATGGAACGTAAAAACATACAGAACTTTCTATGGTAATCAAACATTAGAAAATAAACTACCACGACTTCTTAACAAACTCGCACAAAACGATATTGATCTCCAAAACACAACACGCCACAAACTGTTCGAGTATTTTTTACACTACACCTAACCTTTTTTTTTTTTTTTTTTTTTTTCTGTGATTTGTCTACCCAATTCTTCTTTCTTTCACCATCATTGTAAGTTTTCTTTCCAGCCAGGACAATGCTGTTGATTTTATGCTGACTACTGTAACCGGATAACAACTCTGCTATATGTATTTTTTTTTTTTTTCCTTTGTTATCTGTATTTCCTGTATTTTCTTTTCTTTTTCGTGTGTGTGAAAAAAAGGGAAAAAGGGGAAAAAAAAAAGGGAAAGAAAAACAACCACTGTATTGCTGTCAAAGTGGGGGCCCGTGGCCTTGTCAAGCTGTCCAACGGCAGCTTTTACTACGGGTCCCCGCCATCATCTGTACCATGGTGGCAAAATAAAATTTGAATTTGAATTTGAAATTTGAACCAAACCATTATTGTAATTTCGTTACTAAATTTTTGGGGTATTCTTGAGGTACGCTTGTCGCGCCGCATGTTGTGAAGCAGTTAGGCAAAAGCTGCTGGGAAATTATGGATAGTAAGTCTGGCGTGTCCTAAATCTTACTGGGAGAAGTTGGGCACACATTCTCTGAACCCCACCATTATTGCACTTTCGTTAATAATTTTTTCGGGTATTCATGAGGTACACTCGTCGCGCCGCATGTTGTGAAGCAGTTAGCTAAAAGCTGCTTGGAAATTATGGGAAAGTAAGTCTGGCGTGTCTTGGAACTTACTGGGATAAGTTGGGGACACATTCTCTGAAACCCACCATTATTTTACTTTCCTTACATAATTTTCGGGGTATTTTTGAGGTACGCTCGTCGCGCCGCATGTTGTGAAGCACTTTGCAAAAAGCTGCTGGGAAATAATGGGAAAGTAGGTCTGCCGTGTCTTGAATCCTACTGGGAGAAGGTGGGCGCACCATTCTCTGAACCCCATCATTATTGTACTTTCGATACTTAACTTTTGAGGTATTTTTATGTTTGCTCGTAGCGCCGCATGTTGTAAAGCATTTAGCTAAAATCTGCTGGGAAAGTATGGGAAAGTTAGTCTGGCGTGTCTTGAATCTTACTGCGAGACGTTGGGCACACATTCTCTGGAACCCACCATTATTGTACTTTCGTTACTAAATTTTTCGGGCATTCTTGAGGTACGCTTGTCGCGCCGCATGTTGTGAAGCAGTTAAGCAAAAGCTGCTGGGAAATTATGGGAAAGTTAGTCTGGCGTGTCGTGAATCTTACAGGTAGAAGTTGGGGACACATTCTCTGAACCTCACCATTATTTTACTTTCCTTACATAATTTTTGGGGTATTTTTGAGGTACGCTCGTCGCGCCGCATGTTGTGAAGCAGTTTGCGAAAAGCTGCTGGGAAATAATGGGAAAGTAAGTCTCCCGTGTCTTGAATCTTACTGGGAGAAGTTGGGCGCACCATTCTCTGAACCCCATCATTATTGCACTTTCGATACTTAACTTTTGAGGTATTTTTATGTTTGCTCGTAGCGCCGCATGTTTTGAAGCAGTTAGCTAAAACCTGCTGGGAAATTATGGGAAAGTAAGTCTGCCGTGTCTTCAATCTTACTGGGAGAAGTTGGGCACACCATCCTCTGAACCCCACCATTATTGTACTTTCGCTACTTAATTTTTGGGGTATCTTTAAGGCAAGCTCGTCGCGCCGCATATTGTGAAGCAGTAAGCTAAAAGCTGCTGGGAAATTATGGGAAAGTAAGTCTGGCGTGTCTTCAATTTTACTGGGAGAAGTTGGGCACACATTCTCTGTACCCCACCATTATTGTACTTTCGTTACTTAATTTTTGGGGTATTTTTGAAGTACGCTCGTCGCGCCGCATGTTGTGAAGCAGTTTGCTAAAAGCTGCTGGGAAATAATGGGAAAGTAAGTCTGCCGTGTCTTGAATCTTACTAGGAGAAGTTGGGGACACATTCTCTGAACCAAACCATTATTGTAATTTCGCTACTAAATTTTTCGGGTATTCTTGAGGTACGCTTGTCGCGCCGCATGTTGTGAAGCAGTTAGGCAAAAGTTGCTGGGAAATTATGGGAAAGTAAATCTGGCGTGTCTTAAATCTTACTGGGAGAAGTTGGGCACACATTCTCTGAACCCCACCATTATTACACTTTCGTTAATAATTTTTTCGGGAATTCATGTGGTACGATCGTCGCGCCGCGTGTTGTGAAGCAGTTAGCTAAAATGCTTGGAAATTATGGGAAAGTAAGTCTGGCGTGTCTTGGAACTTACAGGGATAAGTTGGGGACACATTCTCTGAAACCCACTATTACTGTGCTTGCGCTACTTCTTTTTTGGGGTATTGTTCAGGTAGGCTTGTCGCGCCGCATGTTGTAAAGCATTTAGCTAAAATCTGCTGGGAAAGTGTGGGAAAGTTAGTCTGGCGTGTCTTGAATTTAACTGGGAGAAGTTGGGCACACATTCTCTGAAACCCACCATTATTGTAATTTCGTTACATAGTTTTTGGGGTATTGTTGAGGTACGCTTGTCGCGCTGCATGTTGTAAAGCAGTGAGCTAAAAGCTGCTCGGAAAACATGGGAAAGTAAGTCTGGCATGCCGTGAACCTTACTGGGAGAAGTTGGGGACACATTCTCTGAACCCCACCATTATTTTACTTTTCTTACTTATTTTTGGGGTATTTTTGAGGTACGCTCGTCGCGCCGCATGTTGTGAAGCAGTTTGCTAAAAGCTGCTGGGAAATATTTGGAAAGTAAGTCTGCCGTGTCTTGAATCTTACTTTGAGAAGTTGGGCACACCATCCTCTGAACCCCTCCATTATTGTACGTTCACTACCTAATTTTTGGGGTATCCTTAAGGTACGCTCGTCGCGCTGCATAATGTGAAGCAGTTAGCTAAAAGCTGCTGGGAAATAATGGGAAAGTAAGTCTGCCGTGTCTTGAATCTTACTGGCGGAATTTGGGCACTCATTCTCTGAACCCCACCATTATTGTACTTTCGTTACTTAATTTTGGGGGTATTTTTGAGGTACGCTCTTCGCGCCGCATGTTGTGAAGCATTTAGCTAAAAGCTGCTTTGAAATAATGGGAAAGAAAGTCTGGCGTGTCTTGATTCTTACTGGGAGAAGTTGGGGACACATTCTCTGAACCAAACCATTATTGTAATTTCGTTACTAAATTTTTCGGGTATTCTTGAGGTACGCTTGTCGCGCCGCATGTTGTGAAGCAGTGAGGCAAAAGCTGCTGGGAAATTATGGGAAAGTAAGTCTGGCGTGTCCTAAATCTTACTGGGAGAAGTTGGGCACACATTCTCTGAACCCCACCATTATTGCACTTTCGTTAATAATTTTTTCGGTTATTCATGAGGTACACTCGTCGCGCCGCATGTTGTGAAGCAGTTAGCTAAAAGCTGCTTGGAAATTATGGGAAAGTAAGTCTGGCGTGTCTTGGAACTTACTGGGATAAGTTGGGGACACATTCTCTGAACCCCACCATTATTGTACTTTCTTTACTAAATTTTTCGGGTATTCTTGAGGTACGCTTGTCGCGCCGCATGTTGTGAAGCAGTTAGGCAAAAGCTGCTGGGAAATTATGGGAAAGTTAGTCTGGCGTGTCGTGAATCTTACTGGGAGAAGTTCGGGACACATTCTCTGGACCCCACCAAGGAAAGCAAGTCTGGCGTGTCGTGAATCTTACTGGGAGAAGTTGGGGACACATTCTCTGAACCCCACCATTATTTTACTTTCCTTACATAATTTTAGGGGGATTTTTGAGGTACGCTGGTCGCGCCGCATATTGTGATGCAGTTTGCGAAAAGCTGCTGGGAAATAATGGGAAAGTAAGTCTGCCGTGTCTTGAATCTTACTGGGAGAAGTTGGGCGCACCATTCTCTGAACCCCATCATTATTGCACTTTCGATACTTAACTTTTGAGGTATTTTTATGTTTGCTCGTAGCGCTGCATGTTTTGAAGCAGTTAGCTAAAAGCTGCAGGGAAATTATGGGAAAGTAAGTCTGGCGTGTCTTCAATCTTACTGGGAGAAGTTGGGCACACATTCTCTGTACCCCAGCATTATTGAACTTTCGTTACTTAATTTTTGGGTATTTTTGAGGTACGCTCTTCGCGCCGCATGTTGTGAAGCATTTAGCTAAAAGCTGCTTTGAAATAATGGGAAAGTAAGTCTGGCGTATCTTGATTCTTACTGGGAGAAGTTGGGGACACATTCTCTGAACCAAACCATTATTGTAATTTCGTTACTAAATTTTTCGGGTATTCTTGAGGTACGCTTGTCGCGCCGCATGTTGTGAAGCAGTTAGGCAAAAGCTGCTGGGAAATTATGGGAAAGTAAGTCTGGCGTGTCTTCAATCTTACTGGGAGAAGTTGGGGACACATTCTCTGAACCCCACCATTATTGTAATTTCGTTACTTCATTTTGGAGTATTTTTGAGGTACGCTCACAGCGCGTGGCGTACCCAAGTAGTTAGCTAAGAGCTGCTGGGAAATTATGGGAAATAACTCTGCAGTGTCTCGAATCTTACTGGGAGAAGTTGGGCACACATTCTCTGAACACCACCATTATTGTACTTTCGTTACTAAATTTTTCGGGTATTCTTGGGTTACGCTTGTCGCGCCGCATGTTGCGAAGCAGTTAGGTAAAAGCTGCTGGGAAATTATGGGGAAGTTAATCTGGCGTGTCTTGAATCTTAATGGGAGAAGTTGGGGACAAATTCTCTGAACCCCACCATTATCGTAATTTCGTTACTTAGTTTATGGGGTATTCTTGAGGTACGCTTGTCGCGCCGCATGCTGCGAAGAAGTTAGGTAAAAGCTGCTGGGAAATTATGGGGAAGTTAATCTGGCGTGTCTTGAATCTTACTGGGAGAAGTTGCGGACATATTCTCTGAGCCCCGCCATTAATGTACTTTCGTTACTTAGTTTTTGGGGTATTTTTCAGGTTTCGCTTGTCGCCCCGCATGTTGTGAAGCAGTTTGCTAAAAGCTGCTGGGAAATTATGGGAAAGTAAGTCTGGCGTGTTTTCAATCGTACTGGGAGAAGTTGGGGACAAATTCTCTGAACCCCACCATTATTGTAATTTCGTTACTTAGTTTATGGGGTATTCTTGAGGTACGCTTGTCGCGCCGCATGTTGCGAAGCAGTTAGGTAAAAGCTGCTGGGAAATTATGGGGAAGTTAATCTGGCGTGTCTTGAATCTTACTTGGAGAAGTTGCGGACATATTCTCTGAGCCCCGCCATTATTGTACTTTCGTTACTTAGTTTTGGGAGTATTTTTCAGGTTTCGCTTGTCGCGCCGCATGTTGTGAAGCAGTTTGCTAAAAGCTGCTGGAAAATTATGGGAAAGTAAGTCTGGCGTGTCTTCAATCTTACTGGGAGAAGTTGGGGACACATTCTCAGAAATCCACTATTACTGTGCTTGCGCTACTTAATTCTTGAGGCATTTTTTAGGTATGCTCGTAGCGCCGCATGTTTTGAAGCAGTTAGCTAAATGCTTCTGGGAAATTATGCGAAAGTAAGTCTGGCGTTGTTCAATCTTACTGGGAGAAGTTGGGGACGCATTCTCTGTACCTCACTATTATTGTACTTTCGTTACTTAATTTTTGGGGTATTTTTGAGGTACGCTCGTCGCGCCGCATATTTTGAAGCAGTTAGCTAGAAGCTGCTGGGAAATAATGGGAAAGTAAATCTGCCGTGTCTTGAATCTTACTCGGAGAAGTTGGGCACACATTCTCTGAACCCCAGCATTATTGTACTTTCGTTACTTAATTTTTGGAGTATTTTTGAGCTACGCTCGTCGCGCCGCATGTTGTGAAGGATTTAGCTTAAAGCTGCTTTGAAATTATGGGAAAGTAAGTCTGGCGTGTCTTGAATCTTACTGGGAGAAGTTGGGGACACATTCTCTGAACCAAACCATTATTGTACTTTCGTTACTAAATTTTTGGTTTATTTTTGAGGTACGCTCGTCGCGCCGCATGTTGTGAAGCAGTTTGCTAAAAGCTGCTGGGAAATAATGGGAAAGTAAGTCTGCCGTGTCTTGAATCTTACTGGGAGAAGTTGGGCGCACCATTCTCTGAACCCCACCATTATTGTACTTTCGCTACTTAACTTTTGAGTTATGTTTATGTTTGCTCGTAGCGCCGCATGTTTTGAAGCAGTTAGCGAAAAGCTGCTGGGAAATTATGGGAAAGTAAGTCTGGCGCGTCTTCAATCTTATTGGGAGAAGTTGGGCACACATTCTCTGTACCCCACCATTATTGTACTTTCGTTAGTTAATTTTTGGGGTATTTTTAAGGTAAGCTCGTCGCGCCGCATATTGTGAAGCAGTAAGCTAAAACCTGCCGTGAAATAATGGGAAAGTAAGTCTGGCGTGTCTTAAATCTTTCTGGGAGAAGTTGGGCACACATTCTCTGAACCCCACCATTATTGCACTTTCGTTAATAATTTTTTCGGGTATTCATGAGGTAGGCTTGTCGCGCCGCATGTTGTAAAGCATTTAGCTAAAATCTGCTGGGAAAGTATGGGAAAGTTAGTCTGGCGTGTCTTGAATCTTACTGCGAGACGTTGGGCACACATTCTCTGGAACCCACCATTATTGTACTTTCGTTACTAAATTTTTCGGGTATTCTTGAGGTACGCTTGTCGCGCCGCATGTTGTGAAGCAGTTAGGCAAAAGCTGCTGGGAAATTATGGGAAAGTTAGTCTGGCGTGTCGTGAATCTTACTGGGAGAAGTTCGGGACACATTCTCTGAACCCCACCAGGGAAAGTAAGTCTGGCGTGTCGTGAATCTTACTGGGAGAAGTTGGGGACACATTCTCTGAACCCCACCATTATTTTACTTTCCTTACATAATTTTTGGGGTATTTTTGAGGTACGCTCGTCGCGCCGCATATTGTGATGCAGTTTGCGAAAAGCTGCTGGGAAATAATGGGAAAGTAAGTCTGCCGTGTCTTGAATCTTACTGGGAGAAGTTGGGCGCACCATTCTCTGAACCCCATCATTATTGCACTTTCGATACTTAACTTTTGAGGTATTTTTATGTTTGCTCGTAGCGCCGCATGTTTTGAAGCAGTTAGCTAAAAGCTGCAGGGAAATTATGGGAAAGTAAGTCTGGCTTGTCTTCAATCTTACTGGGAGAAGTTGGGCACACATTCTCTGTACCCCACCATTATTGAACTTTCGTTACTTAATTTTTGGGTATTTTTGAGGTACGCTCTTCGCGCCGCATGTTGTGAAGCATTTAGCTAAAAGCTGCTTTGAAATAATGGGAAAGTAAGTCTGGCGTATCTTGATTCTTACTGGGAGAAGTTGGGGACACATTCTCTGAACCAAACCATTATTGTAATTTCGTTACTAAATTTTTCGGGTATTCTTGAGGTACGCTTGTCGCGCCGCATGTTGTGAAGCAGTTAGGCAAAAGCTGCTGGGAAATTATGGGAAAGTAAGTCTGGCGTGTCTTCAATCTTACTGGGAGAAGTTGGGGACACATTCTCTGAACCCCACCATTATTGTAATTTCGTTACTTCATTTTGGAGTATTTTTGAGGTACGCTCACAGCGCGTGGCGTACCCAAGTAGTTAGCTAAGAGCTGCTGGGAAATTATGGGAAATAACTCTGCAGTGTCTCGAATCTTACTGGGAGAAGTTGGGCACACATTCTCTGAACACCACCATTATTGTGCTTTCGTTACTAAATTTTTCGGGTATTCTTGGGGTACGCTTGTCGCGCCGCATGTTGCGAAGCAGTTAGGTAAAAGCTGCTGGGAAATTATGGGGAAGTTAATCTGGCGTGTCTTGAATCTTAATGGGAGAAGTTGGGGACAAATTCTCTGAACCCCACCATTATTGTAATTTCGTTACTTAGTTTATGGGGTATTCTTGAGGTACGCTTGTCGCGCCGCATGCTGCGAAGAAGTTAGGTAAAAGCTGCTGGGAAATTATGGGGAAGTTAATCTGGCGTGTCTTGAATCTTACTAGGAGAAGTTGCGGACATATTCTCTGAGCCCCGCCATTAATGTACTTTCGGTACTTAGTTTTTGGGGTATTTTTCAGGTTTCGCTTGTCGCCCCGCATGTTGTGAAGCAGTTTGCTAAAAGCTGCTGGGAAATTATGGGAAAGTAAGTCTGGCGTGTTTTCAATCGTACTGGGAGAAGTTGGGGACAAATTCTCTGAACCCCACCATTATTGTAATTTCGTTACTTAGTTTATGGGGTATTCTTGAGGTACGCTTGTCGCGCCGCATGTTGCGAAGCAGTTAGGTAAAAGCTGCTGGGAAATTATGGGGAAGTTAATCTGGCGTGTCTTGAATCTTACTGGGAGAAGTTGCGGACATATTCTCTGAGCCCCGCCATTATTGTACTTTCGTTACTTAGTTTTGGGGGTATTTTTCAGGTTTCGCTTGTCGCGCCGCATGTTGTGAAGCAGTTTGCTAAAAGCTGCTGGAAAATTATGGGAAAGTAAGTCTGGCGTGTCTTCAATCTTTCTGGGAGAACTTGGGGACACATTCTCTGAGCCCCACCATTATTGTAATTTTGTTACTTAGTTTTTGGGGTATTTTTGAGGTACGCTCGTCGCGCCGCATGTTGTGAAGCAGTTAGCTAAAAGCTGCTTTGAAATTATGGGAAAGTAAGTCTGGCGTGTCTTGAATCTTACTGGGAGAAGTTGGGGACACATTCTCAGAAATCCACTATTACTGTGCTTGCGCTACTTAATTCATGAGGCATTTTTTAGGTATGCTCGTAGCGCCGCATGTTTTGAAGCAGTTAGCTAAATGCTTCTGGGAAATTATGCGAAAGTAAGTCTGGCATTGTTAAATCTTACTGGGAGAAGTTGGGGACGCATTCTCTGTACCTCACTATTATTGTACTTTCGTTACTTAATTTTTGGGGTATTTTTGAGGTACGCTCGTGGCGCCGCATATTTTGAAGCAGTTAGCTAGAAGCTGCTGGGAAATAATGGGAAAGTAAGTCTGCCGTGTCTTGAATCTTACTCGGAGAAGTTGGGCACACATTCTCTGAACCCCAGCATTATTGTACTTTCGTTACTTAATTTTTGGAGTATTTTTGAGCTACGCTCGTCGCGCCGCATGTTGTGAAGCATTTAGCTTAAAGCTGCTTTGAAATTATGGGAAAGTAAGTCTGGCGTGTCTTGAATCTTACTGGGAGAAGTTGGGGACACATTCTCTGAACCAAACCATTATTGTACTTTCGTTACTAAATTTTTGGTTTATTTTTGAGGTACGCTCGTCGCGCCGCATGTTGTGAAGCAGTTTGCTAAAAGCTGCTGGGAAATAATGGGAAAGTAAGTCTGCCGTGTCTTGAATCTTACTGGGAGAAGTTGGGCGCACCATTCTCTGAACCCCACCATTATTGTACTTTCGCTACTTAACTTTTGAGTTATTTTTATGTTTGCTCGTAGCGCCGCATGTTTTGAAGCAGTTAGCTAAAAGCTGCTGGGAAATTATGGGAAAGTAAGTCTGGCGCGTCTTCAATCTTATTGGGAGAAGTTGGGCACACATTCTCTGTACCCCACCATTATTGTACTTTCGTTAGTTAATTTTTGGGGTATTTTTAAGGTAAGCTCGTCGCGCCGCATATTGTGAAGCAGTAAGCTAAAACCTGCCGTGAAATAATGGGAAAGTAAGTCTGGCGTGTCTTAAATCTTTCTGGCAGAAGTTGGGCACACATTCTCTGAACCCCACCATTATTGCACTTTCGTTAATAATTTTTTCGGGTATTCATGAGGTAGGCTTGTCGCGCCGCATGTTGTAAAGCATTTAACTAAAATCTGCCGGGAAAGTATGGGAAAGTTAGTCTGGCGTGTCTTGAATCTTACTGGGAGAAGTTGGGCACACATTCTCTGGAACCCACCATTATTGTAGTTTCGTTACTTCATTTTTCGGGTATTGTTGAGGTACGCTTGTCGCGCTGCATGTTGTAAAGCAGTTAGCTAAAAGCTGCTTGAAAAATATGGGAAATTAGGTCTGCCTTGTCGTGAATCTTTCTGGGAGAAGTTTGGGACACATTCTCTGAGCCCCACCATTATTGTAATTTTGTTACTTAGTTTTTGGGGTATTTTTGAGGTACGCTCATCGCGCCGCATATTTCGAAGCAGTTAGCTAAAAGCTGCTGGGAAATAATGGGAAAGTAAGTCTGCCGTGTCTTGAATCTTACTGGGAGAAGTTGGGGACACATTCTCAGAAATCCACTATTACTGTGCTTGCGCTACTTAATTCTTGAGGTATTATTTAGGTATGCTCATCGCGCCGCATGTTTTGAAGCAGTTAGCTAAATGCTGCTGGGAAATTATGGGAAAGTAAGTCTGGCGTGTGTTCAATCTTACTGGGAGAAGTTGAGGACGCATTCTCTGTACCCCACTATTATTGTACTTTCGTTACTTAATTTTCGGGGTATTTTTGAGGTATGGTCGTCGCGCCGCATATTTTGAAGCAGTTAGCTAAAAGCTGCTGGGAAATAATGGGAAAGTAAGTCTGCCGTGTCTTCAATCTTACTGGGAGAAGTTGGGCACACCATCCTCGGAAACCCACCATTATTGTACTTTCGCTACTTAATTTTTGGGGTATTTTTAGGGCAAGCTCGTCGCGCCGCATATTGTGACGCAGTTAGCTAAAAGCTGCTGGGAAATTATGGGAAAGTAAGTCTGGCGTATCTTCAATCTTATTGGGAGAAGTTGGGCACACATTCTCTGTACCCCACCATTATTGTACTTTCGCTACTTAATTTTTGGGGTATTTTTAAGGTACGCTCGTCGCGCCGCATATTGTGAAGCAGTTAGCTAAAACCTGCCGTGAAATAATGGGAAAGTAAGTCTGGCGTGTCTTAAATCTTTCTGGCAGAAGTTGGGCACACATTCTCTGAACCCCACCATTATTGCACTTTCGTTAATAATTTTTTCGGGTATTCATGAGGTAGGCTTGTCGCGCCGCATGTTGTAAAGCATTTAACTAAAATCTGCCGGGAAAGTATGGGAAAGTTAGTCTGGCGTGTCTTGAATCTTACTGGGAGAAGTTGGGCACACATTCTCTGGAACCCACCATTATTGTAGTTTCGTTACTTCATTTTTCGGGTATTGTTGAGGTACGCTTGTCGCGCTGCATGTTGTAAAGCAGTTAGCTAAAAGCTGCTCGAGAAATATGGGAAATTAAGTCTGCCGTGTCGTGAACCTTTCTGGGAGAAGTTTGGGACACATTCTCTGAACCCCACCATTATTTTATTTTCCTTACTTAATTTTTGGGGTATATTTGAGGTACGCTCGTCGCGCCGCATGTTGTGAAGCAGTTTGCTAAAAGCTGCTGGGAAATTATGGGGAAATAAGTCTGCCGTGTCTTGTATCTTACTTTGAGAAGTTGAACACACCATCCTCTGAACCCCACCATTATTGTACTTTCACTACCTAATTTTTGGGGTTTTTTTATGGTACGCTCGTCGCGCCGCATGTTGTGAAGCATTTAGCTAAAAGCTGCTGGAAATAATGGGAATGTAAGTCTGCCGTGTCTTGAATCTTACTGGGGGAATTTGGGCACACATTCTCTGAACCCCACCATTATTGTACTTTCGTTACTTAATTTTTGGGGTATTTTTGAGGTACGCTCTTCGTGCCGCATGTTGTGAAGCATTTAGCTAAAAGTTGCTTTGAAATTATGGGAAAGTAAGTCTGGCGTGTCTTGAATCTTACTGGGAGAAGTTGGGGACACATTCTCTGAACCAAACCATTATTGTAATTTCGTTACTAAATTTTTCGGGTATTCTTGAGGTACGCTTGTCGCGCAGCATGTTGTGAAGCAGTTAGGCAAAAGCCGCTGGGAAATTATGGGAAAGTAAGTCTGGCGTGTCTTAAATCTTACTGGGAGAAGTTGGCCACGCATTCTCTGAACCCCACCATTATTGTACTTTCGTTACTTCATTTTTCGGGTATTGTTGAGGTACGCTTGTCGCGCTGCATGTTGTAAAGCAGTTAGCTAAAAGCTGCTTGGAAATTATGGGAAAGTAAGTGTGGCGTGTCTTGGAACTTACTGGGATAAGTTGGGGACACATTCTCTGAAACCCACTATTAGTGTGCTTGCGCTAATTCTTTTTTGGGGTATTGTTCAGGTAGGCTTGTCGCGCCGCATGTTGTAAAGCATTTAGCTAAAATCTGCTGGGAAAGTATGGGAAAATTATACTGGCGTGTCTTGAATCTTACTGCGAGACGTTGGGCACACATACTCTGGAACCCACCATTATTGTAGTTTCGTTACTTCATTTTTCGGGAATTGTTGAGGTACGCTTGTCGCGCTGCATGTTGTAAAGCAGTTAGCTAAAAGCTGCTGGGAAATAATGGGAAAGTAAGTCTGCCGTGTCTTGAATCTTACTGGGGGAATTTGGGCACACATTCTCTGAACCCCACGATTCTTGTACTTTCGTTACTTAATTTTTGGGTTATTTTTGAGGCACGCTCTTCGCGCCGCATGTTGTGAAGCATTTAGCTAAAAGCTGCTGGGAAATAATGGGAATGCAAGTCTGCCGTGTCTTGAATCTTACTGGGGGAATTTGGGCACACATTCTCTGAACCCCACCATTATTGCACTTTCGTTACTTAATTTTTGGGGTATTTTTGAGGTACGCTCTTCGTGCCGCATGTTATGAAGCATTTAGCTAAAAGTTGCTTTGAAATTATGGGAAATTAAGTCTGGCGTGTCTTGAATCTTACTGGGAGAAGTTGGGGACACATTCTCTGAACCAAACCATTATTGTAATTTCGTTACTAAATTTTTCGGGTATTCTTGAGGTACGCTTGTCGCGCAGCATGTTGTGAAGCAGTTAGGCAAAAACTGCTGGGAAATTATGGGAAAGTAAGTCTGGCGTGTCTTAAATCTTACTGGGAGAAGTTGGGCACACATTCTCTGTACCCCACCATTATTGTACTTTCGTTAGTTAATTTTTGGGGTATTTTTAAGGTAAGCTCGTCGCGCCGCATATTGTGAAGCAGTTAGCTAAAAGCTGCCGTGAAATAATGGGAAAGTAAGTCTGGCGTGTCTTAAATCTTTCTGGGAGAAGTTGGGCACACATTCTCTGAACCCCACCATAATTGCACTTTCGTTAATAATTTTTTCGGGTATTCATGAGGTAGGCTTGTCGCGCCGCATGTTGTAAAGCATTTAACTAAAATCTGCCGGGAAAGTATGGGAAAGTTAGTCTGGCGTGTCTTGAATCTTACTGGGAGAAGTTGGGCACACATTCTCTGGAACCCACCATTATTGTAGTTTCGTTACTTCATTTTTCGGGTATTGTTGAGGTACGCTTGTCGCGCTGCATGTTGTAAAGCAGTTAGCTAAAAGCTGCTCGAGAAATATGGGAAATTAAGTCTGCCGTGTCGTGAACCTTTCTGGGAGAAGTTTGGGACACATTCTCTGAACCCCACCATTATTGTACTTTCGTTACATAACTTTTAGGATATTTTTGAGGTACGCTTCTCGCGCCGTATGTTGTGAAGCAGTTAGCTAAAAGGTGCTTGGAAATTGTTGGAAAGTAAGTCTGGCGTGTCTTGAATCATACTGGGAGAAGTTGCGGGCACATTGTCTGAACCCCACCATTATTGTACTTTCGCTACTTAATATTTAGGATATTTTTGAGGTACGCTTCTCGCGCCGTATGTTGTGAAGCAGTTAGCTAAAAGCTGCTTTGAAATTGTTGGAAAATAAGCCTGGCGTGTCTTGAATCTTACTGGGAGAAGTTGTGGACACATTCTCTGAACCCCACCATTATTGTTCTTTCGTTACTTAATTTTTAGGATATTTTTGAGGTACACTCCTCGCGCCGTATGTTGTGAAGCTGTTAGCAATAAGCTGCTGGCAAATTATGGGAAAGCAAGTCTGGCGTGTCTTGAATCTTACTGGGAGAAGTTGCGGGCACATTCTCTGAACCCCACCATTATTGTACTTTCATTACTTAATTTTTATGATATTTTTGAGCTACGCTCCTCGCGCCTTATGTTGTAAAGCTGTTAGCAATAAGCTGCTGGGAAATTATGGGAAAGCAAGTCTGGCGTGTCTTGAATCTTACTGGGAGAAGTTGCGGGCACATTCTCTGAACCCCACCATTATTGTACTTTCGTTACTTAATATTTAGGATATTTTTGAGGTACGCTTCTCGCGCCGTATTTTGTGAAGCAGTTAGCTAAAGCTGCTTTGAAATTGCTGGAAAGTAAGTCTGGCGTGTCTTGAATCATACTGGGAGAAGTTGGGAACCCATTTTCTAAACTCCACCATTATTGTACTTTCGTTACTTAATTTTTAGGATATTCTTGAGCTACGCTAATCGCGCCGAATATTGTGAAGATGTTAGCGAAAAGTTGCTTTGAAATTGTAGGAAAGCAAGACTGGCGTGTCTTGAATCTTACTGGGAGAAGTTGTTGACACCTTCTCTGAACCCTACCATTATTGTACTTTCGTTACTTAATTTTAAGGATATTTTTGAGGTACACTCCTCGCGCCGTATGTTGTGAAGCTGTTAGCAATAAGCTGCTGGCAAATTATGGGAAAGCAAGTCTGGCGTGTCTTGAATCTTACTGGGAGAAGTTGCGGGCACATTCTCTGAACCCCACCATTATTGTACTTTCATTACTTAATTTTTATGATATTTTTGAGCTACGCTCCTCGCGCCGTATGTTGTGAAGCAGTTAGCTAAAAGCTGCTTTGAAATTGTAGGAAAGCAAGTCTGGGGTGTCCTGAATCTTAGTGGGAGAAGTTGGGAACCCATTTTCTAAACTCCACCATTATTGTACTTTCGTTACTTAATATTTAGGATATTTTGGAGGTACGCTCCTCGCGCCGAATGTTGTGAAGCAGTTTGATAAAAACTGCTTTGAAATTGTAGGAAAGCAAGTCTGGCGTGTCTTGAATCTTACTGGGAGAAGTTGTGGACACCTTCTCTGAACTCTACCATTATTGTACTTTCGTTACTTAATTTTTAGGATATTTTTCAGGTACGCTCCTCGCGCCGAATGTTGTGAAGCAGTTAGCTAAAAGCTGCTTTGAAATTGTTGGAAAGCAAGTCTGGCGTGTCTTGAATCTTACTGGGAGAAGTTGCGGGCACATTCTCTGAACGCCACCATTATTGTGCTTTCGTTAATTAATTTTTAGGATATTTTTGAGGTACACTCCTCGCGCCGTATGTTGTGAAGCTGTTAGCAATAAGCTGCTGGGAAATTATGGGAAAGCAAGTATGGCGTGTCTTGAATCTTACTGGGAGAAGTTGCGGGCACATTCTCTGAACCCCACCATTATTGTGCTTTCGTTACTTAATATTTAGGATATTTTTGAGGTACGCTTCTCGCGCCGTATGTTGTGAAGCAGTTAGCTAAAAGCTGCTTTGAAATTGTAGGAAAGTAAGTCTGGCGTGTCTTGAATCATACTGGGAGAAGTTGCGGGCACATTCTCTGAACCCCACCATTATTGTACTTTTGTTACTTAATATTTAGGATATTTTTGAGGTACGCTTCTCGCGCCGTATGTTGTGAAGCAGTTAGCTAAAAGCTTCTTTGAAATTGTTGGAAAGTAAGTCTGGCGTGTCTTGAATCTTACTGGAAGTAGTTGCGGGCACATTCTCTGAAGCCCACCATTATTGTACTTTCGTTACTTAATTTTTATGATATTTTTGAGCTACGCTCCTCGCGCCGTATGTTGTGAAGCAGTTAGCTAAAAGCTGCCTTGAAATTGTAGGAAAGCAAGTCTGGCGTGTCCTGAATCTTACTGGGAGAAGTTGGGAACCCATTTTCTAAACTCCACCATTATTGTACTTTCGTTACTTAATTTTTAGAATATTTTTGAGGTACGCTCCTCGCGCCGAATGTTGTGAAGCAGTTTGCTAAAAACTGCTTTGAAATTGTAGGAAAGCAAGACTGGCGTGTCTTGAATCTTACTGGGAGAAGTTGTGGACACCTTCTCTGAACTCTACCATTATTGTACTTTCGTTACTTAATTTTTATGATATTTTTGAGCTACGCTCCGCGCGCCGTATGTTGTGAAGCAGTTAGCTAAAAGCTGCCTTGAAATTGTAGGAAAGCAAGTCTGGCGTGTCCTGAATCTTACTGGGAGAAGTTGGGAACCCATTTTCTAAACTCCACCATTATTGTACTTTCGTTACTTAATTTTTAGAATATTTTTGAGGTACGCTCCTCGCGCCGAATGTTGTGAAGCAGTTTGCTAAAAACTGCTTTGAAATTGTAGGAAAGCAAGACTGGCGTGTCTTGAATCTTACTGGGAGAAGTTGTGGGCACCTTCTCTGAACTCTACCATTATTGTACTTTCGTTACTTAATTTTTAGGATATTTTTCAGGTACGCTCCTCGCGCCGAATGTTGTGAAGCAGTTTGCTAAAGACTGCTTTGAAATTGTAGGAAAGCAAGACTGGCGTGTCTTGAATCTTACTGGGAGAAGTTGCGGGCACATTCTCTGAACGCCACCATTATTGTGCTTTCGTTACTTAATTTTTAGGATATTTTTGAGGTACACTCCTCGCGCCGTATGTTGTGAAGCTGTTAGCAATAAGCTGCTGGAAAATTATGGGAAAGCAAGTCTGGCGTGTCTTGAATCTTACTGGAAGAAGTTGCGGGCACATTCTCTGAACCCCACCATTATTGTACTTTCGTTACTTAATATTTAGGATATTTTTGAGGTACGCTTCTCGCGCCGTATTTTGTGAAGCAGTTAGCTAAAAGCTGCTTTGAAATTGTTGGAAAGTATGTCTGGCGTGTCTTGAATCATACTGGGAGAAGTTGCGGGCACATTCTCTGAAACCCACCATTGTTGTACTTTGGTTACTTAATTTTTAGGAGATTTTTGAGCTACGCTCCTGGCGCCGGATGTTGTGAAGCAGTTAGCTAAAGCTGCTTTGAAATTGTTGGAAAGTAAGTCTGGCGTGTCTTGAACCATACTGGGAGAAGTTGGGAACCCATTTTCTAAACTCCACCATTATTGTACTTTCGTTACTTAATTTTTAGGATATTCTTGAGGTACGCTCCTCGCGCCGAATATTGTGAAGATGTTAGCTAAAAGTTGCTTTGAAATTGTAGGAAAGCAAGACTGGCGGGTCTTGAATCTTACTGGGAGAAGTTTTTGACACCTTCTCTGAACCATACCATTATTGTACTTTCGTTACTTAATTTTTAGGATATTTTTGGGGTACGCTCCTCGCGCCGAATGTTGTGAAGCAGTTTGCTAAAAACTGCTTTAAAATTGCAGGTAAGCAAGTCTGGCGTGTCTTGAATCATACTGGGAGAAGTTGCGGGCACATTCTCTGAACCCCACCATTATTGTACTTTCGTAATTTAATTTTTAGGATATTTTTGAGTTACGCTCCTCGCGCCGTATGTTGTGAAGCAGTTAGCTAAAAGCTGCTTTGAAATTGTAGGAAAGCAAGTCTGGCGTGTCCTGAATCTTACTGGGAGAAGTAGGGAACCCATTTTCTAAACCCCACCATTATTGTACTTTCGTTTCTTAATTTTTAGGATATTCTTGAGGTACGCTCCTCCCGCCGAATGTTGTGAAGCAGTTAGCTAAAAGCTGCTTTGAAATTGTAGGAAAGCAAGACTGGCGTGTCTTGAATCTTACTGGGAGAAGCTGTGGACACCTTCTCTGAACTCTACCATTATTGTACTTTCGTTACTTAATTTTTAGGATATTTTTGAGGTACGCTCCTCGCGCCGAATGTTGTGAAGCAGTTTGCTAAAAACTGCTTTGAAATTGTAGGAAAGCAAGTCTGGCGTGTCTTGAATCTTACTGGGAGAAGTTGCGGGCACATTCTCTGAACACCACCATTATTGTACTTTCGTTACTTGATATTTAGGATATTTTTGAGGTACGCTTCTCGCGCCGTATTTTGTGAAGCAGTTAGCTAAAAGCTGCTTTGAAATTGTTGGAAAGCAAGACTGGCGTGTCTTGAATCTTACTGGGAGAAGTTGTGGACACCTTCTCTGAACTCTACCATTATTGTACTTTCGTAATTTAATTTTTAGGAGATTTTTGAGCTACGCTACTGGCGCCGTATGTTGTGAAGCAGTTAGCTAAAGCTGCTTTGAAATTGTTGGAAAGTAAGTCTGGCGTGTCTTGAATCATACTGGGAGAAGTTGGGAACCCATTTTCTAAACTCCACCATTATTGTACTTTCGTTACTTAATTTTTAGGATATTCTTTAGGTACGCTCCTCGCGCCGAATGTTGTGAAGATGTTAGCTAAAAGCTGCTTTGAAATTGTAGTAAAGCAAGTCTGGCGTGTCCTGAATCTTACTGGGAGAAGTTGGGAACCCATTCTCTGAACCCCACCATTATTGTACTTTCGTAATTTAATTTTTAGGAGATTTTTGAGCTCGGCTCCTGGCGCCGTATGTTGTGAAGCAGTTAGTTAAGCTGCTTTGAAATTGTTGGAAAGTAAGTCTGGCGTGTCTTGAATCATACTGGGAGAAGTTGGGAACCCATTTTCTAAACTCCACCATTATTGTACTTTCGTTCCTTAATTTTTAGGATATTCTTTAGGTACGCTCCTCGCGCCGAATGTTGTGTAGATGTCAGCTAAAAGCTGCTTTGAAATTGTAGGAAAGCAAGTCTGGCGTGTCCTGAATCTTACTGGGAGAAGTTGGGAACCCATTCTCTGAACCCCACCATTATTGTACTTTCGTAATTTAATTTTTAGGAGATTTTTGAGCTACGCTCCTGGCGCCGTATGTTGTGAAGCAGTTAGCTAAAGCTGCTTTGAAATTGTTGGAAAGTAAGTCTGGCGTGTCTTGAATCATACTGGGAGAAGTTGCGGGCACATTCTCTGAACCCCACCATTATTGTACTTTCGTTATTTAATTTTTAGGATATTTTTGAGTTACGCTCCTCGCGCCGTATGTTGTGAAGCAGTTAGCTAAAAGCTGCTTTGAAATTGTAGGAAAGCAAGTCTGGCGTGTCCTGAATCTTACTGGGAGAAGTTGGGAACCCATTTTCTAAACCCCACCATTATTGTACTTTCGTTACTTAATTTTTAGGATATTCTTGAGGTACGCTCCTCGCGCCGAATGTTGTGAAGCTGTTTGCTAAAAACTGCTTTGAAATTGTAGGAAAGCAAGTCTGGCGTGTCTTGAATCATACTGGGAGAAGTTGCGGGCACATTCTCTGAACCCCACCATTATTGTACTTTCGTTACTTAATATTTAGGATATTTTTGAGCTACGCTCCTCGCGCCGTATGTTGTGAAGCAGTTAGCTAAAAGCTGCTTTGAAATTGTATGAAAGCGACTCTCGCGTGTCCTGAATCTTACTGGCAGAAGTTGGGAACCCATTTTCTAAACCCTACCATTATTGTACTTTCGTTACTTAATTTTTAGGAAATTTTTGAGGTACGCTCCTCGCGCCGAATGTTGTGAAGCAGTTAGCTAAAAACTGCTTTGAAATTGTAGGAAAGCAAGTCTGGCGTGTCTTGAATCTTACTGGGAGAAGTTGCGGGCATATTCTCTGAACCCCACCATTATTGTACTTTCGTTACTTAATATTTAGGATATTTTTGAGGTACGCTTCTCGTGCCGAATGTTGTGAAGCAGTTAGCTAAAAGCTGCTCGGAAATTATGGGAAAGCAAGTCTGGCGTGTCTTGAATCTTACTGGCAGAAGTTGCGAGCATATTCTCTGAACCCCACCATTATTGTACTCTCGTTACTTAATTTTTAGGATATTTTTGAGCTACGCTCCTCGCGCCGTATGTTGTGAAGCAGTTAGCTAAAAGCTGCTTTGAAATTGTATGAAAGCAACTCTGGCGTGTCCTGAATCTTACTGGCAGAAGTTGGGAACCCATTTTCTAAACCCTACCATTATTGTACTTTCGTTACTTAATTGTTAGGAAATTTTTGAGGTACGCTCCTCGCGCCGAATGTTGTGAAGCAGTTAGCTAAAAACTCCTTTGAAATTGTAGGAAAGCAAGACTGGCGTGTCTTGAATCTTACTGGGAGAAGCTGTGGACACCTTCTCTGAACTCTACCATTATTGTACTTTCGTTACTTAATTTTTAGGATATTTTTGAGGTACCCTCCTCGCGCCGAATGTTGTGAAGCAGTTCACTAAAAACTGCTTTGAAATTGTAAGAAAGCAAGTCTGACGTGTCTTGAATCTTACTGGGAGAAGTTGCGGGCACATTCTCTGAACCCCACCATTATTGTACTTTCGTTGCTTAATTTTTAGAATATTTTTGAGGTACGCTCCTCGCGCCGAATGTTGTGAAGCAGTTTGCTAAAAACTGCTTTGAAATTGTAGGAAAGCAAGTCTGGCGTGTCTTGAATCATACTGGGAGAAGTTGCGGACACATTCTCTGAACCCCACCATTGTTGTACTTTGGTTACTTAATTTTTAGGAGATTTTTGAGCTACGCTAATGGCGCCGTATGTTGTGAAGCAGTTAGCTAAAAGCTGCTTTGAAATTGTAGGAAAGAAGTCTGGCGTGTCTTGAATCTTAGTGGGAGAAGTTGGGAACCCATTTTCTAAACTCAACCATTATTGTACTTTCGTTACTTAATTTTTAGAATATTTTTGAGGTACGCTCCTCGCGCCGAATGTTGTGAAGCAGTTTGCTAAAAACTGCTTTGAAATTGTAGGAAAGCAAGACTGGCGTGTCTTGAATCTTACTGGGAGAAGTTGTGGACACCTTCTCTGAACTCTACCATTATTGTGCTTTCGTTACTTAATTTTTAGGATATTTTTGAGGTACACTCCTCGCGCCGTATATTGTGAAGCTGTTAGCAATAAGCTGCTGGGAAATTATGGGAAAGCAAGTCTGGCGTGTCTTGAATCTTAGTGGGAGAAGTTGGGAACCCATTTTCTAAACTCAACCATTATTGTACTTTCGTTACTTAATTTTTCGAATATTTTTGAGGTACGCTTCTCGCGCCGTATGTTGTGAAGCAGTGAGCTAAAAGCTGCTTTGAAATTGTAGGAAAGTAAGTCTGGCGTGTCTTGAATCATACTGGGGGAAGTTGCGGGCACATTCTCTGAACCCCACCATTATTGTACTTTCGTTACTTAATTTTTAGGATATTTTTGAGGTACACTCCTCGCGCCGTATATTGTGAAACTGTTAGCAATAAGCTGCTGGGAAATTATGGGAAAGCAAGTCTGGCGTGTCTTGAATCTTACTGGGAGAAGTTGCGGGCACATTCTCTGAACCCCACCATTATTGCACTTTCGTTACTTAATTTTTAGGATATTTTGGAGGTACGCTCCTCGCGCCGAATGTTGTGAAGCAGTTTGCTAAAAACTGCTTTGAAATTGTAGGAAAGCAAGTCTGGCGTGTCCTGAATCTTACAGGGAGAAGTTGGGAACCCATTTTCTAAACTCAACCATTATTGTACTTTCGTTACTTATTTTTAGAATATTTCTGAGGTACGCTCCTCGCGCCGAATGTTGTGAAGCAGTTTGCTAAAAACTGCTTTGAAATTGTAGGAAAGCAAGACTGGCGTGTCTTGAATCTTACTGGGAGAAGTTGTGGACACCTTCTCTGAACTCTACCATTATTGTACTTTCGTTACTTAATTTTTAGAATATTTTTGAGGTACGCTCCTCGCGCCGAATGTTGTGAAGCAGTTTGCTAAAAACTGCTTTGAAATTGTAGGAAAGCAAGACTGGCGTGTCTTGAATCTTACTGGGAGAAGTTGCGGGCACATTCTCTGAACCCCACCATTATTGTGGTTTTGTTACTTAATATTTAGGATATTTTTGAGGTACGCTTCTCGCACCGTATGTTGTGAAGCAGTTAGCTAAAAGCTGCTTTGAAATTGTTGGAAAGTAAGTCTGGCGTGTCTTGAATCATACTGGGAGAAGTTGCGGGCACATTCTCTGAACCCCACCATTATTGTACTTTTGTTACTTAATTTTTAGGATATTTTTGAGGTACACTCCTCGCGCCGTATATTGTGAAGCTGTTAGCAATAAGCTGCTGGGAAATTATGGGAAAGCAAGTCTGGCGTGTCTTGAATCTTACTGGGAGAAGTTGCGGGCACATTCTCTGAACCCCACCATTATTGCACTTTCGTTACTTAATTTTTAGGATATTTTGGAGGTACGCTCCTCGCGCCGAATGTTGTGAAGCAGTTTGCTAAAAACTGCTTTGAAATTGTAGGAAAGCAAGTCTGGCGTGTCCTGAATCTTACAGGGAGAAGTTGGGAACCCATTTTCTAAACTCAACCATTATTGTACTTTCGTTACTTAATTTTTAGAATATTTTTGAGGTACGCTCCTCGCGCCGAATGTTGTGAAGCAGTTTGCTAAAAACTGCTTTGAAATTGTAGGAAAGCAAGACTGGCGTGTCTTGAATCTTACTGGGAGAAGTTGTGGACACCTTCTCTGAACTCTAACATTATTGTGCTTTCGTTACTTAATTTTTAGGATATTTTTGAGGTACACTCCTCGCGCCGTATGTTGTGAAGCTGTTAGCAATAAGCTGCTGGGAAATTATGGGAAAGCAAGTCTGGCGTGTCTTCAATCTTACTGGGAGAAGTTGCGGGCACATTCTCTGAACCCCACCATTATTGCACTTTCGTTACTTAATATTTAGGATATTTTTGAGGTACGCTTCTTGCGCCGTATGTTGTGAAGCAGTTAGCTAAAAGCTGCTTTGAAATTGTTGGAAAGTATGTCTGGCGTGTCTTGAATCATACTGGGAGAAGTTGCGGGCACATTCTCTGAACCCCGCCATTGTTGTATTTTGGTTACTTAATTTTTAGGAGATTTTTGAGCTACGCTCCTGGCGCCGTATATTGTGAAGCAGTTAGCTAAAAGCTGCTTTGAAATTGTAGGAAAGCAAGTCTGGCGTGTCCTGAATCTTCCTGGGAGAAGTTGGGAACACATTTTCTAAACCCCACCATTATTGTACTTTCGTTACTTAATTTTTAGGATATTCTAGAGGTACGCTCCTCGCGCCGAATGTTGTGAAAATGTTAGCTAAAAACTGCTTTGAAATTGTAGGAAAGCAAGTCTGACGTGTCCTGAATCTTACAGGGAGAAGTTGGGAACCCATTTTCTAAACTCAACCATTATTGTACTTTCGTTACTTAATTTTTAGAATATTTTTGAGGTACGCTCCTCGCGCCGAATGTTGTGAAGCAGTTTGCTAAAAACTGCTTTGAAATTGTAGGAAAGCAAGACTGGCGTGTCTTGAATCTTACTGGGAGAAGTTGCGGGCACATTCTCTGAACCCCACCATTATTGTGGTTTTGTTACTTAATATTTAGGATATTTTTGAGGTACGCTTCTCGCACCGTATGTTGTGAAGCAGTTAGCTAAAAGCTGCTTTGAAATTGTTGGAAAGTAAGTCTGGCGTGTCTTGAATCATACTGGGAGAAGTTGCGGGCACATTCTCTGAACCCCACCATTATTGTACTTTTGTTACTTAATATTTAGGATATTTTTAAGGTACGCTTCTCGCGCCGTATGTTGTGAAGCCGTTAGCTAAAAGCTGCTCGGAAATTATGGGAAAGCAAGTCTGGCGTGTCTTGAATCTTACTGAAAGAAGTTGCGGGCACATTCTCTGAACCCCACCATTATTGTACTTTCGTTACTTAATTTTTAGGATATTTTTGAGGTACGCTTTTCGCGCCATATGTTGTGAAGCATTTAGCTAAAAGCTGCTCGGAAATTATGGGAAAGCAAGTCTGGCGCGTCTTGAATCTTACTGGGAGAAGTTGCGATCACATTCTCTGAACCCCACCATTATTGTACTTGCGTTACTTAATTTTTAGGATATTTTTGAGCTACGCTCCGCGCGCCGTATGTTGTGAAACAGTTAGCTAAAAGCTGCTTTGAAATTGTATGAAAGCAAGTCTGGCGTGTCCTGAATCTTACTGGGAGAATTTGGGAACCCATTCTCTAAACCCTACCATTACTGTACTTTCGTTACATAATTTTTAGGATATTTTTGAGGTACGCTCCTCGCGCCGAATGTTGTGAAGCAATTAGCTAAAGACTGCTTTGAAATGTAGGAAAGCAAGTCTGGCGTGTCTTGAATCTTACTCGGAGAAGTTGCGGGCACATTCTCTGAACCGCACAATTATTGCACTTTCGTTACTTAGTTTTTGGGGTATTCTTGAGGTACGCTCCTCGCGCCGAATGTTGTGAAGCAGTTAGCTAAAAACTGCTTTGAAATTGTTGGAAAGTAAGTCTGGCGTGTCTTGAATCATACTGGGAGAAGTTGCGGGCAAATTTTCGGAACCCCACCATTATTGTACTTTCGTTACTTAATGTTTAGGATACTTTTGAGGTACGCTTCTCGAGCCGCATGTTGTGAAGCAGTTAGCTAAAAGCAGCTGAGAAATGATGGGAAAGCGAGACTGGCGTGTCTTGAATCTTACTGGGAGAAGTTCGGAACCCATTCTCTAAACCCCACCCTTATTGTACTTTCGTTAGTTAATTTTTAGGGTATTTTTGAGGTACGCTCCTCGCGCCGCATGTTTTGAAGCAGTTAGCTATAAGCTGCTGGGAAATTGTAGGAAAGCAAGTCTGGCGTGTCTTGAATCTTACTGGGAGAAGTTGCGGGCACATTCTCTGAACCCCACCATTATTGTACTTTCGTTACTTAATGTTTAGGATACTTTTGAGGTACGCTTCTCGCGCCGTATGTTGTGAAGCAGTTAGCTAAAAGCTGCTTTGAAATTGTTGGAAAGTAAGTCTGGCGTGTCTTGAATCATACTGGGAGAAGTTGTGGGCACATTCTCTGAACCCCACCATTATTGTACTTTCGTTACATAATTTTTAGGATATTTTTGAGGTACGCTCCTCGCTCCGAATGTTGTTGAAGCAGTTAGCTAAAGACTGCTTTGAAATTGTAGGAAAACAATCTGGCGTGTCTTGAATCTTACTGGGAGAAGTTGCGGGCACATTCTCTGAACCCCACCGTTATTGCACTTTCGTTACTTAATTTTTAGGATATTTTTGAGCTACGCTTCTCGCGCCGTATGTTGTGAAGCAATTAGCTAAAAGCTGCTTTGAAATTGTTGGAAAGGAAGTCTGGCGTGTCTTGAATATTATTGGAGGAAGTTGCAAGCACATTCTCCGAACCCCACCATTATTTTACTTTCGTTATTAAATTTTTAGCATATTTTTGAGTTACGCTCCTCGCGCCGTATGTTGTGAAGCAGTTAGCTAAAAGCTGCTTTGAAATTGTAGGAAAGCAAGTCTGGCGTGTCCTGAATCTTATTGGGAGAAGTTGGGAACCCATTTTCTAAACCCCACCATTATTGTATATTCGTTACTTAAATTTTAGGATATTTTTGAGGTACGCTCCTCGCGCCGAATGTTGTGAAGCAGTTAGCTAAAAACTGCTTTGAAATTATAGGAAAGGAAGTCTGGCGTGTCTTGAATCTTACTGGGAGAAGTTGGGAACCCATTCTCTAAACCCCATCATTATTGTACTTTCGTTACTTAATTTTTAGGATATTTTTGAGCTACGCTTCTCGCGCCGTATGTTGTGAAGCAATTAGCTAAAAGCTGCTTTGAAATTGTTGGAAAGCAAGTCTGGCGTGTCTTGAATCTTATTGGAGGAAGTCGCGGGCACATTCTCTGAACCCCACCATTATTTTACTTTCGTTATTTAATTTTTAGGATATTTTTGAGTTACGCTCCTCGCGCCGTATGTTGTGAAGCGGTTAGCTAAAAGCTGATTTGAAATTGTAGGATAGTAAGTCTGGCGTGTCCTGAATCTTACTGGGAGAAGTTGGGAACCCATTTTCTAAACCCCACCATTATCGTACTTTCGTTACTTAAATTTTAGGATATTTTTGAGGTACGCTCCTCGAGCCGCATGTTGTGAAGCAGTTAGCTTTAAGCTGCTGGGAAATTGTAGGAAAGCAAGTCTGGCGTGTCTTGAATCTTACTGGGAGAAGTTGTGGGCACATTCTCTGAACCCCACCATTATTGTACTTTCGTTACATAATTTTTAGGATATTTTTGAGGTACGCTCCTCGCTCCGAATGTTGTTGAAGCAGTTAGCTAAAGACTGCTTTGAAACTGTAGGAAAACAATCTGGCGTGTCTTGAATCTTACTGGGAGAAGTTGCGGGCACATTCTCTGAACCCCACCGTTATTGCACTTTCGTTACTTAATTTTTAGGATATTTTTGAGTTACGCTCCTCGCGCCGTATGTTGTGAAGCAGTTAGCTAAAAGCTGGTTTGAAATTGTAGGAAAGCAAGTCCGGCGTGTCTTGAATCTTACTGCTAGAAGTTGGGAACCCATTTTCTAAACCCCACCATTATTGTACTTTCGTTACTTAAATCTTAGGATATTTTTGAGGTACGCTTCTCGCCCCGTATGTTGTGAAGCAGTTAGCTATAAGCTGCTGGGAAATTGTAGGAAAACAAGTCTGGCGTGTCTTGAACCTTACTGGGAGAAGTTGCGGGCACATTCTCTGAACCCCACCATTATTGTACTTTCGTTACTTAATTTTTAGGATATTTTTGAGGTACGCTTCTCGCGCCGTATGTTGTGAAGCAGTTAGATAAAAGCTGCTTTGAAATTGTTGGAAAGCAAGACTGGCGTGTCTTGAATCTTACTGGAAGAAGTTGCGGGCACATTCTCTGAACCCCACCGTTATTGTACTTTCGTTACTTAATTTTTAGGATATTTTTGAGCTACGCTTCTCGCGCCGTATGTTGTGAAGCAATTAGCTAAAAGCTGCTTTGAAATTGTTGGAAAGCAAGTCTGGCGTGTCTTGAATATTATTGGAGGAAGTTGCGGGCACATTCTCTGAACCCCACCATTATTTTACTTTCGTTATTTAATTTTTAGGATATTTTTGAGTTACGCTCCTCGCGCCGTATGTTATGAAGCAGTTAGCTAAAAGCTGCTTTGAAATTGTAGGAAAGCAAGTCTGGCGTGTCCTGAATCTTACTGGGAGAAGTTGGGAACCCATTCTCTAAACCCCACCATTATTGTACTTTGGTTACTTAATATTTAGGATATTTTTGAGGTACGCTCCTCGCGCCGTATGTTGTGAAGCAGTTAGCTAAAAGCTGCTTTGAAATTGTTGGAAAGCAAGTCTGGCGTGTCTTGAATCTTATTGGAGAAAGTCGCGGGCACATTCTCTGAACCCCACCACTATTGTACTTTCGTTACTTAATATTTAGGATATTTTTGAGGTACGCTCCTCGCGCCGAATGTTCTGAAGCAGTTTGCTAAAAACTGCTTTGAAATTGTAGGAAAGCAAGCCTGGCGTGTCTTGAATCGTACTGGGAGAAGTTGCGGGCACATGCTCTGAACCCCACCATTATTGTACTTTCGTTACTTAATATTTAGGATATTTTTGAGGTAGGCTTCTCGCGCCGTATGTTGTGAAGCAGTTAGCTCAAAGCTGCTTTGAAATTGTTGGAAAGTAAGTCTGGCGTGTCTTGAATCATACTGGGAGAAGTTGCGGGCACATTCTCTGAACCCCACCATTATTGCACTTTCGTTACTTAACTTTTAGGATATTTTTGAGCTACGCTTCTCGCGCCGTACGTTGTGAAGCAATTAGCTAAAAGCTGCTTTGAAATTGTTGGAAAGCAAGTCTGGGGTGTCTTGAATCTTATTGGAGGAAGTCGCGGGCACATTCTCTGAACCCCACCATTATTTTACTTTCGTTATTTAATTTTTAGGATATTTTTGAGTTACGCTCCTCGCGCCGTATGTTGTGAAGCAGTTAGCTAAAAGCTGATTTGAAATTGTAGGATAGTAAGTCTGGCGTGTCCTGAATCTTACTGGGAGAAGTTGGGAACCCATTTTCTAAACCCCACCATTATCGTACTTTCGTTACTTAAATTTTAGGATATTTTTGAGGTACGCTCCTCGCGCCGAATGTTGTGAAGCAGTTAGCTAAAAACTGCTTTGAAATTGTAGGAAAGGAAGTCTGGCGTGTCTTGAATCTTACTGGGAGAAGTTGGGAACCCATTCTCTAAACCCCACCATTATTGTACTTTCGTTACTTAATATTTAGGATATTTTTGAGGTACGCTCCTCCCGCCGAATGTTGTGAAGCAGTTTGCTAAAAACTGCTTTGAAATTGTAGGAAAGCAAGTCTGGCGTGTCTTGAATCTTACTGGGAGAAGTTGCGGGCACATGCTCTGAACCCCACCATTATTGTACTTTCGTTACTTAATATTGTTACGTAGGAAGACGCCGACGACAAGCTATTTACAAGTATATTTACAAGGCAATACGCCGCAGTTGACCAAGAGGCAACAGCCCGCGCTAGCTTCCAATCGTCGTCTTCGTCTTCTTCGTACTCGGCTCTTCGTCATTGGGAATACTACCCCGTAGCACTACCCCCGGCGGCGAAAGCGCCGTCCCGGAGCGACTAAAGGCCGGACTCTGAAGCAGTGTAATAGCTCTTGAGCCTACTGACGTGCACGACATCACTAGACACCAGAGTAGATGACGAGGTTGAGCTCACAGGAGCAATTTCATAAGTCACAGGCGTCACCTGGCGCAGCACGCGGTAGGGCCCTGTGTATCGCGAATGGAGCTTTTCGGAAAGTCCGACGTGACGACAGGGCGACCACAGGAGCACGAGTGCACCAGGCGAAATCTGTACGTCACGGTGGCGGGCGTTGTACTGACGCTGCTGTGTGGTTTGCGAGTCCGTCAGTCGAGCACGGGCAAGCTGGCGTGCATGATCGGCGAGGGCGATGGCGTCGCGCGCATACTCGGTTGTTGAGGTCGCAGCAGGAGGAAGTACCGTGTCAAGGGGCAAGGTCGGTTCGCGACCGTAGAGTAGATAAAATGGAGAAAATGCGGCGGTGTCGTGCCGGGAAGAATTGTAAGCAAAGGTGACGTAAGGAAGGGCAACGTCCCAGGCGTGGTGGTCCTTCGAAACGTACTTGGACAGCATGTCGGTAAGAGTACGGTTTAACCGCTCTGTCAGGCCATTGGTTTGAGGATGGTATGAGGTAGTCAGCTTGTGTTGAATAGAGCAGGAACGCACAATGTGGGCGATAACTTTCGAGAGGAAGTTACGACCACGGTCAGTAAGCCGCTGTCGCGGGGCGCCATGCACTAAGATAATGTCACGCAAGAGAAAGTCCGCGACGTCAGTGGCGCAACTGGTAGGTAGAGCCCGCGTGATAGCGTATCGGGTGGCGTAATCAGTTGCGACGGCTACCCATTTGTTCCCAGAGGATGACGTGGGAAAGGGACGGAGGAGGTCTAATCCAACGCGAAAAAACGGTTCCACAGGGACGGTGATCGGCTGGAGATGACCGGAAGGTAGCACCTGAGGCGTTTTCCGACGCTGGCAGGGATCACAGGCAGCAACATAGCGTCGGACGGTGCGAGCGAGACCAGGCCAATAGAAGCGGCGGCGGACGCGGTCGTACGTGCGGGTTACCCCAAGATGTCCTGCAGTGGGTGCGTCATGCAGCTCAAAGAGCACAGTCTGTCGTAGATGTTTTGGCACGACAAGAAGAAGATCAGGGCCATCAGGGAGGAAGCTCCTTCGGTACAGAATGCCGCCCTGGAGGACATATCGGCGAACGGATGCGTCGGTAGGTGTAGAGCGCAGACGCTCGATGAGTACTCGCAGCGATAGGTCTCGGTACTGCTCATCGGCGATGCTAGCGAAGGCAGACACAGAGAAAATGCCGTCGGCGGTACTACTGTCGGCGTCGTCAGGCTCGTCTACCGGGTAGCGAGACAGGCAGTCAGCGTCCTTGTGTAGTCGGACAGATTTGTAGGTGACAGAGAACGAATATTCTTGGAGGCGTAAGGCCCAGCGACCAAGTCTTCCTGAAGGGTCTTTCAATGAGCATAACCAACAAAGCGCGTGATGGTCTGTGATAACGGAAAAGGGTCGGCCATATAAGTATGGGCGGAACTTCGCAACCGCCCAAACTGGGGCCAGACACTCACGCTCAGTGATGGAATAGTTGCGCTCCGCGGGCGAGAGGAGCCTGCTGGCGTAAGCGATAACACGGTCGTGGCCACGCTGGCGTTGTGCCAGTACTGCGCCAATTCCGTGACCGCTGGCATCAGTACGGACTTCGGTAGGCGCAGAAGGATCGAAATGGGCCAGAACGGGAGGCGTTGTGAGAAGATCGATGAGAAGCGAGAACGCAGAGGCCTCGTTATCGCCCCACTGGAAAGGGGCGTCTTTTTTCAAAAGCTCGGTTAGTGGTCGAGCTATGGCCGCGAAATTTTTGACGAAACGGCGGAAGTACGAGCAAAGGCCGATGAAGCTGCGCACATCCTTGACACACTTCGGAACAGGGAAGTGCGTAACAGCATGGATCTTCCCTGGGTCCGGTTGCACTCCGTTCGCGTCAACGAGATGTCCAAGGACGGTGATCTGACGACGGCCGAATTGGCACTTCGATGCGTTGAGTTGCAGACCGGCTCGCCGAAAAACGTCCAGGACTGCTGAGAGGCGCTCGAGGTGCGTAGCGAATGTTGGGGAGAATACTATAACGTCGTCCAAGTAGCACAGGCACGTGGACCATTTGAAACCGTGAAGAAGGGAGTCCATCATGCGTTCAAAAGTGGCAGGAGCGTTACATAGGCCGAACGGCATCACCTTGAATTGATAAAGACCGTCGGGTGTTACAAAGGCAGTCTTCTCGCGGTCGAGATCGTCCACGGCAATCTGCCAATAGCCGGAGCGAAGGTCAATAGAGGAGAAATAGCGAGCACCGTGGAGGCAGTCAAGGGCGTCATCAATCCGAGGTAGGGGATACACGTCCTTTTTGGTAACCCTGTTAAGGTGCCGATAATCCACGCAAAAACGCCATGAGCCATCCTTCTTTTTTACCAGCACAACCGGGGACGCCCATGGACTACATGACGGCTCAATAATGTTCCTGGCAAGCATTTTGCGAACTTCGGTGTGAATAACTTGACGCTCAGCCGGTGATACTCGATACGGGCGGCGATGAATAGGAGGGGCAGCTCCGGTATTAATGCGATGTTTAACAGCTGTTGTTTGGGCCAAAGGACGACCGTTAAAGTCAAAAATATCTTGGTAGAAAATCAGAACGCGGTAGAGCGCACGAGCGTGCTCGGACGGCAGGTCGGGTGCAATCATTTTCTGTAAGTTGGCGATGGTACAAGTTGCCGACTGCGATGGTAGAGGAGGATCGGTCGAATTGTCGTCTACTGAAATCGATGCTACAGAGTGATCCTCGAATGAGCAAAGTTGGGCGAGAGACATCCCGCGTGGCAGCACTTGTGTCGTCAAGCCAAAATTGACCACTGGCAGGCAGACGCAATTCGCCGTAATAGATAAAACAGTATGAGGTAGTGTGATCCCGTGTGGAAGGAGGACGTCTTGCATAGGAGCCGCGATGTAGTGGCCGTCTGGCACTGGTGGGGATGACACGAAGTCAACGTAAGTCAGTGCCGAAGGTGGCAAGCGAACGAAGTCGACGGAACTGAGGCGAGTAAGGTGTTGTTCAGCGGGATCCAGAACAGGCAGGTCGAGGCGGAGAGTACTGGCGGAGCAATCGATGAGAGCAGAATGGGCGGAGAGGAAGTCGAGGCCGAGGATGATGTCGTGGGGACAGTGAGCGATGACTGTGAATAGCACGGTAGTGGAGCGATCGGCGAAGGAGACGCGGGCGGCACACATACCAATTGCAGGGGCTGTTCCGCCATCGGCGACACGGACAACAGGCGTCGTGGCGGGCGTGATTATTTTCCGCAGCCGGGTACGAAGATCCGCGCTCATTACCGACAAATGCGCCCCAGTGTCGATGAGAGCTGATACAGGAACACCGTCGACTTGCACGTCAAGAAGGTTCAGATGAGTGGGCAACGTCAGGAGAGGATTTGGGGGCGTAGGGAGCAATGCAGCGTCACCTCGAGGCGCTGCATCGTCTAGTTTTCCGGCTGGGAGCGGCGTCCGAAGGGAGTCGGCGAAAAGGAACGACGGGGCTGGGGAGAGCGAGATTGTCGTCGTTGGGGCGAAGGCGAACTAGAATAAGGGCGGTTCGGCGCAGGAGAATCGGTGGCGGCATTATCTGAGCGGGCAGCATAGGGACGAGAAAGGCCACCAGGGGGTCGAGAGGAGGCAGTATATGTAGACTGGTTCAGGGAACTCCAGCGACTGCGACAGTGCCGAGAAATGTGCCCAATTCGATGGCAGTGAAAACAAATTGGCTTGTCGTCAGCAGTGCGCCATTCAGAAGGGTTGCGGTAACGTGGTGGGTAAGAAGGTGCGGGACGGGGTGGAATCGAAGAAGCCGGGTGGGGATCAGGGCGATGGGCCGAGCAGACGGCGTGAAGACCCATGTTGGCGAACTCCTGGCGGACAACTGCCTGGATCAGGGAAACAGTGACTGCAGGTGCATGGGAGGGGCTGGAGTCGAACGCAGCCGGATAGGCGGCCTCGATCTCACGCCGGACAATCCTGGTAACATCGCCAGTGAAGTTGGGACGAGGGGCGTCGGCACAGGAAGATGTCGCTGGGGTGTTGGGCAGACGGGCAAACTGTTGGTCGATACGTCGGCTTTTAGCGAATTCCAGGCGGCGGCACTCTTTTATAACGGCATCCACCGTCGCGACGTTGTTAAATACGAGCAAGTTGAATGCGTCATCGGCAATGCCTTTGAGGATGTGGGAGACCTTGTCGGACTCAGTCATGTGTGCGTCAACTTTGCGGCATAAAGCCAAGACGTCCTGAATGTACGTGACGTAGGGCTCCGTTGACGTCTGCACACGACCGGAAAGCGCCTTCTGCGCGGCGAGTTGGTGACCGTAGGGGTTGCCGAACAAGTCTCGAAGCATTTGCTTAAGCGAATCCCAACTGGTTAGCTCATCTTCGTGCGTCCGATACCAAACTCGAGGTGTGCCACCGAGGTAAAAGACGACGTTGGCGAGCATGATAGTAGGGTCCCACCGGTTATTGCGGCTGACGTGTTCGTACAGGCTGATCCAGTCCTCGACGTCTTCCCCATCTTTTGCCGAGAATACGCCAGGATCACGGGGAGCGGAGAGGGTGATGTAGGTCGTCGAAGTGGCAGCAGGTGTCGGAGCCGGCGGAGTCGGGTTGCCGTCGCCGGGAGCCATGAAGGAAGGCTCGACGTACCGTCCACTGCGAAGCTCCGTGACGAGGTACAGGGAACGTCCACCTCCACCAAATATGTTACGTAGGAAGACGCCGACGACAAGCTATTTACAAGTATATTTACAAGGCAATACGCCGCAGTTGACCAAGAGGCAACAGCCCGCGCTAGCTTCCAATCGTCGTCTTCGTCTTCTTCCTACTCGGCTCTTCGTCATTGGGAATACTACCCCGTAGCAATATTTAGGATATTTTTGAGGTAGGCGTCTCGCGCCGTATGTTGTGAAGCAGTTAGCTCAAAGCTGCTTTGAAATTGTTGGAAAGTAAGTCTGGCGTGTCTTGAATCATACTGGGAGAAGTTGCGGGCACATTCTCTGAACCCCACCATTATTGCACTTTCGTTACTTAATTTTTAGGATATTTTTGAGCTACGCTCCT
Source organism: Dermacentor variabilis (assembly GCF_050947875.1). NCBI lineage: Eukaryota > Metazoa > Arthropoda > Arachnida > Ixodida > Ixodidae > Dermacentor > Dermacentor variabilis. Next base: position 166,098,139 of record NC_134575.1, read on the forward strand.
CGCGCCGTATGTTGTGAAGCAGTTAGCTAAAAGCTGCTTTGAAATTGTAGGAAAGCAAGTCTGGCGTGTCCTGAATCTTACTGGGAAAAGTTGGGAACCCATTTTCTAAACCCCACCATTATTGTACTTTCGTTACTTAATTTTTAGGATATTTTTGAGGTACGCTCCTCGAGCCACATGTTGTGAAGCAGTTAGCTATAAGCTGCTGGGAAATTGTAGGAAAGCAAGACTGTAGTGTCTTGAATCTTGCTGGGAGATGTTCGGAACCCATTCTCTAAGCCCCACCATTATTGTACTTTCGTTACCTAATTTTTAGGATATTTTTGAGGTAGGCCCCTTGCGCCGCATGTTGTGAAGAAGTTAGCTAAAAGCTGCTGGGAAATTGTAGGTAAGTAAGTCTGGCGTGTCTTGAATCTTACTGGGAGAAGTTGGGGACACATTCTCTAAACCCCACCACTATTGTACTTTCGTTACTTAATTTTTAGGATATTTTTGAGGTACGCTCCTCGCGCCGAATGTTGTGAAGCAGTTTGCTATAAGCTGCTGGGAAATTGTAGGAAAGCAAGACTGTAGTGTCTTGAATCTTGCTGGGAGAAGTTGGGAACCCATCCTCTAAACCCCACCATTACAGTACTTTCGTTACTTAATTTTTAGGATATTTTTGAGGTACGCTTCTCGCGCCGTATGTTGTGAAGCAGTTAGCTATACGCTGCTGGGAAATTATGGGAAAGTAAGTCTGGCGTGTCTTGAATCTTACTGGGAGAAGTAGGGAACCCATTCTCTAAACCCCACCATTATTGTACTTTCGTTACTTAATTTTTAGGATATTTTTGAGGTACGCTCCTCGCGCCGAATGTTGTGAAGCAGTTAGCTAAAGACTGCTTTGAAATTGTAGGAAAGCAAGTCTGGCGTGTCTTGAATCTTACTGGGAGAAGTTGGGAACCCATCCTCTAAACCCCACCATTATTGTACTTTCGTTACTTAATATTTTGGATATTTTTGAGGTACGCTTCTCGCGCCGTATGTTGTGAAGCAGTTAGCTAAAAGCTGCTTTGAAATTGTAGGAAAGCAAGTCTGGCGTGTCCTGAATCTTACTGGGAGAAGTTGGGAACCCATTTTCTAAACCCCACCATTATTGTACTTTCGTTACTTAATTTTTAGGATATTCTTGAGGTACGCTCCTCGCGCCGCATGTTGTGAAGCAGTTAGCTAAAAGCTGCTTTGAAAATGTAGGAAAGTAAGTCTGGCGTGTCTTGAATCTTACTGGGAGAAGTTACGGGCACATTCTCTGAACCCCACCATTACTGTACTTTTGTTACTTAATATTTAGGATATTTTTTAGGTACGCTTCTCGCGCCGTATGTTGTGATGCAGTTAGCTAAACACTGCTTTGAAATTATGGGAAAGCAAGTCTGGCGTGTCCTGAATTTTACTGGGAGAAGTTGGGAACCCATTTTCTAAACCCCACCATCATTGTACTTTCGTTACATAATTTTTAGGATATTTTTGAGGTACGCTCCCCGCGCCGCATGTTGTGAAGCAGTTAGCTATACGCTGTCGGGAAATTATGGGAAAGTAAGTCTGGCGTGTCTTGAATCTTACAGGGAGAAGTTGGGAACCCATCCTCTAAACCCCACCATTATTGTACTTTCGTTACTTAATATTTTGGATATTTTTGAGGTACGCTTCTCGCGCCGTATGTTGTGAAGCAGTTAGCTAAAAGCTGCTTTGAAATTGTAGGAAAGCAAGCCTGGCGTGTCCTGAATCTTACTGGGAGAAGTTGGGAACCCATTTTCTAAACCCCACCATTATTGTACTTTCGTTACTTAATATTTTGGATATTTTTGAGGTACGCTTCTCGCGCCGTATGTTGTGAAGCAGTTAGCTAAAAGCTGCTTTGAAATTGTAGGAAAGCAAGCCTGGCGTGTCCTGAATCTTACTGGGAGAAGTTGGGAACCCATTTTCTAAACCCCACCATTATTGTACTTTCGTTACTTAATATTTTGGATATTTTTGAGGTACGCTTCTCGCGCCGTATGTTGTGAAGCAGTTAGCTAAAAGCTGCTTTGAAATTGTAGGAAAGCAAGCCTGGCGTGTCCTGAATCTTACTGGGAGAAGTTGGGAACCCATTTTCTAAACCCCACCATTATTGTACTTTCGTTACTTAATATTTTGGATATTTTTGAGGTACGCTTCTCGCGCCGTATGTTGTGAAGCAGTTAGCTAAAAGCTGCTTTGAAATTGTAGGAAAGCAAGCCTGGCGTGTCCTGAATCTTACTGGGAGAAGTTGGGAACCCATTTTCTAAACCCCACCATTATTGTACTTTCCTTACTTGATTTTTAGGATATTTTTGAGGTACGCTCCTCCCGCCGTATGTTGTGAAGCAGTTAGCTAAAAGCTGCTTTGAAATTATTGGAAAGTAAGTCTGGCGTGTCTTGATTCATACTGGGAGAAGTTGCGGGCACATTCTCTGAACCCCACCATTATTGTACTTTCGTTACTTAATATTTTGGATATTTTTGAGGTACGCTTCTCGCGCCGTATGTTGTGAAGCAGTTAGCTAAAAGCTGCTTTGAAATTGTAGGAAAGCAAGCCTGGCGTGTCCTGAATCTTACTGGGAGAAGTTGGGAACCCATTTTCTAAACCCCACCATTATTGTACTTTCGTTACTTAATATTTTGGATATTTTTGAGGTACGCTTCTCGCGCCGTATGTTGTGAAGCAGTTAGCTAAAAGCTGCTTTGAAATTGTAGGAAAGCAAGCCTGGCGTGTCCTGAATCTTACTGGGAGAAGTTGGGAACCCATTTTCTAAACCCCACCATTATTGTACTTTCCTTACTTGATTTTTAGGATATTTTTGAGGTACGCTTCTCGCGCCGTATGTTGTGAAGCAGTTAGCTAAAAGCTGCTTTGAAATTGTAGGAAAGCAAGCCTGGCGTGTCCTGAATCTTACTGGGAGAAGTTGGGAACCCATTTTCTAAACCCCACCATTATTGTACTTTCGTTACTTAATATTTTGGATATTTTTGAGGTACGCTTCTCGCGCCGTATGTTGTGAAGCAGTTAGCTAAAAGCTGCTTTGAAATTGTAGGAAAGTAAGTCTGGCGTGTCTTGAATCTTACTGGGAGAAGTTGGGGACACATTCTCTGAAGCCCACCATTATTGTACTTTCGTTACTTAATATTTAGGATATTTTTGAGGTACTCTTCTCGCGCCGTATGTTGTGAAGCAGTTAGCTAAAAGCTGGTTTGAAATTATTGGAAAGTAAGTCTGGCGTGTCTTGATTCATACTGGGAGAAGTTGCGGGCACATTCTCTGAACCCCACCATTATTGTACTTTCGTTACTTAATATTTAGGATATTTTGGAGGTACGCTTCTCGCGCCGTATGTTGTGAAGCAGTTAGCTAAAAGCTGCTTTGAAATTGTAGGAAAGCAAGTCTGGCGTGTCCTGAATCTTACTGGGAGAAGTTGGGAACCCATTTTCTAAACCCCACCATTATTGTACTTTCGTTACTTGATTTTTAGGATATTTTTGAGGTACGCTCTTCGCGCCGAATGTTGTGAAGCAGTTAGCTTAAAAACGCTTTGAAATTGTAGGAAAGTAAGTCTGGCGTGTCTTGAATCTTACTGGGAGAAGTTGGGGACACATTCTCTGAACCCCACCATTATTGTACTTTCGTTAATTAATATTTAGGATATTTTTGAGGTACTCTTCTCGCGCCGTATGTTGTGAAGCAGTTAGCTAAAAGCTGGTTTGAAATTGTTGGAAAGTAAGTCTGGCGTGTCTTGATTCATACTGGGAGAAGTTGCGGGCACATTCTCTGAACCCCACAATTATTGTACTTTCGTTACTTAATATTTAGGATATTTTTGAGGTACGCTTCTCGCGCCGCATGTTGTGAAGCAGTTAGCTAAAAGCTGCTTTGAAATTGTAGGAAAGCAAGTCTGGCGAGTCCTGAATCTTACTGGGAGAAGTTGGGAACCCATTTTCTAAACACCACCATTATTGTACTTTCGTTACTTGATTTTTCGGATATTTTTGAGGTACGCTCTTCGCGCCGAATGTTGTGAAGCAGTTAGCTTAAAACCGCTTTGAAATTGTAGGAAAGCAAGTCTGGCGTGTCTTGAATCTTACTGGGAGCAGTTGGGAACCCATTCTCTAAACCCCACCATTACAGTACTTTCGTTATTTAATTTTTAGGATATTTTTGAAGTACGTTCCTCGCGCCGAATGTTGTGAAGCAGTTAGCTAAGGACTGCTTTGAAATTGTGGGAAAGCAAGTCTGGCGTGTCTTGAATCTTTCTGGGAGAAGTAGGGAAACCATTCTCTAAACCCCACCATTATTGTACTTTCGTTACTTAGTTTTTGGGGTATTTTTGAGGTACGCTCCTCGCGCCGAATGTTGTGAAGCAGTTAGCTAAAAGCTGCTTTGAAAATGTAGGAAAGTAAATCTGGCGTGTCTTGAATCTTACTGGGAGAAGTTGGGGACACATTCTCTGAACCCCACCATTATTGTACTTTCGTTACTTAATTTTTAGGATATTTTTGAGGTACGCTCCTCGCGCCGTATGTTGTGAAGCAGTTAGCTAAAAGCTGCTTTGAAAATGTAGGAAAGCAAGTCTGGCGTGTCTTGAATCTTACTGGGAGCAGTTGGGAACCCATTCTCTAAACCCCACCATTACAGTACTTTCGTTATTTAATATTTAGGATATTTTTGAAGTACGTTCCTCGCGCCGAATGTTGTGAAGCAGTTAGCTAAAAACTGCTTTGAAATTGTAGGAAAGCAAGTCTGGCGTGTCTTGAATCTTACTGGGAGAAGTTGGGAACCCATTCTCTAAACCCCACCATTACAGTACTTTCGTTACTTAATTTTTAGGATATTTTTGAGGTACGCTCCTCGCGCCGTATGTTGTGAAGCAGTTAGCTAAAAGCTGCTTTGAAAATGTAGGAAAGTAAGTCTGGCGTGTCTTGAATCTTACTGGGAGAAGTTGGGGACACATTCTCTGAACCCCACCATTATTGTACTTTCGTTACTTAATTTTTAGGATATTTTTGAGGTATGCTCCTCGCGCCGCATGTTGTGAAGAAGTTAGCTATAAGCTGCGTTGAAATTGTTGGAAAGTAAGTCTGGAGTGTCTTGAATTTTACTGGGAGAAGTTGGGGACACATTATCTGAACCTAACCGTTATTGTACTTTCGTTACTTAATTTTTAGGGTATTTTTGAGGTACGCTCCTCGCGCCGAATGTTGTGAAGCAGTTTGCTAAAAACTGCTTTGAAATTGTAGTAAAGCAAGTCTGGCGTTTCCTGAATCTTACTAGGAGAAGTTGGGAACCCATTCTCTAAACCCCACCATTACTGTACTTTTGTTACTTAATATTTAGGATATTTTTTAGGTACGCTTCTCGCGCCGTATGTTGTGATGCAGTTAGCTAAACACTGCTTTGAAATTATGGGAAAGCAAGTCTGGCGTGTCCTGAATCTTACTGGGAGAAGTTGGGAACCCATTTTCTAAACCCCACCATCATTGTACTTTCGTTACATAATTTTTAGGATATTTTTGAGGTACGCTCCCCGCGCCGCATGTTGTGAAGCAGTTAGCTATACGCTGTCGGGAAATTATGGGAAAGTAAGTCTGGCGTGTCTTGAATCTTACAGGGAGAAGTTGGGAACCCATCCTCTAAACCCCACCATTATTGTACTTTCGTTACTTAATATTTTGGATATTTTTGAGGTACGCTTCTCGCGCCGTATGTTATGAAGCAGTTAGCTAAAAGCTGCTTTGAAATTGTAGGAAAGCAAGCCTGGCGTGTCCTGAATCTTACTGGGAGAAGTTGGGAACCCATTTTCTAAACCCCACCATTATTGTACTTTCCTTACTTGATTTTTAGGATATTTTTGAGGTACGCTCTTCGCGCCGAATGTTGTGAAGCAGTTAGCTTAAAACCGCTTTGAAATTGTAGGAAAGCAAGTCTGGCGTGTCTTGAATCTTACTGGGAGAAGTTGGGAACCCATTCTCTAAACCCCACCATTACAGTACTTTCGTTACTTAATTTTTAGGATATTTTTGAGGTACGCTCCTCCCGCCGTATGTTGTGAAGCAGTTAGCTAAAAGCTGCTTTGAAAATGTAGGAAAGTAAGTCTGGCGTGTCTTGAATCTTACTGGGAGAAGTTGGGGACACATTCTCTGAAGCCCACCATTATTGTACTTTCGTTACTTAATATTTAGGATATTTTTGAGGTACTCTTCTCGCGCCGTATGTTGTGAAGCAGTTAGCTAAAAGCTGGTTTGAAATTGTTGGAAAGTAAGTCTGGCGTGTCTTGATTCATACTGGGAGAAGTTGCGGGCACATTCTCTGAACCCCACAATTATTGTACTTTCGTTACTTAATATTTAGGATATTTTTGAGGTACGCTTCTCGCGCCGCATGTTGTGAAGCAGTTAGCTAAAAGCTGCTTTGAAATTGTAGGAAAGCAAGTCTGGCGAGTCCTGAATCTTACTGGGAGAAGTTGGGAACCCATTTTCTAAACACCACCATTATTGTACTTTCGTTACTTGATTTTTCGGATATTTTTGAGGTACGCTCTTCGCGCCGAATGTTGTGAAGCAGTTAGCTTAAAACCGCTTTGAAATTGTAGGAAAGCAAGTCTGGCGTGTCTTGAATCTTACTGGGAGCAGTTGGGAACCCATTCTCTAAACCCCACCATTACAGTACTTTCGTTATTTAATTTTTAGGATATTTTTGAAGTACGTTCCTCGCGCCGAATGTTGTGAAGCAGTTAGCTAAGGACTGCTTTGAAATTGTGGGAAAGCAAGTCTGGCGTGTCTTGAATCTTTCTGGGAGAAGTAGGGAAACCATTCTCTAAACCCCACCATTATTGTACTTTCGTTACTTAGTTTTTGGGGTATTTTTGAGGTACGCTCCTCGCGCCGAATGTTGTGAAGCAGTTAGCTAAAAGCTGCTTTGAAAATGCAGGAAAGTAAATCTGGCGTGTCTTGAATCTTACTGGGAGAAGTTGGGGACACATTCTCTGAACCCCACCATTATTGTACTTTCGTTACTTAATTTTTAGGATATTTTTGAGGTACGCTCCTCGCGCCGTATGTTGTGAAGCAGTTAGCTAAAAGCTGCTTTGAAAATGTAGGAAAGCAAGTCTGGCGTGTCTTGAATCTTACTGGGAGCAGTTGGGAACCCATTCTCTAAACCCCACCATTACAGTACTTTCGTTATTTAATATTTAGGATATTTTTGAAGTACGTTCCTCGCGCCGAATGTTGTGAAGCAGTTAGCTAAAAACTGCTTTGAAATTGTAGGAAAGCAAGTCTGGCGTGTCTTGAATCTTACTGGGAGAAGTTGGGAACCCATTCTCTAAACCCCACCATAACAGTACTTTCGTTACTTAATTTTTAGGATATTTTTGAGGTACGCTCCTCGCGCCGTATGTTGTGAAGCAGTTAGCTAAAAGCTGCTTTGAAAATGTAGGAAAGTAAGTCTGGCGTGTCTTGAATCTTACTGGGAGAAGTTGGGGACACATTCTCTGAACCCCACCATTATTGTACTTTCGTTACTTAATTTTTAGGATATTTTTGAGGTATGCTCCTCGCGCCGCATGTTGTGAAGAAGTTAGCTATAAGCTGCGTTGAAATTGTTGGAAAGTAAGTCTGGAGTGTCTTGAATTTTACTGGGAGAAGTTGGGGACACATTATCTGAACCTAACCATTATTGTACTTTCGTTACTTAATTTTTAGGGTATTTTTGAGGTACGCTCCTCGCGCCGAATGTTGTGAAGCAGTTTGCTAAAAACTGCTTTGAAATTGTAGTAAAGCAAGTCTGGCGTTTCCTGAATCTTACTAGGAGAAGTTGGGAACCCATTCTCTAAACCCCACCATTACAGTACTTTCGTTACTTAATTTTTAGGATATTTTTGAGGTACGCTCTTCGCGCCGTATGTTGTGAAGCAGTTAGCTAAAAGCTGCTTTGAAAATGTAGGAAAGTAAGTCTGGCGTGTCTTCAATCTTACTGGGAGAAGTTGCGGGCACATTCTCTGAACCCCACCATTACTGTACTTTCGTTACTTAATATTTAGGCTATTTTTGAGGTACGCTTCTCGCGCCGTATGTTGTGAAGCAGTTAGCTAAACGCTGCTTTGAAATTGCAGGAAAGTAAGTCTGGCGTGTCTTGAATCATACTGGGAGAAGTTGCGGGCACATTCTCTGAACCCCACCATTATTGTACTTTCGTTACTTAATATTTAAGATATTCTTGAGGTACGCTTCTCGAGCCGTATGTTGTGAAGCAGTTAGCTAAAAGCTGCTCGGAAATTATGGGAAAGCAAGTCTGGCGTGTCCTGAATCTTACTGGGAGAAGTTGGGAACCCATTTTCTAAACCCCACCGTCATTGTACTTTCGTTACATAATTTTTAGGATATTTTTGAGGTACGCTCTTCGCGCCGCATGTTGTGAAGCAGTTAGCTATACGCTGCTGGGAAAATATGGGAAAGTAAGTCTGGCGTGTCTTGAATCTTACTGGGAGAAGTAGGGAACCCATTCTCTAAACCCCACCATTATTGTACTTTCGTTACCTAATATTTAGGATATTTTTGAGGTACGCTCCTCGCGCCGAATGTTGTGAAGCAGTTAGCTAAAGACTGCTTTGAAATTGTAGGAAAGCAAGTCTGGCGTGTCTTGAATCTTACTCGGAGAAGTCTCGGGCACATTCTCTGAACCCCACAATTATTGTACTTTCGGTACGTAATTTTTAGGATATTTTTAAGGTACGCTCCTCGCGCCAAATGTTGTGAAGCAGTTAGCTAAAAACTGCTTTGAAATTGTAGAAAAGCAAGTCTGGCGTGTCTTGAATCTAACTGGGAGAAGTTGGGAACCCATTCTCTAAGCCCCACCATTACAGTACTTTCGTTACTTAACTTTTAGGATATTTTTGAGGTACGCTCCTCGCGCCGTATGTTGTGCAGCAGTTAGCTAAAAGCTGCTTTGAAAATGTAGGAAAGTAAGTCTGGCATGTCTTGAATCTTACTGAGAGAAGTTGGGGACACATTCTCTCAAACCCACCATTATTGTACTTTCGTTACTTAATATTTAGGATATTTTTGAGGTACGCTCCTCGCGCCGAATGTTATGAAGCAGTTAGCTAAAGACTGCTTTGAAATTGTAGGAAAGCAAGTCTGGCGTGTCTTGAATCTTACTAGGAGAAGTTGGGAACCCATTCTCTAAACCCCACCATTATTGTACTTTCGTTACTTAATATTTAGGATATTTTTGAGGTACGCTTCTCGCGCCGTATGTTGTGAAGCAGTTAGCTAAAAGCTGCTTTGAAATTGTAGGAAAGCAAGTCTGGCGTGTCCTGAATCTTACTGGGAGAAGTTGGGAACCCATTTTCTAAACCCCACCATTATTGTACTTTCGTTACTTGATTTTTAGGATATTTTTGAGGTACGCTCTTCGCGCCGAATGTTGTGAAGCAGTTAGCTTAAAACCGCTTTGAAATTGTAGCAAAGCAAGTCTGGCGTGTCTTGCATCTTACTGGGAGAAGTTGGGAACCCATTATCTAAACCCCACCATTACAGTACTTTCGTTACTTAATTTTTAGGATATTTTTGAGGTACGCTCCTCGCGCCGAGTGTTGTGAAGCAGTTAGCTAAGGACTGCTTTGAAATTCTGGGAAAGCAAGTCTGGCGTGTCTTGAATCTTACTGGGAGAAGTAGGGAAACCATTCTCTAAACCCCACCATTATTGTACTTTCGTTACTTAGTTTTTGGGGTATTTTTGAGGTACGCTCCTCGCGCCGTATGTTGTGAAGCAGTTAGCTAAAAGCTTCTTTGAAAATGTAGGAAAGTAAGTCTGGCGTGTCTTGAATCTTACTGGGCGAAGTTGGGAACCCATTCTCTAAACCACACCATTATTGTTCTTTTGTTACTTAATTTTTAGGATATTTTTGAGGTACGCTCCTCGCGCCGCATGTTGTGAAGCAGTTCGCTATCAGCTGCTGGGAAATTGTAGGAAAGCAAGTCTGGCGTGTCTTGAATCTTACTGGGCGAAGTTGGGAACCCATTCTCTAAACTCCACCGTTATTGTACTTTCGTTACTTATATTTTTTGGATATTTTTGAGGTACGTTCCTCGCACCGCATGTTGTGAAGCAGTTCGCTATCAGCTGCTGGGAAATTGTAGGAAAGCAAGTCTGGCGTGTCTTGAATCTTACTGGGCGAAGTTGGGAACCCATTCTCTAAACTCCACCGTTATTGTACTTTCGTTACTTATATTTTTTGGATATTTTTGAGGTACGTTCCTCGCGCCGTATGTTATGAAGCAGTTAGCTAAAGACTGCTTTGAAATTGTAGGAAAGCAAGTCTGGCGTGTCTTGAATCTTACTAGGAGAAGTTGGGAACCCATTCTCTAAACCCCACCATTATTGTACTTTCGTTACTTAATATTTAGGATATTTTTGAGGTACGCTTCTCGCGCCGTATGTTGTGAAGCAGTTAGCTAAAAGCTGCTTTGAAATTGTAGGAAAGCAAGTCTGGCGTGTCCTGAATCTTACTGGGAGAAGTTGGGAACCCATTTTCTAAACCCCACCATTATTGTACTTTCGTTACTTGATTTTTAGGATATTTTTGAGGTACGCTCTTCGCGCCGAATGTTGTGAAGCAGTTAGCTTAAAACCGCTTTGAAATTGTAGCAAAGCAAGTCTGGCGTGTCTTGCATCTTACTGGGAGAAGTTGGGAACCCATTATCTAAACCCCACCATTACAGTACTTTCGTTACTTAATTTTTAGGATATTTTTGAGGTACGCTCCTCGCGCCGAGTGTTGTGAAGCAGTTAGCTAAGGACTGCTTTGAAATTCTGGGAAAGCAAGTCTGGCGTGTCTTGAATCTTACTGGGAGAAGTAGGGAAACCATTCTCTAAACCCCACCATTATTGTACTTTCGTTACTTAGTTTTTGGGGTATTTTTGAGGTACGCTCCTCGCGCCGAATGTTGTGAAGCAGTTAGCTAAAAACTGCTTTGAAATTGTAGGAAAGCAAGTCTGGCGTGTCTTGAATCTTACTGGGAGAAGTTGGGAACCCATTCTCTAAACCCCACCATTACAGTACTTTCGTTACTTAATTTTTAGGATATTTTTGAGGTACGCTCCTCGCGCCGTATGTTGTGAAGCAGTTAGCTAAAAGCTTCTTTGAAAATGTAGGAAAGTAAGTCTGGCGTGTCTTGAATCTTACTGGGCGAAGTTGGGAACCCATTCTCTAAACCACACCATTATTGTTCTTTTGTTACTTAATTTTTAGGATATTTTTGAGGTACGCTCCTCGCGCCGCATGTTGTGAAGCAGTTCGCTATCAGCTGCTGGGAAATTGTAGGAAAGCAAGTCTGGCGTGTCTTGAATCTTACTGGGCGAAGTTGGGAACCCATTCTCTAAACTCCACCGTTATTGTACTTTCGTTACTTATATTTTTTGGATATTTTTGAGGTACGTTCCTCGCGCCGTATGTTGTGAAGCAGTTAGCTAAAAGCTGCTTTGAAAATGTAGGAAAGTAAGTCTGGCGTGTCTTGAATCTTACTGGGAGAAGTTGGGCACACATTCTCTGAACACCACCATTATTGTACTTTCGTTACTAAATTTTTCGGGTATTCTTGAGGTGCGCTTGTTGCGCCGCATGTTGTGAAGCAGTTAGGCAAAAGCTGCTGGGAAATTAAGGGAAAGTAAGTCTGCCGTGTCTTGAATCTTACTGGAGGAATTTGGGCACACATTCTCTGAACCCCACCATTATTGTACTTTCGTTACTTAATTTTTGGGGTATTTTTGAGGTACGCTCTTCGCGCCGCATGTTGTGAAGCAGTTAGCTAAAAGCTGCTTTCAAATTATGGGAAAGTAAGTGTGGCGTGTCTTGAATCTTACTGGGAGAAGTTGGGGACACATTCTCTGAACCAAACCATTACAGTACCTTCGTTACTTAATTTTTAGGATATTTTTGAGGTACGCTCCTTGCGCCGCATGTTGTGAAGCAGTTAGGCAAAAGCTGCTGGGAAATTAAGGGAAAGTAAGTCTGGCGTGTCTTCAATCTTTCTGTGAGAAGTTGGGGACACATTCTCTGAGCCCCACCATTATTGTAATTTCGTTACTTAGTTTTTGGGGTATTTTCGAGGTACGGTCATCGCGCCGCATGTTTTGAAGAAGTTAGCTAAAAGCTGCTGGGAAATAATGGGAAAGTAAGTATGCCGTGTCTTGAATCTTACTGAGAGAAGTCGGGGACACATTCTCTTTACCCCACTATTATTGTACTTTCGTTACTTAATTTTTGGGGTATTTTTGAGGTGCGCCTGTCGCGCCGCATGTTGTGAAGCAGTTATCTAAAAGATGCTGGGAAATTATGGGGCAAGTAAGTCTGCCGTGTCTTGAATCTTACTGGGAGAAGTTGGGCACACGATTCTCTGAACCCCACCATTATTGTATTTTCGCTACTTAATGTTTGGGGTATTTTTGAGGTACGCTCGTCGCGCCGCATATTTTGAAGCAGTTATCTAAAAGCTGCTAGGAAATAATGGGAAAGTAACTCTGCCGTGTCTTGAATCTTACTGGGAGAATTTGGGCACACATTCTCTAAACCAAACCATTATTGTAATTTCGTTACTTCATTTTCGGGGTATTTTTGAGGTACGCTCGCAGCGCGTGGCGTTCCGAAGCAGTTAGCTAAAAGCTGCTGGGAAATTTTGGGAAAGTAACTCTGTCGTGTCTTGAATCTTACTTGGAGAAGTTGGGAACACATTCTCTGAACACCACCATTATTGTAATTTCGTTACTTCATTTTTGGGGTATTTTTGAGGTACGCTCGCAGCGCGTGGCGTTCCGAAGCAGTTAGCTAAAAGCTGCTGGGAAATTATGGGAAAGTAACTCTGTCGTGTCTTGAATCTTACTTGGAGAAGTTGGGCACACATTCTCTGAACACCACCATTATTGTACTTTCGTTACTAAATTTTTCGGGTATTCTTGAGGTACGCTTGTCGCGCCGCATGTTGTGAAGCAGTTAGGCAAAAGCTGCTGGGTATTTCAGGGAAAGTAAGTCTGGCTTGTCGTTAATCTTACTGGGAGAAGTTGGGGACACATTCTCTGAACCCCACCATTATTTTACTTTCCTTACTTAATTTTTGGGGTATTTTTGAGGTACGCTCGTCGCGCCGCATGTTGGGAAGCAGTTTGCTAAAAGCTGCTGGGAAATAATGGGAAAGTAAGTCTGCCGTGTCTTGAATCTTACTGGGAGAAGTTGGGCGCACCATTCTCTGAACCCCATCATTATTGTACTTTCGCTACTTAACTTATGAGGTATTTTTATGTTTGCCCGTAGCGCCGCATGTTTTGAAGCAGTTAGCTAAAAGCTGCTAGGAAATTATGGGAAAGTAAGTCTGGCGTGTCTTCAATCTTACTGGGAGAAGTTGGGCACACATTCTCTGTACCCCACTATTATAGTACTTTCGTAACTTAATTTTTGGCGTATTTTTGTGGTGTGCTCTTCGCGCCGCATGTTGTGCAGCAGTTACCAAAAAGCTGCTGGGAAATTATGGGAAAGTAAGTCTGCCGTGTCTTGAACCTTACTGGGAGAAGTTGGGCGCACCATTCTCTGAACCCCATCATTATTGTACTTTCGCTACTTAACTTTTGAGGTATTTTGATGTTTGCTCGTAGCGCCGCATGTTTTGAAGCAGTTAGCTAAAAGCTGCTGGCAAATTATGGGAAAGTATGTCTGGCGTGTCTTCAATCTTACAGCGAGAAGTTGGGCACACATTCTCTGTACCCCACTATTATTGTACTTTCGTAACTTAATTTTTGGGGTATTTTTGTGGTGCGCCTGTCGCGCCGCATGTTGTGAATCAGTTAGCTAAAAGCTGCTTGGAAATAATGGGAAAGTAAGTCTGCCGTGTCTTGAACCTTACTTTGAGAAGTTGGGCACACCATCCTCTGAACCCCACCATTATTGTACTTTCTCTACCTAATTTTTGGGGTATTTTTAAGGTAAGCTCATCGCGCCGCATATTGTGAAGCAGCTAGCTAAAAGCTACTGGGAAATAATGCGAAAGTAAGTTTGCCCTGTCTTGAATCTTACTGGGGGAAGTTGGGCACACATTCTCTGAACCCCACCATTATTGCACTTTCGTTACTTAATTTTTGGGGTATTTTTGAGGTACACTCTCCGCGCCGCATGTTGTGAAGCATTTAGCTAAAAGCTGCTTTGAAATTATGGGAAAGTAAGTCTGGCGTGTCTTGAATCTTACTGGGAGAAGTTGGGGACACATTCTCTGAACCAAACCATTATTGTCATTTCGTTACTAAATTTTTCGGGTATTCTTGAGGTACGCTTGTCGCGCCGCATGTTGTGAAGCAGTTAGGCAAAAGCTGCTGGGAAATAATGGGAAAGTAAGTCTGGCGTGTCTTAAATCTTACTGGGAGAAGTTGGGCACACATTCTCTGAACCCCACCATTATTGCTCTTTCGTTAATAATTTTTTCGGGTATTCATGAGGTAGGCTTGTCGCGCCGCATGTTGTAAAGCATGAAGCTAAAATCTGCCGGGAAAATATGGGAAAGTTAGTCTGGCGTGTCTTGAATCTTACTGGGAGAAGTTGGGCACACATTCTCTGGAACCCACCATTATTGTAGTTTCGCTACTTAATTTTTGGGGTGTCTTTAAGGTAAGCTCGTCGCGCCGCATATTGTGAAGCAGTTAGCTAAAAGCTGCTTGGAAATAATGGGAAAGTAAGTCTGCCGTGTCTTGAATCTTACTGGGGGAAGTTGGGCACACATTCTCTGAACCCCACCATTATTGTACTTTCGTTACTTTATTTTTGGGGTATTTTTGAGGTACGCTCTTCGCGCCGCATGTTGTGAAGCAGTTAGCTAAAAGCTGCTTGTAAATTATAGGAAAGTAAGTCTGGCGTGTCTTGGAACTTAGTGGGATAAGTTGGGGCCACATTCTCTGAAACCCACTATTACTGTGCTTGCGCTACTTCTTTTTTGGGGTATGGTTCAGGTAGGCTTGTCGCGCCGCATGTTGTAAAGCATTTAGCTAAAATCTGCTGGGAAAGTATGGGAAAGTTAGTCTGGCGTGTCTTGAATCTTACTGCGAGACGTTGGGCACACATTCTCTGGAACCCACCATTATTGTAGTTTCGTTACTTAATTTTTGGGGTATTTTTGAGGTGCGCCTGTCGCGCCGCATGTTTTGAAGCAGTTAGCTAAAAGCTGCTGGCAAATTATGGGAAAGTAAGTCTGGCGTCTCTTCAATCTTACTGGGAGAAGTTGGGCACACATTCTCTGAACGCCACCATTATTGTACTTTCGTTACTTATATTTGGGGGTATTTTTGAGGTACGCTCGTCGCGCCGCTTGTTGTGAAACAGTTAGCTAAAAGCTGCTGGGAAATTAGGTGAAAGTAAGTCTGGCGTGTCTTGAATAATACTTGGATAAGTTGGGCACACATTCTCTGAACCCCGCCATTATTGCACGTACGTTATTTAGTTTTTGGGGTATTTTTCAGGCACGCTCGTCGCGTCGCATCTTGCGAAGCAGTTAGCTAAATGCTGCTGGGAAATACGGGAAAGTAAGTCTGGCGTGTCTTGAATCTTACTGGGAGGAGTAGGGCACACATTCTTTGAACCCCACCATTATTGTACTTTCGTTACTTAGTTTTTGGGGTATTTTTTCAGGCACGCTCGTCGCACCGCATGTTTTGAAGCAGTTAGCTAAAAGCTGCTCTCAAATTATGGGAAAGTAAGCTTGGCGTGTCTAGAATCTCACTGGGAGAAATTGGGGACAGATTCTCTGAACCCCACCATTATTGTACTTTCGTTACTTCATTTTTGGGGTATTTTTGAGGTACGCTTGTCCCGCCGCATGTTGTAAAGCAGTTAGCTAAAATCTGCGGGAAAATTATGGGAAAATAAGTCTGGCGTGTCTTGAATCTCGCTGGGAGAAGTTGGGGACACATTCTCTGAGCCCGCCATTATTGTAATTTCGTTACTTCATTATTGGGGTACTTTGAGGTGCGCTCACAGCGCGTAGCCTTGCGAAGCAGTTAGCTAAAACCTGCTGGAAACTATGGGAAAATAGGTCTCGCGTGTCTTGAATCTTACTGGGAGAAGTTGGGGACACATTCACTGAAACCCACCATTACTGTGCTTGCGTTACTTCATTTTTGGGGTATTGTTGAGGTACGCTCGTCGCACGGCATTTTGTGAAGCAACTAGCTAAAAGCTGCTGGGAAATAATGGGAAAGTAAGTCTGCCGTGTCTTGAATCTTACTGGGAGAAGTTGGGCACACATTCTCTGAACCCCACCATTATTGTACATTCGTTATTTAATTTTTGGGGTATTTTTGAGGTACGCTCGTCGCGCCACTTGTTGTGAAGCAGTTAGCTAAAAGCTGCTGGGAAATAATGGGAAAATAAGTCTGGCATGTCTTGAATCTTACTGGGATAAGTTGGGGACACATTCACTGAAACCCACTATTACTGTGCTTGCGTTACTTCATTTTTGGGGTATTGTTGAGGTACGCTTGTCACGCCGCATGTTGTAAAGCAGTTAGCTAAAAGCTGCTGGGAAATTATGGGAAAGTCAGTCTGGCGTGTCTTGAATCTCACTGGGAAAAGTTGGGCACACATGCTCTGAACACCACCATTGTTGTACTTTCGTTACCTAATCTTGGGGGTATTTTTGAGGTGCGCTCGTGCCACCGTATGTTGCGAAGCAGTTAGCTAAAAGCTGCTGGGAAATTATGGGAAAGTAAGTCTGGCGTGTCTTGAATCTTACTGGGAGAAGTTGGGCACACATTCTCTGAACCCCAGCGTTATTGTAATTTTGTTACTTTATTTTTGGAGTATTTTTGAGGTACGCTCACAGCGTGTGGCGCTGCGAAGCAGTTAGCTAAAAGCTGCTGGGAAATAATGGGAAAGTAAGTCTGGCGTGTCTTGAATCTTCCTGGGAGAAGTTGGGCACACTCTTTCTGAACCGCACCATTATTGTACTTACGTTACATAGTTTTTTGGGTATTTTTCAGGCACGCTCGTCGCGGCGCATTTTGTGAAGCAGTTAGGTAAAAGCTGCTGGAAAATTATGGGAAAGTAATTCTAGCGTGTCTTCAATCTTACTGGGAGAAGCTGGGGAGACATTCTCTGAAACCCTCCATTATTGTTCTTTCGTTACTACATTTTTGGGGTATTGTTGAGCTACGCTTGTCGCGCCGGATGTTGCAAAGCAGTTAGCTAAACCTGCTTGTAAATTATGCGAAAGTAAGTCTGGCGTGTCTTGAATCTTACTGGGAGAAGTTGGGCACACATTCTTTGTACCCTACCATTATTGTATTTTCGTTACTTAATTTTTGGGGTATTTTTGAGGTGCGCTTGTCGCGCCGCATGTTGTGAAGCAGTTAGCTAAAAGCTGCTGGGAAATAATGGGAAAGTAAATCTGGCGAGTCTTGAATCTTACTGGGAGAAGTTGAGGATACATTCCGTGAACCCCACCACTATTTTACTTTCCTTACTTAATTTTTGGGGTATTCTTGAGGTACGCTCGTCGCGCCGCATATTGTGAAGCAGTTAGCTAAAAGCTGCTGGGAAATATAGGGAAAGTAAGTCTAGCGTGTTTTGAATCTTACTGGGAGAAGTTGGGCCCACCATTCTCTGAACCCCACCATTATTGTTCTTTCGCTACTTAATTTTTGAGGTATTTTTTAGGTACGCTCGTAGCGCCGTATGTGTTGAAGCCGTTTGCTAGAAGCTGTTGGGAAATTATGGGAAAGTAATCTGGCGTGTCTTGAATCTTACTTGGAGAAGTTGGGGGCACATTCTCTGAACCCCACCATTATTGTAATTTGCTTACTTCATTTTGGGGGTATTTTTAGGTATGCTCGTAGCGCCGCATGTTTTGAAGCAGTTAGGTAAATGCTGCTGGGAAATTATGGGAAAGTAGGTCTGGCGTGTCTTAAATCTTACTGGGAGAAGTTGGGCACACATTCTCTGAACCAAAGCATTATTGCAATTTCGTTACTTCATTTTTGGGGTATTTTTGAGGTACGGTCGGAGCGCGTGGCGTTCCGAAGCAGTTAGCTAAAATCTGCTGGGAAATTATGGGAAAGTAACTCTGCCGTGTCTTTAATCTTACTGGGAGAAGTTGGGCACACATTCTCTGAACACCACCATTATTGTACTTTCGTTACTAAATTTTTCGGGCATTCTTGACGTACGCTTGTCGCACCGCATCTTGTGAAGTATTTAGCTATAAGCTGCCTTGAAATTATAGGAAAGTAAGTCTGGCGTGTCTTGAATCTTACTGGGAGAAGTTGGTGACACATTCTCTGAACCTCACCATTATTTTACTTTCCTTACTTAATTTTTGGAGTATTTTTGAGGTACGCTCCTCGCGCCGCATGTTGTGAAGCAGTTTGCTAAACGCTGGTGGGAAATAATGGGAAAGTAAATCTGCCGTGTCTAGAATCTTACTGGGACAAGTTGGGCACACCATTCTCTGAACCCCACCATTATTGTACTTTCGCTACTTAATTTTTCAGGTATTTTTAGGTTTGCTCGTAGCGCCGCACGTTTTGAAGCAGTTAGCTAGAAGCTGCTCGGAAATTATGGGAAAGTAAGTCTGCCGTGTCTTGAATCTTACTGGGAGAAGTTGGGCACACCATCCTCTGAAACCCACTATTACTGTACTTTCGTTAATTAATTTTTGGGGTATTTTTGAGGTACCCTCTTCGCGCCGCATGTTGTGAAGCATTTAGCTAAAAGCTGCTTTGAAATTATGGGAAAGTAAGTCTGGCGTGTCTTGAATCTTACTGGGAGAAGTTGGGGACACATTCACTGAACCAAACCATTATTGTAATTTCGTTACTAAATTTTTCGGGTATTCTTGAGGTACGCTTGTCGCGCCGCATGTTGTGAAGCAGTTAGGCAAAACCTGCTGGGAAATTATGGGAAAGTAAGTCTGGCGTGTCTTGAATCTTACTGGGAGAAGTTGGGCACACATTCTCTGAACCCCACCATTATTGCACTTACGTTAATAATTTTTTCGGGTATTCATGAGGAACGCTCGTCGCGCCGCATGTTGTGAAGCAGTTAGCTAAAAGCTGCTTGGAAATTATGGGAAAATAAGTCTGGCGTGTCTTGGAACTTACTGGGATAAGTTGGGGACACATTCTCTGAAACCCACTATTACTGTGTTTGCGCTACTTCTTTTTTGGGGTATTGTTCAGGTAGGCTTGTCGCGCCGCATGTTGTAAAGCATTTAGCTTAAATCTGCTGGGAAAGTATGGGAAAGTTAGTCTGGCGTGTCTTGAATCTTACTGGGAGAAGTTGGGCACACATTCTCTGGAACCCACCATTATTGTAGTTTCGTTACTTCATTTTTCGGGTATTGTTGAGGTACGCTCGTCGCGCCGCATGTTGTGAAGCATTTAGCTAAAAGCTGCTTTGAAATCATGGGAAAGTAAGTCTGACGTGTCTTGAATCTTACTGGGAGAAGTTGGGGACACATTCTCTGAACCAAACCATTATTGTTCTTTCGTTACTACATTTTTGGGGTATTGTTGAGGTACGCTTGTCGCGCCGGATGTTGCAAAACAGTTAGCTAAAACCTGCTCGTAAATTATGCGAAAGTAAGTCTGGCGTGTCTTGAATCTTACTGGGGGAATTTGGCCACACATTCTCTGAACCCCACCATTATTGTACTTTCGTTACTTAATTTTTGGGGTATTTTTGTGGTACGATCTTCGCGCCGCATGTTGTGAAGCATTTAGCTAAAAGCTGCTTTGAAATTATGGGAAAGTAGTTCTGGCGTGTCTTGAATCTTAGTGGGAGAAGTTGGGGACACATTCTCTGAACCAAACCATTATTATAATTTCGTTACTAAATTTTTCGGGTATTCTTGAGGTACGCTTGTCGCGCCGCATGTTGTGAAGCAGTTAGGCAAAAGCTGCTGGGAAATTATGGGAAAGTAAGTCTGGCGTGTCCTAAATCTTACTGGGAGAAGTTGGTCACACATTCTCTAAACTCCACCATTATTGCACTTTCTTTAATGATTTTTTCGGGTATTCATGAAGTACGCTCGTCGCGCTGCATGTTGTGAAGCAGTTAGGCAAAAGCTGCTCTGAAATTATGGGAAGGTAAGCCTGGCGTGTCTTGAATCTCACTGGGATGAGTTGGGGACACTTTCACTAAAACCCACTATTACTGTGCTTGCGTTACTTCATTTTTGGGGTATTGTTGAAGTACGCTTGTCACGCCGCATGTTGTAAAGCAGTTAGCTAAAAGCTGCTGGGAAATTAGGGGAAAGTCAGTCTGGCGTGTCTTGAATCTCACTGGGAAAAGTTGGGCACACATGCTCTGAACCCCACCATTGTTGTACTTTCGTTACCTAATCTTGGGGGTATTATTGAGGTGCGCTCGTGGCACCGCATGTTGCGAAGCAGTTAGCTAAAAGCTGCTGGGAAATTGTGGGAAAGTAAGTCTGGCGTGTCTTGAATCTTACTGGGAGAAGTTGGGCACACATTCTCTGAACCCCAGTATTATTGTTCTTTCGTTACTTCATTTTTGGGGTGTTGTTGAGGTACGCTTGTCGGGCCGCATGTTCTAAAGCAGTTAGCTACAAGCTGCTGGGAAATTGTGGGTAAGTTAGTCTGGTGTGTCTTGAATCTTACTGGGAGAAGTTGGGCACACATTCTCTGAACCCCAAAATTATTGTATATTCGTTACTTAGTTTTTGGGGTATTTCTCAGGCACTCTCGTCGCGCCGCATGTTGTGAAGCAGTCAGCTAAAATTTGCTCGGAAATTATGGGAAATTAAGTCTGGCATGTATGGAATCATACTGGTGTGGAGTTTGTGACGGATTTTCTGAACCCCAGCATTATTCTACTTTCGTTACTTAGCTTTTGCGGTATTTTTGAGGTACGCTCCTCGCGCCGCATGTTGGGAAGCGGTTAGCTAATATCTGCTGGGAAATTGTAGGAAAGTAAGTCTGACGTGTCTTGAATCTCACTGGGAGAAGTTCGGGACACATTGTCTGAACCAAACCATTATTGTAATTTCGTTACTTCATCTATGGGGTATTCTTGAGGTACGCTCGTAGCGCGTGGCGTTCCGAAGCAGTTAGCTAAAAGCTACTGGGAAATATAGGGAAAGTAAGTCTGCCGTGTCTTGAATCTTACTGGGAGAAGTTGGGCACACATTCTCTGAACACCACCATTATTGTACTTTCGTTACTAAATTTTTCGGGTATTCTGGAGGTACGCTTGTCGCTCCGCATGTTGTGAAGGAGTTAGGCAAAAGCTGCTGGGAAATTATGGGAAAGTAAGTCTGGCGTGTCTTAAATCTCAGTGGGAGAAGTTGAGGATACATTCCGTGAACCCCACCATTATTTTACTTTCCTTACTTAATTTTTGGGGTATTTTTGAGGTACGCTCGTCGCACCGCATATTTTGAAGCAGTTAGCTAAAAGCTGCTGGGAAATAATGGGAAAGTAAGTCTGGCGTGTCTTGAATCTTACTGGGAGAAGTTGGGCACACATTCTCTGAACCCCAGCATTATTCTACTTTCGTTACTTAATTTTTGGGGTATTTTTGAGCTACGCTCGTCGTGCCGCATGTTGTGAAGCATTTAGATAAAAGCTGCTTTGAAATTATGGGAAAGTAAGTCTGGCGTGTCTTGAATCTTACTGGGAGAAGTTGGGGACACATTCTCTGAACCAAACCATTATTGTACTTTCGTTAATAAATTTTTCGGGTATTCTTGAAGTACGCTTATCGCGCCGCATATTGTGAAGCAGTTAGGCAAAAGCTGCTGGGAAATTAAGGGATAGTAAGTCTGGCGTGTCGTGAATCTTACTGGGAGAAGTAGGGGACACATTCTTTGAACCCCACCATTATTTTACTTTCCTTACTTAATTTTTGGGGTATTTTTGAGGTACGCTCGTCACGCCGCATGTTGTGAAGCAGTTTGCTAAAAGCTGCTGGGAAATAATGGGAAAGTACGTCTGCCGTGTCTTGAATCTTACTGGGAGAAGTTGGGCGCACCATTCTCTGAACCCCATCATTATTGTACTTTCGATATTTTACTTTTGAGATATTTTTATGTTTGCTCGTAGCGCCGCATGTTTTGAAGCAGTTGGCTAACAGCTGCTGGGAAATTATGGGAAAGTAAGTCTGGCGTGTCTTCAATCTTACTGGGAGAAGTTGGGCACACAATCTCTGTACCCCACCATTATTGTACTTTCGTTACTTAATTTTTGGGGTATTTTTGTGGTGCGCCTGTCGCGCCGCATGTTGTGAAGCAGTTAGCTAAAAGCTGCTGCGAAATTATGGGAAAGTAAGTCTGCCGTGTCTTGAATCTTACTGGGGGAAGTTGGGCACATATTATCTGAACCCCACCATTATTGTACTTTCGTTACTTAATTTTTGGGGTATTTTTGAGGTATGCTCTTCGCGCCGGATGTTGTGAAGCATTTAGCTAAAAGCTGCTTTGAAATTATGGAAAAGTAAGTCTGGCGTGTCTTGAATCTTACTGGGAGAAGTTGGGGACACATTCTCTGAACCAAACCATTATTTTCATTTCGTTACTAAATTTTTCGGGTATTCTTGAGGTACGCTTGTCGCGCCGCATGTTGTGAAGCAGTTAGGCAAAAGCTGCTGGGAAATAACGGGAAAGTAAGTCTGGCGTGTCTTAAATCTTACTGGGAGAAGTTGGGCACACATTCTCTGAACCCCATTATTATTGCACTTTCGTTAATAATTTTTTCGGGTATTCATGAGGTAGGCTTGTCGCGCCGCATGTTGTAAAGCATTTAACTAAAATCTGCCGGGAAAGTATGGGAAAGTTAGTCTGGCGTGTCTTGAATCTTACTGGGAGAAGTTGGGCGCACATTCTTTGGAACCCACCATTATTGTAGTTTCGTTACTTCATTTTTCGGGTATTGTTGAGGTACGCTTGTCGCGCTGCATGTTGTAAAGCAGTTAGCTAAAAGCTGCTCAAAAAATATGGGAAATTAAGTCTGCCGTGTCGTGAATCTTTCTGGGAGAAGTTGGGGACAAATTCTCTGAGCCCCACCATTATTGAAATTTCGTTACTTAGTTTTTGGGGTATTTTTGAGGTACGCTCGTCGCGCCGCATGTTTTGAAGCAGTTAGCTAAAAGCTGCTGGGAAATAATGGGAAAGTAAGTCTGCCGTGTCTTGGATCTTACTGGGAGAAGTTGGGGACACATTCTCTGAACCCCACCATTATTTTACTTTCCTTACTTAAGTTTTGGGGTATTTTTGAGGTACACTCGTCGCGCCGCATGTTGTGAAGCAGTTCGCTAAAAGCTGCTGGGAAATTATGGGAAAGTAAGTCTGGCGTGTCTTCAATCTTACTGGGAGAAGTTGAGGACACATTCTCTGAACCCCACCATTATTGTAATTTCGTTACTTCATTTTTGGAGTATTTTTGAGGTACGCTCACAGCGCGTGGCGTACCGAAGTAGTTAGCTAAAAGCTGCTGGGAAATTATGGGAAAGTAACTCTGCCGTGTCTCGAATCTTACTGGAAGAAGTTGGGCACACATTCTCTGAACACCACCATTATTGTACTTTCGTTACTTAATTTTTCGGGTATTCTTGGGGTACGCTTGTCGTGCCGCAGGTTGCGAAGCAGTTCGGTAAAAGCTGCTGGGAAATAATGGGAAAGTAAGTCTGCCGTGTCTTGAATCTTACTGGGAGAAGTTGGGGACACATTCTCTGAACCCCACCATTATTGTAATTTCCTTACTTAATTTTTGGGGTATATTTGAGGTACGCTCTTCGCGCCGCATGTTGTGAAGCAGTTTGCTAAAAGCTGCTGGGAAATTATGGGAAAGTAAGTCTGCCGTGTCTTGAATCTTACTGGGAGAAGTTGGGGACACATTCTCTGAACCAAACCATTATTGTGATTTCATTACTAAATTTTTCGGGTATTCTTGAGGTACGCTTGTCGCGCAGCTTGTTGTGAAGCAGTTAGGCAAAAGCTGCTGGGAAATTATGGGAAAGTAAGTCTGGCGTGTCTTAAATCTTACTGGGAAAAGTTGGGCACACATTCTCTGAACCCCACCATTATTGTACTTTCGTTAATAGTTTTTTCGGGTATTCATGAGGTACGCTCGTCGCGCCGCATGTTGTGAAGCAGTTAGCTAAAAGCTGCTTTGAAATTGTGGGAAAGTAAGTCTGGCGTGTCTTGAATCTTACTGGGAGAAGTTGGGGACACATTCTCTGAACCAAACCATTATTGTCATTTCGTTACTAAATTTTTCGGGTATTCTTGAGGTACGCTTGTCGCGCCGCATGTTGTGAAGCAGTTAGGCAAAAACTGCTGGGAAATAACGGGAAAGTAAGTCTGGCGTGTCTTAAATCTTACTGGGAGAAGTTGGGCACACATTCTCTGAACCCCATTATTATTGCACTTTCGTTAATCATTTTTTCGGGTATTCATGAGGTAGGCTTGTCGCGCAGCATGTTGTAAAGCATTTAACTAAAATCTGCCGGGAAAGTATGGGAAAGTTAATCTGGCGTGTCTTGAATCTTACTGGGAGAAGTTGGGCGCACATTCTTTGGAACCCACCATTATTGTAGTTTCGTTACTTCATTTTTCGGGTATTGTTGAGGTACGCTTGTCGCGCTGCATGTTGTAAAGCAGTTAGCTAAAAGCTGCTCGAAAAATATGGGAAATTAAGTCTGCCGTGTCGTGAATCTTTCTGGGAGAAGTTGGGGACACATTCTCTGAGCCCCACCATTATTGTAATTTAGTTACTTAGTTTTTGGGGTATTTTTGAGGTACGCTCGTCGCGCCGCATGTTTTGAAGCACTTAGCTAAAAGCTGCTGGGAAATAATGGGAAAGTAAGTCTGCCGTGTCTTGAATCTTACTGGGAGAAGTTGGGGACACATTCTCTGAACCCCACCATTATTTTACTTTCCTTACTTAAGTTTTGGGGTATTTTTGAGGTACACTCGTCGCGCCGCATGTTGTGAAGCAGTTTGCTAAAAGCTGCTGGGAAATTATGGGAAAGTAAGTCTGGCGTGTCTTCAATCTTACTGGGAGAAGTTGAGGACACATTCTCTGAACCCCACCATTATTGTAATTTCGTTACTTCATTTTTGGAGTATTTTTGAGGTACGCTCACAGCGCGTGGCGTACCGAAGTACTTAGCTAAAAGCTGCTGGGAAATTATGGGAAAGTAACTCTGCCATGTCTCGAATCTTACTGGAAGAAGTTGGGCACACATTCTCTGAACACCACCATTATTGTACTTTCGTTACTAAATTTTTCGAGTATTCTTGGGGTACGCTTGTCGTGCCGCAGGTTGCGAAGCAGTTCGGTAAAAGCTGCTGGGAAATAATGGGAAAGTAAGTCTGCCGTGTCTTGAATCTTACTGGGAGAAGTTGAACACACCATCCTCTGAACCCCACCATTATTGTACTTTCATTACCTAATTTTTGGGGTATTTGTAAGGTACGCTCGTCGCGCCGCATATTGTGAAGTAGTTAGCTAAAAGCTGCTGGGAAATAATGGGAAAGTAAGTCTGCCGTGTCTTGAATCTTACTAGGGGAATTTGGGCACACATTCTCTGAACCCCACCATTATTGTACTTTCGTTACTCAATTTTTGGGGTATTTTTGAGGTACGCTCTTCGCGCCGCATGTTGTGAATCATTTAGCTAAAAGCTGCTGGGAAATATTGGGAAACTAAGTCTGCCGTGTCTTGAATCTTACTGGGGGAATTTGGGCACACATTCTCTGAACCCCACCATTATTGTACTTTCGTTGCTTAATTTTTGGGGTATTTTTGAGGTACGCTCTTCGCGCCGCATGTTGTGAAGCATTTAGCTAAAAGTTGCTTTGAAATTATGGGAAAGTAAGTCTGGCGTGTCTTGAATCTTACTGGGAGAAGTTGGGGACACATTCTCTGAACCAAACCATTATTGTGATTTCATTACTAAATTTTTCGGGTATTCTTGAGGTACGCTTGTCGCGCAGCTTGTTGTGAAGCAGTTAGGCAAAAGCTGCTGGGAAATTATGGGAAAGTAAGTCTGGCGTGTCTTAAATCTTACTGGGAAAAGTTGGGCACACATTCTCTGAACCCCACCATTATTGTACTTTCGTTAATAGTTTTTTCGGGTGTTCATGAGGTACGCTCGTCGCGCCGCATGTTGTGAAGCAGTTAGCTAAAAGCTGCTTGTAAATTATGGGAAAGTAAGTCTGGCGTGTCTTGGAACTTACTGGGATAAGTTGGGGACACATTCTCTGAAACCCACTATTAGTGTGCTTGCGCTACTTCTTTTTCGGGGTATTTTTGATCTACGCTCGTCGCGCCGCATGTTGTGAAGCATTTAGCTAAAAGTTGCTTTGAAATTATGGGAAAGTAAGTTTGCCGTGTCTTGAATCTTACTGGGAGAAGTTGGGGACAGATTCTCTGAACCAAACCATTATTGTAATTTCGTTACTTCATTTTTGGGGTATTTTTGAGGTACGCTCGCAGCGCGTGGCGTTCCGAAGCAGTTAGCTAAAAGCTGCTGGGAAATTATGGGAAAGTAAGTCTGGCGTGTCTTCAATCTTACTGGGAGATGTTGGGGAGACATTCTCTGTACCCCACTATTATTGTACTTTCGTTACCTAATTTTTGGGGTATTTTTGAGGTGCGCCTGTCGCGCCGCATGTTGTGAAGCAGTTAGCTAAAAGATGCTGGGAAATTATGGGAAAGTAAGTCTGCCGTGTCTTGAATCTTACTGGGAGAAGTTGGGCACACATTTTCTGAACCCCACCATTATTGCACTTTCACTACCTAATTTTTGGGGTATTTTTGTGGTACGCTCGTCGTGTCGCATATTGTGAAGCAGTTAGCTAAAAGCTGCTGGGAAAGAATGGGAAAGTAAGTCTGGCGTGTCTTGAATCTTACTTTGAGAAGTTGGGCACACCATCCTCTGAACCCCACCATTATTGTACGTTCACTACCTAATTTTTCGGGTATTTTTAAGGTACGCTCGTCGCGCCGCATAATGTGAAGCAGTTAGCTAAAAGCTGCTGGGAAATAATGGGAAAGTAAGTCTGCCGTGTCTTGAATCTTACTGGGGGAATTTGGGCACACATTCTCTGAACCCCACCATTATTGTACTTTCGTTACCTGATTTTTGGGGTATTTTTAAGGTACGCTCTTCGCGCAGCATTTTGTGAAGCATTTAGCTAAAAGTTGCTTTGAAATTATGGGAAAGTAAGTCTGGCGTGTCTTGAATCTTACTGGGAGAAGTTGGGGACACATTCTCTGAACCAAACCATTATTGTGATTTCATTACTAAATTTTTGGGGTATTTTTGAGGTACGCTCTTCGCGCCGCATGTTGTGAAGCATTTAGCTAAAAGTTGCTTTGAAATTATGGGAAAGTAAGTCTGGCGTGTCTTGAATCTTACTGGGAGAAGTTGGGGACACATTCTCTGAACCAAACCATTATTGTGATTTCATTACTAAATTTTTCGGGTATTCTTGAGGTACGCTTGTCGCGCAGCTTGTTGTGAAGCAGTTAGGCAAAAGCTGCTGGGAAATTATGGGAAAGTAAGTCTGGCGTGTCTTAAATCTTACTGGGAAAAGTTGGGCACACATTCTCTGAACCCCACCATTATTGTACTTTCGTTAATAGTTTTTTCGGGTATTCATGAGGTACGCTCGTCGCGCCGCATGTTGTGAAGCAGTTAGCTAAAAGCTGCTTGGAAATTATGGGAAAGTAAGTCTGGCGTGTCTTGGAACTTACTGGGATAAGTTGGGGACACATTCTCTGAAACCCACTATTAGTGTGCCTGCGCTACTTCTTTTTCGGGGTATTTTTGAGCTACGCTCGTCGCGCCGCATGTTGTGAAGCATTTAGCTAAAGGTTGCTTTGAAATTATGGGAAAGTAAGTTTGCCGTGTCTTGAATCTTACTGGGAGAAGTTGGGGGCACATTCTCTGAACCAAACCATTATTGTAATTTCGTTACTTCATTTTTGGGGTATTTTTGAGGTACGCTCGCAGCGCGTGGCGTTCCGGTGCAGTTAGCTAAAAGCTGCTGGGAAATTATGGGAAAGTAAGTCTGGCGTGTCTTCAATCTTACTGGGAGAAGTTGGGGAGACATTCTCTGTACCCCACTATTATTGTACTTTCGTTACCTAATTTTTGGGGTGTTTTTGAGGGGCGCCTGTCGCGCCGCATGTTGTGAAGCAGTTAGCTAAAAGATGCTGGGAAATTATGGGAAAGTAAGTCTGCCGTGTCTTGAATCTTACTGGGAGAAGTTGGGCACACATTCTCTGAACCCCACCATTATTGCACTTTCACTACCTAATTTTTGGGGTATTTTTGAGGTACGCTCGTCGTGTCGCATATTGTGAAGCAGTTAGCTAAAAGCTGCTGGGAAAGAATGGGAAAGTAAGTCTGCCGTGCCTTGAATCTTACTTTGAGAAGTTGGGCACACCATCCTCTGAACCCCACCATTATTGTACGTTCACTACCTAATTTTTCGGGTATTTTTAAGGTACGCTCGTCGCGCCGCACAATGTGAAGCAGTTAGCTAAAAGCTGCTGGGAAATAATGGGAAAGTAAGTCTGCCGTGTCTTGAATCTTACTGGGGGAATTTGGGCACACATTCTCTGAACCCCACCATTATTGCACTTTCACTACCTAATTTTTGGGGTATTTTTGAGGTACGCTCGTCGTGTCGCACAATGTGAAGCAGTTAGCTAAAAGCTGCTGGGAAAGAATGGGAAAGTAAGTCTGCCGTGCCTTGAATCTTACTTTGAGAAGTTGGGCACACCATCCTCTGAACCCCACCATTATTGTACATTCACTACCTAATTTTTGGGGTATCCTTAAGGTACGCTCGTCGCGCTGCATAATGTGGAGCAGTTAGCTAAAAGCTGCTGGGAAATAATGGGAAAGTAAGTCTGCCGTGTCTTGAATCTTACTGGCGGAATTGGGGCACACATTCTCTGAACCCCACCATTATTGTACTTTCGTTACTTAATTTTCGGGGTATTTTTGAGGTACGCTCGTCGCGCCGCATATTTTGAAGCAGTTAACTAAAAGCTGCTGGGAAATAATGGGAAAGTAAGTCTGCCGTGTATTGAATCTTACTAGGAGAAGTTGGGCACACATTCTCTGAACCCCAGCAGTATTGTACTGTCATTACATAATTTTTGGGGTATTTTTGAGCTACGCTCGTCGCGCCGCATTTTGTGAAGCATTTAGCTAAAAGCTGCTTTGAAATTATGGGAAAGTAAGTCTGGCGTGTCTTGAATCTTACTGGGAGAAGTTGGGGACACATTCTCTGAACCAAACCATTATTGTAATTTCGTTACTAAATTTTTCGGGTATTCATGAGGTACGCTCGTCGCGCCGCATGTTTTGAAGCAGTTAGATAAAAGCTGCTGGGAAATAATGGGAAAGTAAGTCTGCCGTGTCTTGCATCTTACTGGGAGAAGTTGGGGACACATTCTCAGAAACCCACTATTACTGTGCTTGCGCTACTTCATTTTTGGGGTATTGTTCAGGTAGGCTTGTCGCGCCGCATGTTGCAAAGCAGTTAGCTAAAATCTGCTGGGAAAGTGTGGGAAAGTTAGTCTGGCGTGTCTTGAATCTTACTGGGAGAAGTTGGGCACACATTCTCTGAAACCCACCATTATTGTAATTTCGTTACATAGTTTTTGGGGTATTGTTGAGGTACGCTTGTCGCGCTGCATGTTGTAAAGCAGTGAGCTAAAAGCTGCTTTGAAATTATGGGAAAGTAAGTCTGGCGTGTCTTGAATCTTACTGGGAGAAGTTGGGGACACATTCTCTGAACCAAACCATTATTGTCATTTCGTTACTAAATTTTTCGGGTATTCTTGAGGTATGCTTGTCGCGCCGCATGTTGTGAAGCAGTTAGGCAAAAGCTGCTGGGAAATAACGGGAAAGAAAGTCTGGCGTGTCTTAAATCTTACTGGGAGAAGTTGGGCACACATTCTCGGAACCCCATTATTATTGCACTTTCGTTAATAATTTTTTCGGGTATTCATGAGGTAGGCTTGTCGCGCCGCATGTTGTAAAGCATTTAACTAAAATCTGCCGGGAAAGTATGGGAAAGTTAGTCTGGCGTGTCTTGAATCTTACTGGGAGAAGTTGGGCGCACATTCTTTGGAACCCACCATTATTGTAGTTTCGTTACTTCATTTTTCGGGTATTGTTGAGGTACGCTTGTCGCGCTGCATGTTGTAAAGCAGTTAGCTAAAAGCTGCTGGGAAATAATGGGAAAGTAAGTCTGCCGTGTCTTGAATCTTACTGTGAGAAGTTGGGGACACATTCTCTCAGCCCCACCATTATTGTAATTTCGTTACTTCATTTTTGGAGTATTTTTGAGGTACGCTCACAGCGCGTGGCGTACCGAAGTAGTTAGCTAAAAGCTGCTGGGAAATTATGGGAAAGTAACTCTGCCGTGTCTCGAATCTTACTGGAAGAAGTTGGGCACACATTCTCTGAACACCACCATTATTGTACTTTCGTTACTAAATTTTTCGGGTATTCTTGTGGTACGCTTGTCGCGCCGCAGGTTGCGAAGCAGTTCGGTAAAAGCTGCTGGGAAATAATGGGAAAGTAAGTCTGCCGTGTCTGGAATCTTACTGGGAGAAGTTGGGGACACATTCTCTGAAACCCACCATTATTGTAATTTCGTTACTTATTTTTTTGGGGTATATTTGAGGTACGCTCGTCACGCCGCATGTTTTGAAGCAGTTTGCTAAAAGCTGCTGGGAAATTATGGGAAAGTAAGTCTGCCGTGTCTTGTATCTTACTTTGAGAAGTTGAACACACCATCCTCTGAACCCCACCATTATTGTACTTTCACTACCTAATTTTTGGGGTATTTTTAAGGTGTGCTCGTCGCGCCGCATATTGTGAAGCAGTTAGCTAAAAGCTGCTGGGAAATAATGGGAAAGTAAGTCTGCCGTGTCTTGAATCTTACTGGGGGAATTTGGGCACACATTCTCTGAACCCCACCATTATTGTACTTTCGTTACTTAATTTTTGGGGTATTTTTGAGGTACGCTCTTCGCGCCGCATGTTGTGAAGCATTTAGCTAAAAGCTGCTTTGAAATAATGGGAAAGAAAGTCTGGCGTGTCTTGATTCTTACTGGGAGAAGTATTCTTACCGAGAAGCGCACGTTTTCTGAGGCTGCATTTCGACTCCGGTTATCAACTAAGAGTTATCAAGGACGGACGTCACCGGCTGGCATCACCTGGCGTGGCGCTTGCATCGACGCATCTGCTATAAAGCTACGGCATCGCATCCAAGACGGCACTTTGGCAGCAGCAGTGTTCGGAAGAGCGTTTGCCTAAATGCTCCTGCATACTGTTACAGATAACCCTGGATCCTAGGACGACACCACTATAAGCCGAGAAGCGCACGTTTTCTGAGGCTGCATTTCGACTCCGGTTATCAACTAAGAGTTATCAAGGACGGACGTCACCGGCTGGCATCACCTGGCGTGGCGCTTGCATCGACGCATCTGCTATAAAGCTACGGCATCGCATCCAAGACGGCACTTTGGCAGCAGCAGTGTTCGGAAGAGCGTTTGCCTAAATGCTCCTGCATACTGTTACAGGTTAGTGGCTTTTTTAAGGGGGGTGTTATTGTGTTGCTGCCACTGCTGCTGCCAAAGGAGCGAACCTTGTTTATGTCAGTATGGAGTGTGTTGAGTGTGAACAAGAAATCTTGGATCCCAAAGAGAGTATATCTTGCATGACTTGTAAGCTTTCGTACCATGTAGGAAGCTGCGCAGGAGTGTCGGAGGCAACAATAAAATCTAAGAAATCAACCTACCAGAAATGGAAATGCCCGAAATGTAGGCTACCAACCTCACATGTTAACCAGGATGAGAAAGAAAAAGCACCGTTGACCGTAGAAGATATGTTGGTCGTACTTCAGGAGATTAACCGAAAACTTGATGTTTTGTTGCCACTGAAAGAAACTGTCGATGGAATTGAGCAATCGGTGCAGTTTATGTCCGAACAGATGACAGACCTGTTGACGCGCACAGAACAAAATGAGCGAGATATTAAAGCAATCCAGACTAGGCTCGCAAAAACAGAAATGAACAAAGAGCAGCTTGAATCGCTCAGTGTCCAACTCGATGACCTCGAGTGGCGCAACCGGAAACTGAACTTAGAAATTCATGGTGTACCACAAACGGAAGGCGAAAATCTTTTGTCCAAACTTAATGCTTTGG